>NW_027397063.1:61699705-61878644 GCF_003265705.2 Callorhinus ursinus
GGACACTGGAAGGAGATAAAGTGCTTGCTGCCCCAGAGGTGGCTGTGTCCTGGGAAATGTGGTCCGTAGGAGTATATCCACTTACGGAGGATGAAGATGTTGAGGCGGTCACTGGTGAGAGAGTGCTGGTTTGAGATTCCTTGCTGGGCACCTTGGTCTGACTGGTGTCGTTCTTAGATGCTGTTGTCTCTGGAGCAGAGGTGAAGGAAGAGTGTGTTGTTAGGAATTAACTTAACTTTGCATCTTAAAGACCTAGAAAAAGAGGAAGAAACTATACTCAAAGCCAGCAGTAGGAAGGAATAAAGAAAGATTAGAACAGAGATACATGAATATGGAATTTCAAAACCATGAGAAAATAGATAAAACCAAAATTTGCTTCTTTGAGAAGACGAGCAAAATTGATAAAATATCGCTAGGTGGACTAAGAAAAAAAGAGCGAAGACTCGAATTACTAACATGAGAAATGAAAGTGTGGACATTACCAGCATTTCTAGAAAAATAAAAGGATTATAAGCAAGGAGTGTGAGCAGTTATACACCAACAGATTGGATGACCTCCACGAAATGGTCAATGTGTTTCCTAGAAACACAAAACCTGTCAAGACCAAATCATAAAGAAATAGAAAATCTGAATAGACCTATAACTTGGAAGGAGATTGACTCGACAATCAAAATTCTCCCAACAAAGAAAAGCCCTGGGCCTAATGGCTTCTGGGGAATTCTACCAAACACTCAAAGAACTAACACCATACTTTTCACACTTTTCCAATAAATTGAAGAGGAAGGAACTTGCCCTAACTCATTCTTTTAGGCCAGCATTACTGTGATACCAAACCCAGACAAATACACTACAAGGAAAAAAAAAAATATATATATATATATATATATGCCTTAGGACCAATATTTCTTACGAGCATTGATGAAAAATCTTCAACAAAATAGAAGCTAACTGCATTCAGCAGCATATTAAAGGGATTATTCTCCATGACTAAATGAGTTTTATTCCTGGAATGCAAGGATGATTCAACATAAAAAACTTAGTCAACGCAATACATCACACTAATAGAATGAAGGTGGGAAACAACATGATCATCTCAATTGATGTGGAAAAAGCATTTGACAAAATTCAACACTCTTTCATGATAAAACTGCTCTTTAAAGTAGGAGCAGAAGGAAACTACCTCAATATAATGCAAATCATATATTAAAATCCCATAATGAACATCATACTCAATGGTGAAAGACTGAAAGCTGTTTCTCTAACATCAGGAACAAAGCAAGGATGCTTGCTTTCACCACTTGTATTCAACATAGTACTGGAAGTTCTAGCCAGATCAATTATGGAAAAAAAAAGAAGAAGAAGAAGAAAAAGGAAAAGAAAAAAATAAATAAAAGACATCCAAATTAGAAAGGAGGAAGCATAATTATCTGTTTACAAATGATATGATCTTATATGTACAAAACTCTAAAGGTTCCATACAAAAAACTTGTAAAACTACTAAGTGAATTCAGCGCAGTAGTAGGATACAAGGTCAACACACAAAAATCAGTTGTATTTCTATATGCTAATAATGAACAATCCAAAAAGGAAATTAAGAAAACAATTTTGTTTATAATAGCATCAAAAAGAAAAAAAATACTTAGGAATTAACAAAGGAGGTGAAAGCCTTGTACAATAAAAATGACAAAATATTGCTGAAAGACATTAAAGAAGGCATAAATGAATAAAAACAGATCCCAAGTTTAATAGACTTAATATTGTTAGGATGTCAGTACTATCCAATGTGACCTGCAGATTCAATGCAGCCATCCCTGTCAAAATCCCAATGATATTTTTTGCAGAAATAGAAAAACTCATCCTAAAATTCATGTGGAATCTCAAAGGACCCCAAACAGCCAAAGCAATCATGAAAAAGAAGAACAAAGCTGGAGGGCTCACACTTCTGATTTCAAAACTTACTACAAATCTACAGTAATCAAAACACTGTGGTACTGGCATAAAGACAGACTTACAGATCAGTGAAATAGAATAGAGACCCAGAAATAAACCCTTGCATATATTGTCAAATGATTTTTTACAAGGAAACCAGACTATTCAACGAAAAAAGGACAGTTTGTTTTTAAATAAACAGTGCTGGGAAAACTGGGTATCCACTTGCAAAAGAACGAAGTCAGGCCCTTGAAGAGGTATTTGTATACCTATGTTCATAGCAGCATTATTTATAATAGCTAAAACATGAAAGAAACCCAAGTGTTCATTGCTAAGTGTCCATTGAATGGACAAGCAAAATGTGGAAAATACATACACTGGAACGTGATTCAGCCTCAAAGAAGGAACACAATTCCGACATATGCTACAGCATGAATGAATATTGAGGACACTATGCTCAGTGAAATAAGCCAGTCACAAAAAGACAAATATTGTACAAACTCCACTTACATGAACCACTTAGAATAGTCAAAATCATAGAGACAGAAAGTACAATGGTGGTTGCCAGAGGCTGGGAGAAAAAAAAGAAATAAAGAGTTATTGTTTAATGGGTATAAAGTTTCAGTTTTACAGATGAAAAAGTGTTCTGGAGATGTGTTGTGGTGACAATAGCAAAACATTATGAGTATATTTAACGTCATAGGGTTGTATACTTAAAATGTGTATTTTACCATAATTAAAAAATAAGATGAATTGAGAAAAAAATAGAAACCTGATATAAACTATTTTAAATTGAATTAGCAGTGATAAAATAAACCCACCTCTCACAAAATGTAGGTCAAGATGATATTATAGGCAATTAGATAATTCCAATTTTATACAAACTCTTCCAGAGCTTAGTAGAAGAGGGAATGCCCTACAACTAATTTTGCAAGGTTGTTGTAACTTTAATACCAAAACCAAATACAGACAGTGTAAGAAAGGAAAAGTATAGATCAATAAATCTCAGCAATAATATAGATGGAAATGTCCAAAACAAAATATTAGCAAGCCAAGTTCAACATTGGATTTATTAAAAAAAATTCATCATGATCAAGCTGGGTTTAAGCTAGAAGTACAAAAATATGAAATTAATATAAGTCACCGTATAAACAGAATGGAAGGGAAGACAAAATCACAACAGTTGCAGGAAAAGCATATGACCAAATTCAACACTCATTCCTGTTAAAACTCCTAGCAAACTAAAAATAAATGTTAACTCTTAATCTGACAAATGATGTCAATAAAAAACCATTATTAAATGTCATACTTGAAGATAAAATATTGGAAATATTTTCTTTAAAATTTGGAATGAGTCCATGTCAACTACTTCTATTTGACACTATGCTGGAGGTCTAGCCAGACAAAAAAATAAAAATAAACAAGAATATGAAGGTATAGAGAAGTTCTTTTTGGTATGGAAAGGAAGAAACACCCTGTGATCATTTGCAGATGATATAATTGTTTACATGTAAAGCCCCCCCAATTTCAAATTATTAGCAAAGTTCTACATATATGGTCAAAAATGTAAAAATAACTGTATTCCCATACATCAGCAAAAGAAAACATTTTTAAATGATAGTATTTGTGATAATGACAAATATAAAATATTCAAGACTAAATCTAACAAAAGATGTGCTTAATCTTTGTGGACAAAGTTATACCACTTCACTGCAATATATTAAAGAAGATCTACTCATCATTTTAAAATTGCAAAATAGAGATAATTAAAAGATCCATACCCCATAATGTCACTACCCAGACAACCACATTATTTTATTATTTTATTTTTATTTACTTAAATTCAATTAATTAACATATAGTGCATTATTAGTTTCAGAGGCAGAGTTCAGTAATTCATCAACTGCATATAACACCCAGTGCTCATTATATCAAGTGCCCTCCTTAATGCCCATCACCCGTTTACCCCATTTCCCCACCCTCCACCCCTCCAGTCTGTTTCCTATAGTTAAGAGTCTGTTATGGTTTGTCTCCCTCTCTGATTTTATCTTATTTTATTTTTCCCTCCTTTCCCCTATGATCCTCTGTTATAGAATGGAATATTACTCAGCCATCAAAAAAATGATATCTTGCCATTTGCAATGACATGGATAGAACTAGAGGGTATTATGCTAAGCAGAATAAGTCAATCAGAGAAAGACAATGATCATGATTTCACTCATATGTGGAATTTAAGAAATAGACAACCACATTATTGTGTGTCCTTCCAGCATTTTTTTCTTTTAAATAAATATATAGTTTAACTTACCCAGCATATATAATTTTGCATCCATTTTTTAAAACTTTATCTGATATTATGAGCATCTCTTTGTGTATTATTCTTTCTAAACATAGCCTGAGGAGACAAATCTTTTATGCCTTGGGTGGTAGTTCCTTCTCTTCTCCCTTCTGGAGGCAAGGCAGTGCTGGCTGAGGGGTAGGGGGACTGAGTCAGCTAAGCCCAACAGCAAGATCTTGGGTGTTGTATGCAAAGTTCCCTTGCTGAGCTCTGGAGGCCCCTTTTCCCAACTAAGTCATTCCCTCCACAAAAACTTTTCATCGTACCATTCCCATTTCCATTTTCCTGCAAATGGTGCAGCATGGGGGCAAGGTGTCTCTCCTAGAGCACTTAATTCAGTGTGCTGAGTTAGCTCTTACCACCCCTCTGGAGATAATGAGAGTCAGGGATCGCGTACACGCTACTGGTTCTTTGCTTGTAAGTTTTTCCCTGATAAACCTCACTTAATGCTTGTTCCATGTGTCGCTCATACGTCTGTGTGATAAGAGTGTGTGTGTTTGTGGGTGCGTGCGTGTGTGTGTGTGTGTGTGTGTGTGTGTCTCCATGCCCCTATGGAACATTGGATGTTGCCTTTATACATTAAATAATATTCCATCATAGGGACAGCCCCTAATTTACTCACTGGTGGGCACTTAGGTGGTTTCCAATGTGTTGCTATCATAAATAAAGCCTTTGATGACTATCTTTGTGTATAATATTTTGTTTTGTTTTCATTATTTCAGCTCATCTCCTTAACATAAATTGCTGTAAGTGGACATACTGGTTAATGCTGTTATAACAACTTTCATGTCATTAATTCATACCACCAAATTTCTTGACAGAGAAGTCATGCTAATTTACAGTCCCATTAGCAGTATATGAGAGAATACCTGTTTCCCAATACTCTCTCCCTTTGTGGTGTTTTTTTTAAAGATTTTTATTTATTTATTTGAGAGAGAGAGCGTGAGCATGGGGAAGGGAAGGGGAGGCGCGAGGAGACTCCCTGCTGAGGACACCGAGATCATGACCTGAGCCCTAGGCAGCCGAGTAACCGACTAAGCCACCCAGGTGCCCCTACTCTCTCCCTTTGGAAAACATTTGTATTTGGTAATACCGATTTTAAATCTTGTCAAACAGGGCTGTGTCCTCCTTTTGAATCTTTGTTTAAAAGGCTTGCCAGTCCTGGGCTGAGTTGACTAGAATCTCCTGCACCAGTGAATAGGAAAGCAAGTGAGCCCCTTCAGGTTGATAACTCCATTTTATCCTGTAGGGGAGTAGGCGCAGTCTTAACAAGTCTCTAAATCTGTTGGGCTCGTCGTTAAGAGGAAGAGATTAGCATTAGTTATATCAATATATCTTTCACCACCATTTAAACAATAAATCTTAAGCCACTCCTTCAATGGATTAGTCAGCAATTTCGAAAAACACTTTGCTAACCTCCAGTGGGTTATTCCTCCGGAGGAAATCCTGGTAAGGGGGAGAGTCTTAGAGGAGTTCTTCTTGGTAGAAAGTGGTTCTCAGAAGATAGAGTGCATCCAAATCCCTGGGGGAACTTGAAGAAATGGATTCTGGGGCCCACCACCAGAGTCTGATTCCCTACATGGGGTGGGGTCCAGGAATCCGCCTTTAACACATGCGCAGGGTGATTTCGATACCTGTGATCTATGGACAACATTTTAAGGAACACCACCCTTAAAATAAAATGATAGTATCTGCTCTTAAGATTTTTTTTTTTTTTTTTTGTAAGCTAAAACCACCTTACTGAAGTGGTAAGGCACTGAAATTTCAGGGCTTGATCAAGCTTGATTCTCAAGAATATTCCCAGCCTTATTCTTGGTGCTCAAATTTTGCTGGAATGAACAGACCTTGTCTTTTACCAGCAGGCAAGCCCAGCTCTTCAGCAGCTATCAGACTGTTAGACAACTGAAGCCTGTCGTTCTCGACCTGGCCGAATACGTAACGTATATGCAGAGCTGAGAGCTAGGGATTTGAATGTAAAGAGTTGATATTTGAGAGAAACAGCTTTTTCCTCTCTTCTCCTCTCCCTCCTTTCTCTATGACAATCCATCTTCTACTTCACTGAAAAGACCATCTAACTTGATCTCCTATGTCCCAGAACCCTCTCCACCAGGAAATGTCTCTGCCTTCTCCAGGTCCCTCATCCTGCCCCCAGAAGACGGGCTGAATCTCTACCAAAGCCTACACACACAGAGACACCCGGTGCCCTGTCTGCTCCTCAGGTGACTTAGCCCATCACCTCTCTGTCTGAGAGTTTCCTTCCCTTCTGCTAACAAATGTGTTTAAGTCTTTCTTGACCTAAAATAAGTCTTCCATCCGTCTTGTGTTCTTCTTATCCCCTATCTTTTGTTTCACCCACGAGAAAAGTCAGGTCTATAATCTCCACCCCAGTCACCTCACTAAAAACGCTTTCCTGAAAAGTTACCAAAAAAACCCCTCCTTCCTAATCACCAAAACCAATTCTCTTCAGTTCCTGTTAGTCTCTGTGAAATCTGGTGCCATCCATGCATCCGGTCAACAAGTATTTATTGAGCATCCACATCACGATTCTCCTCAGCCAGTGTCTCCTTAATACCTGCACAGCGTTGCCCTCCTTAAACTGAATGATTCTGCTCATCCAATGTGCTCCCCAGTCCTTCTGCTCCCTGGGCCATTTCTCTTCTCTTCTCAGCTTCCAGATGAAGTCAGTCTTCTAGGTGTCATCTCCAACACTTCCCTTTCTTTCTACACTTTCTTTCTGACTAGACTACATCTACTTTGACACCTTACAAATCTATAACTCTACCCTGGCTTCGCACCCATTTTTCCAGACTCACCTTTCAGTGATTCCCTGGCTGTCCTGTCAAATGCAACATGTCTAAGCCAAACTTTTCCTCAGACTGCTTTTCTATCTTCCTATGTTAATAGTAACATCAGTCCCCCAGGTACTCAGGACAGAAACTCCCTGAGTCATCTTTGATTCTTTTGTCTTCCTTGTCCCCAACATCACAATTTGGCACCAACTATTATTCCTCCAAATTATCACTCCCATCATGGTCTCTAGGTTCACTCTGCTGTGTTACACTCATTACTCTGACCAATGCAGCAGCCTCTAACTGCTCCTCCTGATTGCTCTACTCCCCACCTTGCCCCACTGCTGGCTCAATCTTCAGCTATGGGAACCGCAAAGAAGAGTCTCTCAACTCCTTAGCAGGGATCTTTGAGAGAATGCCTGTATTGCCCTCCCTGGAAGGCAGCTGCTTGGATCCTGAGGGCATGGGTCTAGTTGTCTTATCAGGGTCATGGAGGCTGGTGACTGGAATTGTTCCTGTCATCCTCTCACAACTGTGGTAAGGAAATCAGGGTCCTGAAGCATGTGTCCTTAGAGGGAGGCCGTTTGGTTCTGGATGATCCTGCGGTTGAGAAGAGTGTTCAGTAGTCTTGTCCATAGGTCTGTCTATACTGCAGAGTGGTTTCTGTAAGGAATGCCCATTACCAAGATGTTTCTGTCAGAGACATTTTCTCCTCTTGGAGTTCTTGAATGTCAACTGACCTGTGGTTAATTGGTCCATATAGTTGGGAATAGGGATTTCTTTTGTACTTCTCTCACCAGGTACATTTTGACTATAAATAATAAAAATGTTGATACTGCATATTTGTATAGGGCTTTATAGCTTCTTTTAGTTAATAGTACCCCCATTTCACAGATGAGGAAACTGATATTTGGAGAGGCTGAGTGACTTGCCCAACACTACATGCCTTGTAAGTGACAGGGTGGGGGCTCACAGGTAAGAGTCAAGGCTTGGAAATTGTGAGTGTTGTTCAGCTGTGGGACTGTCACTGAGGGCACAGCTTCTCCACAGTTTGGGCTCTTCTAACCCTTCCTCTGGAGAGCTGAAGTAAGGGATGGAGAAAAGGTGATTAACTTTCCCTGAGTTCTTAGTCTGCCACAAGCTGAGTGTTCTGAGCCCTGGGAGCAGTTCAGCACATTTTCAGGGGCAAATGATGTGACACCGGGCTATTTCTGCCAATTTTCCTCGTGTCTCCTTTTCTGTGATGATGTCAGTGAGTTAAAACGGTTGTTGACCCCTTGGGGTGGCAAGACTGTCCGAAGACACAAGTATGATATTGTCTAAAATGGATAGTTTAAAAGAAGTTTTCTCAGGGGAGGAGCCTGCATCAAGGGCCAGTGAGGGCACCAGGGGCATTCCACCCTCAGAGACCTGGAACCTTCCATGGGTTTCTTGGCTACCCCTGCAGTGAGAGAGCTCTCATCAAGGCAGTTATTAAGTTGGATCTGGTAGGAGGTATATCTAACACTTGTCTGAGTCCTCTGGGGGCTACAAGGATGGCAGAGGTTGATGGTGTTGATAGGCATTGTTTCTCTTTTGTGGCCCTCTGGTAACGCCACAGGTATGAGGAGGTGATGGGTGTGTTGTTGACTCAGTTGAAGGAGTGGTGGCCGCAGTGGTGATGCTGGTGGGAGATAACATTCCCACAGCGTGGTGAATCACTCCTTGAAGAGAAACAGAGCCTATGTCTTACGTGTGTGCATTGTGGACAGAGGTTTATTCTTAGTGCCTGGTCTGTTTGTCTTGAGTTATTCCTGGAATTAGAGGTGAGGAAGCCATAAGCCATATCACCCACCAAGTTTTGCTTTTCTGCTGTTTCCTGATTGGTGGGGCCTTTGCCAGGCTGTGCCTGGGGCAGTAGAGAGCTAAGGAAGCACTGTGAGGAAATGGACTCATGGATAGGCAGCAGGTGCCCTGAAAGGTATAAAGAGTTTGGCAGAAGGAGGCAGGACTACCTGTCTTGCCTCCCTATTTGGGAGTCCCAAGGGCCATCTGTGTGTGTGTCAGCCTCAGAATTGGCACAGCTCTCATCCTCATGGTAGTAACTAGGTTTTGGGTGCTGCCTCAGCCCCGCTCACAGAAGAAGAACTAGGTCATGGAAACTGTTGTTCACACACAGCTGGGTCTGTGCTTCTCAGGATTGAAGACTGCTGTTCCCTCAGAAATTCTTGGTGACCAAAGAATGAGATTTCTGAGCAGTTCCTGGGCTGTGGGTGATTTCAGGCTTCTGCCCCTCTGTGGTCAGGGTTTGGGAGCTGGCAAGCTCCCAAAGCTGCCCCTTAGGGACCTCATGTTGGTGCGAGATGATAAATACAATGGCTGTTGGAGCCATGGCTGTAGGGACTGTGACAGGTGACAATGGAGGTGGTAGCTATGGTTTGTGTTTCTACTTTCATCTTAGAGGAAACAGGAACTGTGACTAGTATTGTGTCTGTTGGGTATTTTTCCTCCATTGTTCCTAGAATTCAAGATGAGGAAAGTCACTAACTTAGAATGTCCTTAGGATTACTGATCTTGTGATATCTTCAGCACTTAGAATGGTGGCTGGCATACAGGGATCGCTTCGTAGATATCTGTTGAATAAATAAATTCATGTGTCCCCATCCTCTGGTCTTTGGTTCCTTCAGCTGAGGTTTGGAGAGAGTGTGAGGTTGCACCTGTTTCTCCTGTCACTGTCACAGTGGTCCCAGGGCCAGGAGGAGGCTAATACAACGGCTGCAGCCTGGGAGGTATGACCACCACCGCAGCAGAAGGTAGTCAAACTCCTGAGGGCAACCCTAGGCTAGGAGGGTGTGTCTGCCTCAGATGGGAGCCAGGGAGAGATGAGCTCCAAAACCAAATGGTGGAGGCTGGAGATCGAACTTCTGAGGAGAGGAAGGGGTGGGGAAAAGAAAGTTGGAGCTGTGCTTGTGAGCATCTGGTGGAAGCTGGGGATCTTGACACTTCTTGGCTAGGTTCTGGAGCTTCTGGGGTTTCACCAGGGTAATCTTGGTGCTGCTACATAGATGCTGGCAGAAGTTCAGTCAAATGACCTGTGATGGTATCCATGGTGAAGAAACGCCTAGTTGATAGGCATTGTTTGTGATGTGACTTCAGTGGGTATAGTTGGAAAGGAAAGATAAAGTTCTTGCCTAGGAGCCAACTGTGAAGGGCAGATTCTTAATTTTTTTCCACAGTGTGATTGACCTAAATGTTTGTGATCAGCTCAAAGGAGGTGGCTCCATTTACTAATGAGGAAAAGGAAGGAGATACTTGAAGAAGCTATAATGATGCCGGTGGCTTTTTCGATACCTCAGTTCCCTCAAAACACAGGCTGGCCAGTCTTTGACTCGGGGAAGAAGGAACTGAAGCAAGAAAGCAAAATTGTAGTAACTACTGTGATTTAGTGGTTGCTTGGTTGTTTTAGCCGTAATTCCTCACAGACACAGTGTTTCTGACCCCCCTAACTAGGTTCTTTCCGAGCCCGACATGGACAATGAACAGCAGAATCTGACAAGGCCATGGAATGGTTAAAAGTGTGGGTTCTAGAGTCAAACTGACCAACATTCACTGTGTGACTTGGACAAGTTACTTGACCTCTCTGAGGCTTGAGGTACTTATCTGTAGAAGTGGGATGATGGTAGATAACAGTAATAACAATGTGTGTGCTGCGTGCAAAATGCTTAGCTCAGTACCTAAGCTCAATAAATGGCACTTTGTGCTGCCTGTTATCTTGGCCATTACAGAGGTCTGATATCCTGGTGAAGGCAGCAGTCCTTGTGACTGGCTCCTGTTTTCACTTGTCCGTTCCCATCCCAGATCTCCACGGCCATCATCGGGCAAGCCATAGAACCTTCTGCCTGGACTCCTGCCGCCAACAACTAACCGGTCTCCCATTTCACCCTTGTCTACTTCCAATCCATTTTCCTCTACTATATCCAGAGTAATCATGCCAAATTTCAAATCTGACTATGTCACTCCTCTACCTGAAGCCCCTCACTGTCTGCCCATTCTGGTTCCTGAAAACCCGTAATCCCTTCATCCCTTCCACGGTTTATAAGGCCCTGCATGATCTAGACAGGCCTACCTCTTTCAAGTCCTTCCCTGTCAAGCTCTCTCCTGCCTCTGCATGTCTTCCCCCGCCTGGCTGGTGCTCCTTCCCTCCCCTGCCTCCACCTGGCTTACTGCTCCTCCTTCTTGTCTCAGCTCAGAGGGCAGCACCTGGTCAGAGAGGCGTTCCTGGACTTACTAATCTAAATGAAGTCTCCCTCTTTTGCTCTCATCAGAATACTTGTTCAACATAGAACCACATTTGTAGTTGGGTATTTTTCTGTAATTATTTTCTTTCTTTCTGCATACTAGATCTTCGCTCCAGGAGCCTGGGCTCTGTCTGTTCCATCTCTCACTGTGTACACACAGTTCTGCCTTAGAACAATGTCGGGCACTCCTTAAATAGTTGTTTAATTAACACATGTATGAACAGATGAATGAGTGAATGAATGAATGAACGAATGAATGAATATCTCAACAGGGGTTGTGATTGCTTCAGTCCATCCTCATTGATGGGCTTGGCTGGTTTGGAGATTCATTTGTAAAAGGTTTTGTTATGCAGTGCAAACCCAGTAAATGAGGAGTAAGGAAATTTGGATTCTAGTCCCAGCTGCCCTACTTAGTGGCTGTGTGACATTTAAAAAGCTTTGGAGGCAGGAACCATGCATGACTTATTCATCTTTGTGGCTAGAGTACTTGGAATGAGTAGAAGTTCAACAAGTGAATGAATAACTCCGAGCTCTTTCTTACCCTGAAGTCCCCAAAGCCCATCGGCAACAGGCCTTTTGGGATTCAAGTTTCTATTTTAGCTGGGGGCGTTTACGTAGAGAGTAGATTTCTATGCAGACCTTAAAAATGCTCACCGAGCTGCCTGCAGCGTAAGCCAGTGCCCTCTGTTTGAGCAGGGCCATGACTGTAGAGGCCTCGTGCGCAAGCACAGACACCCAGTTCCTGGGGCCTCTTCAGGGTCTCAAGGAAGATGCTGAGTATTTGGACCTGTACAAAGTGCCAACAAGTTGAGTTCATTTCAACTCCACTCCTCAGTGCTGTGCTGGGCCATAGGCATACAATGATGACTAAGCATCTGCTTGCCATGAATTGAACCCAGTAGAAGGAAAGATGAACATTCTAGAATGTTTGGAAGTAGGAGGAGAGATGCCTATAAAGTCTTCAGTCTTGGCCTTTGAAGGAGTGGCCCCGAGAGCCCCAGTAGGGGCCTATCTGAAGCATTTAGGGGTGCCATAAAATGAGGCGACAGACAGCAAAACCACTTGCTGGAGCCCATAGAAAGCCAACTGCTTCTTGGCCTCTCCTGGTCATGAAGGCATAAATCTCTCGTCCGTCAGACATGGCCAGGACAGCCTCAGCCTCTGGAGCCAAGCCCCAGAAATCAAGGGTGGGAAGGAGATCGCTGGGCGAGGCCTCAAGAAGCCGTGGGCTCAGCTCTAGCGGGGCTCTGCCCAATGGCAGAACTGGCCTTCAGGGGCAGCTCAGGCCATAAGCCACATTCCAAATGAGCCAAGCCAGCCCTTGCAAGCCTACAGGAAGGACAGGGGTGGCCTTGCCGAGGCTCGAGAATGCCTGGATGAATGAAAATGCCTGTACTGACAGAGATGGCCATTCTATGCCCAGCTTCACCCTGTTTGCCCCCAATCTCCCCAGCTCTAAAAGGGAGCAGTCCCTTCTCTCAAATGAGATTTTTTTTTTAAAGATTTTATTTATTTATTTTGAGAGAGAGAGAATGAGAGAGAAAGAGAGCACATGAGAAGGGGGAGGGTCAGAGGGAGAAGCCGACTCCCCGCCGAGCAGGGAGCCCGATGCAGGACCCGATCCCGGGACTCCAGGATCATGACCTGAGCCGAAGCCAGTCACTTAACCGACTGAGCCACCCAGGTGCCCTCAAATGAGATTTTATGGCTCTTCTACTTTATATCAGAGACGACCTCATTTTATCCTCACCACAACCCTATGAACTAGTCCTTTCGCATGTAACTCATTCTGCCAATACAGCCACCAAGCTAAAGAGGCTCTTCTCATGTCCCCTGGGCTAGCTAAAAGGCAACATTCACTCAAGGTTTTCTGACTTGAAGTTCCTGCTCTTCGCTGTACATTTTGCTGAGCCACAGGCCTAAATTTGATCTATTTTCTTATTAGGATCTCTTGTGCAGGGATTCTCTCCTTTTGGGTGTCCCCAAGTGCAGCAAGAGTTTCCTGGGGCGGGGCGTGGGGGGGGGGCTGATGGCCTGTGGCCTTGGGGGCATGTTGGGTAGGCCTTTCCCAGACAGACTGGGGGTTCTCTGAGAGGGAGAGCAAGAGACCCAGACATCTGGGGTCCTCTGTGACACGGCCCCCTCTGGCCTGCGCTGGTGGCAGCCTGTAACCTCCCAGTGGTGGCCCCGGGCAGGGCAGCGGCCCCTCAATTACCAGGACACTGATAGGATTGGAGACTGAGTTTGATTTTGACCCAGTTTCCTTGCCGTGGGGCATGGAATCAGGGGTGCCAGGCTTCTTTCTGAGTCATTCTCGCCGGGAGCCACTAGTCACCTCTGACTGCATTGGCTCCCTGTCCAGCCCACCTCTGTTCACCTTCCT
This sequence comes from Callorhinus ursinus, assembly GCF_003265705.2. Lineage (NCBI taxonomy): Eukaryota > Metazoa > Chordata > Mammalia > Carnivora > Otariidae > Callorhinus > Callorhinus ursinus. The sequence continues at coordinate 61,713,422 of NW_027397063.1, forward strand.
TTTGCCCTTTGACTTCTGACAGCCAGGGCTTTTCCTTAAGGAAGTCCTTACCACTGCAACATCTTCATGGAAACCCCAGGGCTTTCCCTCCAGCCGGGTGCCGGGGCTTCGCCTGGGTGAGGATGCTGGCAGCAAGTGTGGAAACGGGCTCTAGCTTCTGTCGGGCAGGGCACCCATCAGTCATCCTCAGCGATCCAAGGGAAGGGGACTGACCAGTTTCTGCTTGCCCAGAAGATCCCTGGGGCACATGTGGGGGGCTAACTACCTGTCCTGTGGAGACTGTCTTTCCCGCCATGTCCTCGGAATGCTCAGTCTGATGCCTGGGGCGCCACTTCCCACCCCACACCCACCTCCTTTCCAAGCCCAGCTCCATCTTGTCTCCTCAACAATGCATGGGCCCCAGCACTCCAGGACAGCTCTGTACTTCTTCCAGGCCCTCACTTTCATGGTCCTTTGCTCCTTCTCTTGCTCACACCCTGTGGTTCCCCATGGCTTTTCCTGCCCACCCCCACCCCAGTTCTTGCCCTCTGGGCTCTTCTCCACAAACTCTCTGGCTCCTCCCAGGCAAAAGGACCCTAAGACAGGGCTAAGTGCAGAGTTAGTACTGAACACTTTTTCTGTTGACTTTATATCACAAAATATCAAAACTTAAGAACTTGGGAGCCGATTCACCACCCCACTCTTTATATAGGGGACCCGTGGCACGGACAGAGAAAGGACAGGAGGACCTGGACACGGTGACCAGACCAGTTAGCGCCAAAGCCAAGTCTGGGCCGAGGGCCCCTAAATGCAAGCCACCTTGTCCCCATTGCTTACGGTCATGACTCCCATGGACACTCCTTCTTCTGCACCCTTCTCTTTTACTCCTAAGTGGCTGGCCACTGCAGACTCTAGATGCTCCTTCTGGCCTCCATTTCCTTACTATGTGAGGAGTAGGTTGGGTCGGGGTGGGGGGGTGTGCGGGGGCTGGAGATTTGGGGAGATAATTGCTTCATTTGCTCTTAGCCAAGCCCTTACACATTTCAAGGAAGGCAGAACATTCCAGTTCACCAGTACTGGGTCTCTTACTATCTTTAAGAGAGTATATTCCTTCTGACCCACTCCCAAGAAGTAATCCCTTGGCTGAAAGCTTCCCTAGGCCTGTCGAGGAGGGGAGAGAGATATGATTATTTCTTTGGTTTGGGCTTCAGACCCCTCATCCTCTCCTGGCCCCCAGAGCCTCTCAGAAGATGCAGACACCCAGAAATACAGAATGAAACCCCGTCCTAGAGCCAGAGAGGGGCAGCTTGGAAGGCAGAGGACTGCAGGATGGAGGGCAGGCTTCTCCAACAGGCCTTGCTTCCAGCCCCACACCAGCCCCATTCATAGAAGAGAAGTGGGGGTGTGTGGCGGAGGCCAAGGCCAACACCAGGTCTGTGAGCCCTGCCCTGAGGGCATTAGCCCAAGAGGAGGCTTTTCAACCCCAGGTCAGAGGCAAGAAGCCAACGGCTTGACGCCTCAGTTGCCCTCTGGTACCCACCTGTTTCTAAGCCAGTCTGCGTCAACTCTTCCTCGGCCCCTTTCTTCCAGGTCTGCGCGTCTCCTCCGCTTTCCCCTCTTCCCCATTCTCTCTCTCTCTCTCTCTCTCTCTCTCGTTCTCTCTCGTGCACGCTCACTTCGATTCATCTGTTTCTCTCCTGTCTGTTCCTCTGACTCTGCATCTTCATGTCAGTTCTCCTTCAGGTCCTGTCACCCAGCTTTTCTGTCTTCTTCATCACCCTCTCTCCTCAACTCCCTCTCCCTCTTTCTACAGTTCCACCTATCTGTCCCCTCCTCCCCACAAAATAAAGCCCCGTTCCCCTGACCGTGGGTTTCCCCAAACCAGGCCAGTCAGGCCCCCAGGCACCTCTCTGCTTCACCCCGTCTCCATCTCGTCTTTCCTCTCTCTCTTGTTCTCCCACCTCTCCCGCACCTTGTCCCATCACTTCTCCCTCTTCCCTCTCCCTCCCTCTCCCTCTCTCATTCTCCTCCCCTCTCTCCCTCCCTCTCTCCACGACAGCCCCAGCTCCCTGAAGTCAGCCTGCCCCTGCCCCGGAATGCTGCCTCACTTACCCGGGACCGCCGGCCAAAGGAGGCAGGAACATAAGCAGCTCAGGAACACCCAGGGGACCCTTCTCCACTGGGCCCCCCTCATGGCTCCAGAAAGAGTCCCTCAGGCTCCCCCAGGGAAGCTCCTCAGCACAGAAGTAGCGGTGTGAGGAACAGAGGTGAACTTGTCCCAACGGGCTGCTGGCCTGAAACAGGTGGATTTCCCTGAGGGGCCAGAGGACTGAGGGAGTAAGACAAAAGAAGGTGGGGCCCCGTGCCAATCATCCTTGCCACGTCTTTTCTTTTCTCAATCTCCACCTCTTTCCCCCATCAGGAAAAAAAAACAAAGAAAACACTGATACACCTATTGCTTTGCCCTGGTCAGCCCGAGCCAGTTAGGGGGAGGGGTGGAAGCGGGACGTGGGGGTAGAAACCAGGGCACACTGGGAATGAGCGAACCACCCTTCTGCCTGGAATCCTGGGCCCTCTCCTCCCTCCCCCAAGGGCTGCCCTGTCCTGCCAGAGCTCTGGACTGCTACAGTGGGAGGCAGCTGGGTGGTTTCAGGAGAAAGAGGAGGGGAGAGTGGAAAACAAAGGGGCCAAGCAGGAGTGAGTTGGGGGCTGTGTGAATTGGAAAAGAGTGAGATTTGAGAAGACCCTAAGAAACACAGAGAGTGAGGGGAACAATGGGGTGAGAGGTAGGAATCAGAAATACCCTGTATGTAGGGGTCCTGGGGGGCTCAGCCGTTAGGGCTCCAACTCTTGGTTTCAGCTCAGGTCATGATTTCAGGGTCATGATCTCAGTGCGGTGAGATCAAGCCCCACATCAAGCCCCACTTTGAGCCCTGTGCTCAGCACAGAGTCTGCTTGAGATTCTTTCTCTCTCTCTCTCTCCCTCCCCCTTTGCTCCCCAACACATGCGCTCTTGCTCTCTCTCTCAAATAAATATGTATAAAATCTTAAGAAAGAAAGAAAGAAAGGAAGGAAGGAAGGAAGGAAGAAAGAAAGAAGAAAGAAAGAAAGAAGAAAGAAAGAAAGAGAAAGAAAGAAAGAGAGAAAGAGGAAAAGAAAGAAAGAAAGAAAGAGAAAAAGAAAAAAAAAAAGAAAGAAAGAAAGAAAGGAAGGAAGGAAAAAAGAAAGACCCTGTATGCAACTTTTGGAAAGGGGTGTTGGGCTCAGAATATCTGCTCCGCACCAGGTTCAACTCCGGATACAGCATGGACAAGTGGAAACTTACAGCCAAGGAGTGGAGCGCAGAAGGGGGTCAGTGGATGGAAAACTATGAAGAGAAAACATCAGGGGGTAAGTGGGATTCTAGCTAAACCAACCTAACTGGGCTCTTGCTGAAGACAGGCTGGGTGACCAGACATCACCTGGGGGGTGATGGGGGGTGAGGAACCAGATCAGACATTGAGGTGACCGAATAGTGAGAATGGCGCACTCTTGCTGAACTGAATCAGCAGGGTTCTTGCTAAAACTGGATTTTACAAAGAAGTGCATAGGTGGGCCTAGGAGGTTCAGGAGCTTAAGATCTAATCAAGCCAAGAATCTTTGTCAAGTAACACCCACCTCAAAGGTTGTGAGCTCATACACGTTAAAGTGTTTTAGAAAGGTTAAGACACCTGGAAAGGGCACTTGGCTCTTCGTTCTATCCTAACATCATCCTTAAAGGTAGAGACAAATGAGTGTAGCTGGGGGACAGGGAGAAGTTGGGAAAAGAATTTCCAGGCCTATCTGCATCCAGGGTCTTTGCTGTGTCCCTGTCGGGTTTTAGACACGGGTGTGTATGCATCTCATTCATCTTTTCCCCCCGGCTACCTCCAGTCCCCCTCCCGCTCTCCCCTTCTGCCTGGCTCCTTCTCAACTTGCCCCTTTTCCAGAGCTGGGATGCTTCTGTCTCTGCAACAAATGCCCCTCTCTTTGTCTTTCCTTCTCCCCTCCCAAGGCATCTGATGGGGACACAGAGGGGTGAGCAGGAGGGGAGGCAATGAGTGGCTTCTCTCTGTCCTGTCTGGTGGAGACCTCCTAGGCTGCAGACCAGCAGGAACCTAAAACTAACTTTATTTATTTATTTTTAAAGATTTTATTTATTTATTTGAGAGAGAGAGAGCGAGAGCACAAGCCAGGGGGAGAGGCAGAGGGAGAAGCAGACTCCCCACCGATCAGGGAGCCCGATGTGGGGCTCAATCCCTAGACCCTGGGATAACTACTGAGCCGAAGGCAGACACTTAACCGACGGAGCCACCCAGGTACCCCGCTGAAACGAACTTTAAGCTGATATTTTGTGGGGGCACCTAGAAAGCTCGGTCTGGACTTGGGGTATAAGTAAATTGGAGCAAGGATAAGATTATGACCTTTTCACATGGAAGAAAGATACAGACTTGGCTTGAACAGACTCAGCCTGGATTCTAGGCAGCAAAGTCAAGATCCTAACGGGAGATTTCTCTTCTAAGCTAATCAGAGTGGAAGGTCCTAGGTTTTATTTTTTTTGGGGGGGGTGCTAAAATTGCTTACATCCTTATAATATATGCCCTGATAGACCCTCATGCTGCTAATAAAGTTCCTTCTAATCAGACTTAGGACACCTAGATTGAGATGGGGCAGGAAGTCAGATGTTTATTAAATCTGACTTATGAAGCCCTGAACAAAAAGACTTGTAACTAGAGTGCCAGGCCCTGTGTATGACCCCATAACCCTGTGAGATGCATATCACCCCTATCTCGCATGGGAGAGAACCCGGGTTCAGGAAGAGGAACACGTCCTTCCATTATCACTGAGTCATGGTCCAGGTTGGGTGATCAGGTGAAACTGGAGAATGCTATAGCTCCCCTGATCTCACCCGGCCCAGAGCACTCAGTAAGTCACAAGGCTGTAGCTCCAGCCTAGGTCGTCCTGCCTCCAGAGCAAAAGAAGGGATCAAACATGTGCTCAGTGCTTACTCTATGCTGAACCATTTGTTAAGTCCCCCAGGTAGACATGGAAACGTGCCTTTCAGGAAGGACAGCTGTACCAGCTGCACGGGGCAAGGTGAGTTAGCAGGCTCCAGCAGCTAGCTCCTTCCTGGTGCACCTCAGCTTTCAAGCCAACCTCATGCTCTTCTGAGCAAGGGGTGGTGCCAGGTCTTGGCTATTTCCACCCCACCTGTGGGACTCCTCTAACAGGTGTCAGGTCATTGCCGAGGAGGTCACCGAAGTGAAGACGCGGAAGCTCTGCTCCCCAACCAGGCCTTGGCTCCCAGACCCCCGTGAAAGCGGGGACCCTGGCGTTTGGGCTCCATAAAGGCCCCCGTCATTCTCCCCAGATTGGGTGTCTCAGCCCATATCTTTAAAAGTGACGAGCATTTTCACGCCTATTAGCTCATCTCCCTTCTCATTTTACTTCTGAGGCAGAGGGGGGCATAATGCTTACCCAACCAGCACCTTCCTGCCCGGGGTCCCTGTGAAGGAAGAAGGATGGAGCCCCAGCAAGCCCCATCCTGAGTGTGCAGGCGGAGGCAGATGGGAAGTACCGGGAAATCTATATTTACCCATTCACTCAAATTTAAAGAGAAGAAAACGAAGGCCAGGAAGTTAGCCACAGTGCTGTCAAAAGCCCAGCTCCCAGGGGCCCAGATTTGCTCTCTGTGTCCTACAGTTAGGTTTCCCTTTCTAAATTCTGAAAGAGAAAGAGAACTCAACCTAACTTTGGAAGTGGAAGAGACCTTGGTGATGGTGCAGTCACACTCCCCGTTCTACCAGGGAAGAGGTGCAGGCCCAGAGAGAAGGGAGTGTCTGAGTTCACAGAGTTAGTGAGTGACAGATATGGGCCTTGGCCCCATGGCTCCAGGGCTCATTCTGCTTTGCTGCCCTGCCTCCCACGTTTATCCAGTTGTTCTCGAACATTCCTGGCCCCCCAACCGGAATCCCTGCCCCTAATGTAAACCCACGTTCACAGGCAACACTTGGTACGTGTTGTCATCATGGGGACTGAATAATGGCGAACTGTCCTCTCAGCCTGGACAGCCAACAAACAGACATCTCCAACTCCGCGTGCTGACAGAGTCCAGGCCAGGCCTAAAATAGTCTTTTAAAATAAAGCTTAGCAGTTGGGTTTTTTCCCATTATAAAAGTAATGCATGCCCATTATAGCAAATAGGGAAAATATTTAAAAGTAGAGAGAAAAAAACCCATCCCCAATGATCCACCACCAAGAAAAACCTCTCCTAATACATTGATAGTTTCCTAGCCTCTTCCCCACGAAGAGTTCATATACATAGTCTTAATCTATCCCATTGTAGATAAAATTCAGATCTTTTTTACCATGTAACTTTAAACCCAAGCATTTCTTCCTGTCACTGTAAACACTTCATTCATATATTTTTCATAAAATTTCATTGAGTGGACTGCTACTATATCTTATTTAATTATGTTGGACATGGGTTATTTACAGTTGTCCTATTACAAGTAACGAAGAGTTGAGAGTCTTGCACCTAGAGCTCCTTGCATATTTAGGCTCATTTCCTTAGGCTAGAATCAGGCCTTGCGTGTTTTTGTAGACTGCTCTGACCTTCCTTCTAGAGCAGGAAGTCAATGAACATGAATTAGCTATGTCTACAGGATGTGGGGTGTATCCTTGGACACTTGGGGTCCATGAACTCTCTAATGCTAACAGTCTAATGGTAGAGGTGACACCAAAAGAATGAGACTTACTCAGACATTACTCAGATGAGCTAAAAATGACGGATGGATTAAGGACAGCAGATGGGTTGAGAGACAGGTAGAGTCCCTTAAGGATGCCTTCCTGGGTGGGTTCCCAGCCACGATCCATGACCAACTGCCAGGCTTCTCATTTGAATACCCGAGACTTGATACATAGCCCAGGAGAATATTCTAGAGAAAGTGATTCAGAAGGAATTGGAAAGAGAAATGTATGTGTGTTTGGGGGCAGGAGGAGTGGTACTTAGCCAAGGGGTTAGAGCAGAAGATGGAAATAGTCCTGAAACAAAATCTAGCTGAACCAGGCCGGTGCTCCCCTGGAGAAAGCTGGCAGAGAAGGCCAAGGGGAGTGAAGGGGAGCAGAGCCAGGGAGCCCCAGCAAGCCCTGCTCCCCAGTGTGCAATGGAGGCAACAGAACTCGGATGGAGCGTTAGCCTGGCACTCCAGCAGCCGAGTTAATCTGTGAGCCTGTGGGCCAGGCACTGTGCCTGGCACAGGGGATGCTGAGATGAGCAAGCCACAGCCCCTGCCCTCACAGGGTCACAGTCTAGAGGGATCTAGATGTGGGTGAAGGGGCATTTAGTGACAGGCCCTCTGGGTCTGTGGCCCTGAGCTCGGGGTTATGTTGGGCAATGGAGGAAGCTCATGGAGGGCAATCCAAGAGGATCTCAGTATTAGTTTCCTAGGGCTGCTGTAACAAAGCACTGCAAACCAGGTGGCTGAAAGCAACAGAAATGTATTCTCTCACAGTTCTGGAAGCCAGAAGTCCTAAATCAAGGTGCTGATAGGAACATGCTGCCTCCAAAGGCGCTAGGGGAGAATCTTTCCTTGCCTCTTCTAACTGGTGGTTGCTGGAAGCTCTGGTGTTCCGCAGCTTGCAGCTTTCCTCCTCACGTGGTCCTCTTCTCCCCCATGTGTCTGTCTGCTGGCTCTTCTTATAAGGACATGAGTCATTGGAGAAGTGCCCACGCTAAGCCAGTATGACCTCTGTCTAACGTAACTGATTATATCTGCAAAGACTCTATCCCCAGGGGCGCCTGGGTGGCTCATTCAGTTGAGCATCTGCCTTCCGCTCAGGTTGTGATCCTGGGGTCCTGGGATTGAGCTCAGTGGGGAGACTGCTTCTTCCTCAGCCCCTCCCCATGATCGTGCACTCTCTCTCTCTCTCTCTCTCTCTCTCTCTCTCTCTCTCTCAAAAATAAATAAATAAAATTAAAAAAAAAAAGAGTCTATTGCCAGCCAGGTAAGGTCACAGTGAGATTCTTGGTGACATGAATTTTGCAGGGACACTAATCCAACCCAGCATAACCTCTGAAGAAAGTTTGGGAAGGGTAAATGTAAGAGTCATTACAATAGATGACCTCTACAGGGAAGCCTAGCCGGTGAGCCTCATTACCCTGGGCTGGCCCTGGAAGTCCCAAACACCTGCCTCAGTCACCGCTGAGCTACCAAGCCAGTCTGGGTGACCAAAGGAAATGTCCATACTTGACCTTGATCAAACTTCCCAGGGGTAGGAGACTGGGCAGGCAGCCGACCCAGGAGCTCCCAACCCTGCCTCCTTATGTCCACGCTGAGACCACCCCTCACTTCCCAGGAGGGCGAGAGAGAAGCGGTGGAGACAGGAGGGCAGGGCCCAGCTGGAGCTGACCACACCTGCCCCTGACCTGTGATTTCAACCCACTCCTTCAAAGGTGGACTTAGTATAGCTGAGTGAAGGCCTCATACTTCCTGGTTTCTCTCTGAACCAGGAGAAGAGAATAAGGGTAAGCAAGGGGAGAGGGACAGGACAGTAAAAACATAAACAAACCCTACCCTGTTCCCCGGGGTAATTCCACAGCCGGGTATGGCAGCCAACTCCCCACCTCCCACACCAGACCCCTCCCTGCTCTCCAAGGGTGGGGAAGAACCTAAACATTTTCCCCTTTGCTCACACAATCCCAGACTCTCTCTTTATGGGAAAAAGTGACTTCTCACTTTGCTCTGCTCCTTTGAAATTACTTCTTCAGGTGTGCCTGGAATGGTGTCTCCCCCTAGCCCTCAGTTGCCACCCACACTTCCTGGAGCCCTGGGGAGCTGGGGCTCAGGAGGGAGGAGGAGGCAGGAGGATTGTGATCATTAAGCCTGTGTCCCATGTCCTGTATAGGGGTGCAATACTGCAAGATGAGGTTTGCACTGAGATGAGCATGAAGTTCTGGGGTCTAGAGACTGCATTAGCCGGTGAGGTCCCAGGTCCCAGGGGTGAGCCTGCAGGAGGGGTCAGCAGCTGGTTCTCCTTCCAAGGAAGCGGGGGGGGGGGGGATGTTGAGAGGGGCTGCGGTCAAGCCCCAGAAGACTGAGGGAGTGCTCCAGGGGAAAAAACAGGGGCTTTGGAGTCACCATGGCCAAGCTGTTTCCCAGCTGAACCTCAGTTTCCCCATCTGCGCAATGGGAATGGTAATAATTTCTATTAGCTTAACACATAGAAGATTCTGGACAAGTGTCAATGTTCCCTCTCCCTACCCCCTACCTCCTAGGGAAGGTGGACACAGAAAAAGACCCAAAGAGCTGTTTGGAGCAAGAGCCTGGGGTCATTCTGGGTGGCAGGGTTAGCTTTTTGAGGGGGTTACAGTATAATTCGTGCTGAGTGGCTAGCTTAGGAAGGGAAACAGGTTGGGGAGGCCTGGCTATAGGGCTCAGGAGGCTACTGTCTTCACCAGGCTCCTGGTAAAGTGGGAGGGGGTCAGCTTGGCTAGATCAGGTGAGTTGATGTTAATCCTATGCAGATTAGCTTATTTTATGTAATGATCATGCAAGCTGGTAAGTTCGTCAAGAACTATGGTTTAGAGGCTGGGAGAGAGGAGCCTGCTTGAAAGAATGAGGTTTGGAGAATCACAACCAGTGGTACTGAATCCATCTACTAAAAAGCATAATATGCAAAGGCAAAGAAGAGGCAGGTGCTGGAAGGATAATTTTGATTTAAAGGTTTTTTTTTTTTCTTCTAATTCTGATACTAGACTATCTCATAGAAAACCTGCTGGCCCTAGATGCAACCTCTGTTGGGAGTTCAAATGTAGGCTCCAGTATCTTATAATAATGAATATGTAGTATAATAAATATTGCGATACGTGGTTTAATAGTAAATATTGTATAGAATTATTACATTAGCCTAAGTTCAATATGAGATTGGTTTTTAAAAAATGCTTTAAAAGTTTTCCTGACTATTATTGCCTGGAGAGCCCCTGAATATGATTCCCTTTAGCACGCGTGCGCAGCCAAACCCCAAACCCCCAGTCACTCTGAGACAATCGGTCCCGCCCTTGTTTAATTTGTCCCTTGTTTAGTTGTGCCAAGAGGTAGGCACCCACTGCAAGGACCTGGCTTTCTGAGTACCCTGGCTGTGGAAAAGACTAATCCCCCGCCCCAACCCCATGCCATCAGAGTAAAGATCACTGCAGTTTGCTCAAAGTATTAAGAACATGAACCCAGCCCTGTTTGGTTCAAGCTTCTTCTTCCTTCCCACCAGCCCCATGTAGAAGAAAGAGGAAAGCTTAAAATTCGCTGATTTTGTGCATACCTTTGAGTCTGTGTTTCTGTATAAATGACCAATGCGCTGCAAAAAAAAGCAAAAAACAAAAGACGACTTCTTGTACCCTTCTCAGGGTCTAACGTATGGCTTTTCATCAGATGAATACAGGGGGTGAGGAAGGCAAGAAGAAAATGGGAGGACCAGGAGGGGAGTGCTGAGCAAACTTACAGCTTTCCATTCAGGCATCTGGTCAAGGCCAGACCGGTCAAGGCCAGGAAAGGGCTGCTGTGGGCAGGGTCTCTGGGACACAGGAGGAGGGGCATTCTGATCGAGGCAGATAGGGAGTCCAGCCCCTGGGGATGCAACCCTGGTGTGCGGATGGAGGGGCTGTTAAGAATAAATGAGGGGGGGAAACCAGAGCCTCTTCATCTTCATCAGCGCATTAGTAGCTTAATGCTGCCAACCTGCGTGGTTCCATGAGCAATGTGAGAAGAGTAGCGGTGGCTGACTCACCCGGATTCCTTCAAAGTTGAGTAAAATCTATTAGGTACCTGGTTGGAATCCAGAATACCTGCTTGGGGTGGAGGAGCCCCAGAAAGGAGGAAATTGCCAGAAGAGCCCAAGGCGCCAGCGGAGCATGCCAGGGGGGCCTGCTTTGTAAGAAACAACAGCATCCATCTTGCGATGCTGGGAGGTGAGTGGGGGGGTGCTTTGTGCAGAGAGCGCTTGTGTTTAGGGGTTTTATACGGGTGGGTGTCTCTCTTTTCTACCCGGGATGGAGGACTCTGAGTTCATGGAGGGGAGTGAGAGAGAGAAGATGGGTGGAAACCAAAATACAGAGTCCTCAGTTTGGGAAGGGGTTTTCTGCAGGAATAGCTTTGGCCAGAGACTTCTGGCTTCTCTCTGGTACCCAAAGATGCTTCAAACTTTCAGGCCCTTCCTTTCTGCCTTTGTGCCCACCTCCCACCCACCTCAGAAAGCTCTGACAAGGCCCCCAGAGCGCCTACACCTGCTTGCTGGGAGGAGGCCAGCCCTCATGTTGTCGCAGGGATTCTTGCCCCAGCTTGCTTCGCCCTGCAGTCAGCTCTTCGGTCTCCCACTCTTCCTGGCTGGTCCGTACGGTGCCTCAGGTTTGGCTGAAGCTTATTCAACAGGCTGAAGCTTTTTCTATCCCCCAGGCAAACCTTAGCTTCCTTACCTGCCCTCCTGCTCAGCGACTGCCTGAGGCCCCCCAGGTGCCTAGAGTCCCAGCTTTGTCTTTTCTCTTGCTCCCCCCTGGACTCTCCTGAACGCCATCGCTCCATGATCCGTCTGCTGAGCTTAAAGGACATACCTACCTGATGTCAAGAACTGTGAAGGGCCTGCCACAGTATCATGGATGCTGGCAGAAGATATGAGACTCCGGGGTCAAAGACAAAGGACTTTACTACTCCAGACACAGCAGATAGCATGAACTTCATGTTCACACTGGCTTGCCTTGCCCCCTAAGTCCCAGAGGGGCAACACAAAGGCAGGCCCAGATGGGTTCTGTGACACAGTGGGCTTGTGTCCCAGCTGAGAAACCCTGATCTTAGGAAACTCCAATCTTTTTAAGAGGCTGCCAACAAACCTACCCACCCTTTCCCCAGAGGTAAACATTATCTTTATTATATTGGAGAGCAACCAAATCTGCTTCTCTCCCAGAGGGACACGCTATCTCTGTCTCTCGAAGATGTTCACCATATAAACAATCTTGAAAAGATAGTCTAGAACAAAAGGCTGTCTGTATTTCTGCTCCCAAGACTTACAAAAAATGCAAGAGACTGATGGGGAATTGTCTCCCAACATCCAAGACCTGGGGAGACCCAGGGCCACTGGCTCTTTCTGCTGCCTTAGGTTTGCTGGGGTTACTCATTTAGCACCATATACTCCCCTCCCCCAGGTCTCTGTGTCCAGCACAGTGCCCAGTCCCCAGTAGATTCTCAGTAAGTGTTTGTCAAATGGATGGATGAATAAATGAGTCTTTATAGAATTTCTGCTTTATAGCCTGAAAATGGCTAAAACATTTTTTTAAAAACCACAGAAGTAATGACAACTAACATATGTTGAGTATTTGCTATGTTGAGTATTTGCAATTCTACTGTAACCAGAACTGACGTGACTCCTCCCTCCCCCATCTAAAACAAATAAACAAAATCTTTTAAAAAACAAAACAAAACAGCTTCTCTTAAAAAAAAAAAAATGCCTTCTAGGAATTCATCCAAAGGAAATCACAGGCCAAGTCTACACAGATGTATGTACGTAGCAAAAGCTGGGGACCACCTAATGGATCAGTACTGATATTTGCTTAAGTTCTTATGATGTGTTAGTACAATGGAATATAAATGATCATGTGGAAAAATATATAGCAATCAAGGAAAAGTCAATAAAACATTGTGAAGTAAAATGTTTATAAAATGGTTTATATGTTTATAATAGTTTCTATGTCCCGAAAGTTTTTAAAAGAGCCAAATTAAAAAGAAGGAGAAGAAGAAGAGCCTGGAATGAAATACCTGCAAATGGGTAATAACACTGGCATTCTCTGAGCGGTGGGTGCCTTTTATTTTCTCAGTGGTTGGTATTTTCAACAAGTATCGTTTATAATAACATTTTGTGCGTTTCTTAAATGAAGATTTGTCTTCCTCCATGAGCTGTTGTCAGGCGAGCGCTGACAGGAGTCTGACTTCCTTGAGCAGACAGCCACAGGATTCCAGGCCTGCCAGGACCAGCGGGCCACCTAGCACAGGGCTGTCCCCAGGCTGAGGCTGAGCGTGGGGCAGCGGGGTCTCATGCCAGTGGAGTGGGGCAGCACCAGCGCTTAAAAAAATTGTGTGTGTGCCTGTGTAGAGAGGACTGCAACGTGAACTGTATTTTTATAAAAGTGGTAGTTCAAAAAAAATTTTTTGAGGGGCGTCTGGGTGGCTCAGTCAGTTAAGCATCTGACTCTTGTTATCTGCTCAGGTCACGATCTCAGGGTCTTGAGATCAAGCCCTCATCGGGCTCCACGCTGGGCATGGAACCTGCTTAAGATTCTCTCCCTCTGCCCCTCCTCCTACTCCCCGCTCACTCTCTCTCTCAAAAAAAAAAATGTTTTTTGAGACATAATACTCTATAGTAACACCATCAAGGGCTGCCCAGCCCTAACTGAGCCTGGTGATGGAGAGCTCGCTACCTTGGTGCTGGTTCCTGGCAATACAAACTGTTAGACAGATTTCCTTATGTTTAACAAGCTCTGGCTTCTCATCATGCCCAGTCATCCCTGACCCCCTCCTCCCCGGGCAGCACTTCAGGTGTTTGAGGGCAGCTCCACATCACGCCTGAGTCCAGGCGGCCGCCCCCTCCTCAACTCCTTAGCCACATTCTACTTCCAGGTTTTGAGGCCCTCACTTTCTACTGCCTCTTCTGAAGTCATCCTCTCTCCAGCCCCCTGGTTCATGAAAGTGTGACACACACAACCCTCTCCCGGGACAGAGGCCACCATGCTGGGCCACCTTGCTCATTAATCAATCTATAAATTCATTCAGTGGTCATTCAGTGAGCACCACTGTGTGCTGGGCTCTGTGCTGGGTGCCGGAGAGACACCCAGAGGATAAGCCCCAGCTGCCGCCATGGGGAGACCCTGGTCTGGTGGGGTGAGAGGAGCCGTGATTAAGCTATCATGCCCACCAGGGCAGGCTGAGGGCCAGCTGGACTCACATTCACTGAAGGCCTCAGCCTGCAGCGTCCATTCCACTTGAGCAGAGGGAAGCCAGCCTCTGTGCACTGTGCAGGCATGGCCTGTCACCTGCCCCCTGCCCTCTGGCTCCTCTGGGCCTCGGCCAGCTCCTGTGGGGCAGGTCTCTCCAGCCGGCAGCCCCAGGCCACACAAACCTCTCCCCTCCCCCTCTCCCACCCAGAGGCAGCCAAAGGCTCCTGAGGACTGGTGACCTGTGCCACCTCGTGCACAGGGGGGAGAATTAAAGGGAACGTTCCCCCCGAGAGAAAGTGTATCTGCTGCTCACCGAAAGGCTCTGTGCTTGCTCTTTCGTGCTGCTTGTCTCATTTGTCTTGTCATTTTTTTAAGCTACCATTTATTGAGCGCCTACTGTGTTTGGCATTTTGATATATTATCCTTAATCATTGGACTTTTTAGAAAAAAGATTTTATTTTTTATTTGTCAGAGAGAGAGAGAGAGAGAGAGAGCACAAGCAGGGGGAGCGGGGGGCAGAGGGAGAGGCAGGCTCTCCGCTGAGCTGGGAGCCCGATGCGGGGCTCGATCCCAAGACCCTGGGACCATGACCTGAGCGGAAGGCAGATGCCTAACCAACTGAACCACCCAGGCGCCCCTTACTGGGCCTTTTTGAAATGGGTGTTAGTATCCTTTTTTATGAGAACATTTAACACGGAGGTTAGGTTTTTGTACAAATATTTATTGAGTGCTTATCTGTGGCAGGAAGGGGGCTGGAAGCAGAGAGTCGCGCGGGGCTCCTTTCCCCATCACCTTGCAGGGGCCTCACCCAGTCCCACCCCAAGTGCTTGTGCACCTGAATCCTACTTTGGCTTCATAAGACCAGTGTGTGAAGAAGAATCTATTGGGATCGTTCTCCCCCTTGCCCTGGGGAATACACTGAGGCGCAACTAGGTGAAGCCACACAATGGCCTCTGGTAAGTCGGTGAGTAAAACTGTGGCCCTGGGGGCCGGGGAGGGCGCCCGGCTGGATTTGTCCACAGGTGGCCCCGGGTGGTCCTTGCACGCACCAGAGGTCATAGGGTAGCAGTGACCCCTGTTGTCATCAACCCCTTGGAGTCAGGAGGCTGGACAAAATGACCTCTGGATTTTGATCACAGGGGCTCTCCGTGTGGGTGTTTTTTTGGTTCAGGAAGGTCACAAAGTTTCCAAAACCTGGACAGTGTCACCACTGTGTGACCTTGGGCAGCTACTCCCCACTCTGTGCCTTGGTTTCCTCGCGTGTGAAATGAGGTTGAATGAGTCAGCCACTATCTGCTGTTGGACT
The DNA here is from genome assembly GCF_003265705.2 of Callorhinus ursinus. Lineage (NCBI taxonomy): Eukaryota > Metazoa > Chordata > Mammalia > Carnivora > Otariidae > Callorhinus > Callorhinus ursinus. The sequence continues at coordinate 61,728,700 of NW_027397063.1, forward strand.
CTGAGTCTGCCTGGGTGGGTCCCTGATTCCAGAGGGTGCTGGCCCAACGGGCATTTGGGGCCAGGACGACGGCGACCTAGGTGCCAAGAGGAACAAGGAAGTAAGGGAATGTTTCGAATTCAGTTTCCAATTTGAGCTGCCATGGGAACTGCAGGGGAAGTCACAGACTGCCCCAGCTCCTGTCCCCAGGGCAGCGAGGAGGTGGCTGTGAGCTCAGGCCCCTGGGCCAGGGGGAGGAAATAGAATTGGCTGCCATGGTATCCTGGCCCAGGTGGGTAGAGCGATCCCCCAGAGCAGGAGTCTGTCCAGTCTCCACAGGCCCACCTCTCTTCTAAGGACAGGATGGGCCAGGGCGGTGGCTGAGGAAAGGGACATCCTATGGGAAGAGGGGATATGGGAGGTTTTGAGTCTCAGTTCCTAGAGCTTTCTTGCCACCACCCAGAACCCCAGCCAGGCCTTCACCTTCCGCTGGCCCCTTGTCCCCAGATGTGAGCGCTTGTAGCAGGTGCCTCTGCAGGGATGGCCTCCATGCTCTGTCCACCCTTGCAGAACTCCCCCCATGGCCCTGCAGACCCAGGGCCATCTCTCGGCCTCCCAGGCTGGAGCATGCATCTCCTCCTGGCTGGTTCTCTCGTCTTCATCCTGAAACCACTGTGAAACCCACCTGCAGGAGCCTGGGTGCTCTGACCTCCCATTTGCCCGACCTCTCCTCCTTCCACTGCCCTCCAGTATTGGGCATCTACCAAATCCCCTGTCAGCTCCTGATCTCACACCTCCCTGACTCATCTCCCCTCTTCCTTGTCATACTTCCCCTCTTCTCACTACCTTCCCCATGCACCTCTGGGCACCCACTGGCCTTATGCCCATTGCTAAGAACACTGGCTGATGATGACCCCTTTGGCCTTCAGCAAGTTTAACATTTATGAAAGATCCACGTTTCCTAGAGTTGGAAGGTGCTCAGTGGGAGGTAGCATGGAGCCCACTGGTCTAACTGCTCGGCCCAGTGCCAGGAGTAAGTGCCTGGCCCCTGGGGAAATGATTCTTGCTAACCAAACCCACGGAGGACAGCTGATCTATAAACCAGAATGTCTGTTTAGTAACTGAAAACATAAGCTAGAACTCCGTGACTAGCCGAGTGCATGATGCCTATTGATTTCTTCTCCCCTGTTCCAGTTGACTAATCTCCAGTGGGGGCTGTTCCTTTGCACAGATTAGAACACTTGTGTCTGATGACGGTGTCGGACCCGTTGTTCACAACTTCTGGGTATGTGAAGAATCAAACTAGCTAGCCTGTGTAGTCTGGAACCAGAATTAGGGGAGAGGGGAGGGAAAGGCTGCATTGCCCCAAAGCAGAACACTGTCCAGTGAGCTGAGTCCTTTTCCAAAGCAAGGACTCTTCAAGTCTTCAAGACAATCAGGTTTGGAGAAGGCTGCTTCCTTCCCCCCTCCCCACCCCGACCCGGAAATTCAGTACATGTGTTGGCCTAATCAAGGCTCTGAAATGAACATCATTTTACAAGAAATTTTCCGAATTGATTTGACTGCAAAGCTGTTCTCCCCCATACTTCCCAATACTAACCCCTGGCTGACACTGGGCTGTGGCCACAGCAGCTTCTGGGTAGTGGAGAGCTGAGCTCCCGCACCCCTGGCCTCTCCCCTCCTATCAGGCTGCCCTGCCCACTTCAGCCTCTTGGGCCCCCTTTCTTGTTCTCCTTGTTGACCAGCCTCTGCTGGCAAATTCTTTCTTGATCCGTGTTATTTGCATTGTTTGGCACTCACAGGCCTTCTAAACCCTACTGTCAGCGTGGGAAGCTGTTTTGTGTTTAAGATGACTTCTATATGTGCAACAGAGGAGGAAAGTGCTCTTTAGTAGAACTAGCTAAAGGAATTCAAGACAAAACCATAAACTGAGGGTGCACTGAGCTAATAAAGGAGCAGATGTTCTCAAGGGATTTAGAAATGCAGATGTAGTCTAGGGCTGCATTTGGGGATGAGGTCTGGGAAGACCAAGATTGCTCTGACCTACACAGTGAGCAGAACCTGGAGAGCCAGAGGAGATCTCACGGCGGGGGGTCGGGGGGGTCTTGAAAAAGGAGAGGAAGCCAGATTGAACAAATAAAAATACAGACTGTTCAGTGAAATTTGAATTTCACATAAGCAACGAATAACTTTTTAGTATATTTCATGCAATATTTGGGACATACTTATACTAGATTATTTGTTGTTTATATGGAATTCAAATTCAGGGACAAGCAGCTATCTGTGCCATGTGGCCAGTGAGCGGGAAACCACAGTCAGGGTTCGGCTGCAGGTGGGCACCTCATGGGGCTGGGGGACCGGGCCTGGGGATCAAGAGTGAAAGGCCTTGTCTCACATGTGGGTTGATGGAGAGAAGGAGGGAAAAGCACAACTGCTTTGTGTAGGCTGGAGCCCAAGAAGCCATGAGGCAAGAAACGGAGTGGGGTGGGGGTGGGGTGGGGTCGGTGTGCGTGGGTACAAGAGCATCACCTCCGCCCCACCACCAAAGGGCTCTCAGTGCCTGGGGGGCAGCACTGGACTTGATGAGGGGGGTGGGATGGGGCTTGATCTGACTTTCTCTCTAGGCTCCAAGAACAAGATGACTTTGGTTGACCTTCGGTCACATGTATTTATATATGTCCACATGTGTATGTGTCTGTGTGTCTGATCTTCTCTATTACAGGTTAGTTTTACTATTCCACCTCTCAGAACCCAGGGGATACCTTATTTTAATCCTTAGAAGGGGCCTCAGAGACCAGTTATGTCAGGGCCTCAGGGCAGACATGAAAAGCCAAGGCCCAGGGGCGTGAAACGGCATGTCCAAGGTCACACAGCTGAGCCAGAGCTAGGACCCCTGCACGTGCTAGAGCTCTTTTTGCTATTCTAGGCTCTCTCTCCACATTCACAAGAGAAAACTCTGTGCCTCTGTTTCCTCACCTATAAGATGCCGACAGAGTTTTGTCATAGTATCGTGAGGATTAACTAAAGTGATCTGTGATTAGAGGTGCCTACCTCTGCCACACGTTCAGTGAGGGTTGAATGGCTTTTCTTGTCATCTGTCTACATCTGTGTTGTTTCAGTCCTCTGAAAATCAGATGCCGTGACAGGATTAGACACACAAAAGCTTTATTGGAAGAAATACTTCTGACAGGAAAAGGGGAGTTATCTGTTGCTGCACAACAAAGTACTCCATAACTTAGTGGCTTAAAACATTTATTATTTCCCACAATTTCTGAGGGTCAGGAATCTGGAGAGGCCTAGTGAGGTGGGTCTGGCTCAGAGAGTGGGGGCTACAGTTAGCTCCAGGTTTCCCAGCTCACTCATGCAGCCGTTGGCTGGGGGCTTCAGCTCCTCACCTTGTAGCCTGGGGCTGCTCAACAATGGGGCAGCTGGCTTCTGAGACAGAGAGAGAGAGAGGAGGCAACCAGGACAGAAGCTGCAGTATTTTTTATAACTTTACCTCAGGAGTGACATACTATCACTTGCACCGTGTGCTGCTGGTCACACAGTCCAACCCTGGTACAATGTGAGAGGGACTGTATAAGAGCAGGAATACCGTGAGGCGGAAGCCATCTTGGAGACTGGCCACCACAGGGAGGGCACCAGTGAAGGTGAGAAGAACCTTCAGATCATGATGCAGGTCTGACCCCTGTGAGAGGAACAGTGAAGGAAGGATGGCTGAGTAGGAAGAGTCCTAGACAGGAGCCCCATCTAAGAAGGTTTCCATCAGGCGCTTAAGATGTCCTTATGCGAGAATCCCCCATTGGGGAAGTCCCACGTTTTGCTGGGAGGTGCGTGCAGTATACCCTCACTGTGCTCGGGCACTGGCCGAGAGCAGCAACACGGGAGAAGCATGTCCTTTGGGTAAAGGTGGTGGAGGATGCAGGGGGGCAGCACTGGGGTGTCTGTCAATTATGCTCCCTGCAGCAGGACATCTGAGCAGTGCATGTGCAGGGCTGTCACAACACCAAAGTATTTCCTCCCTCCCTCTGACACATATATTTCATCAAAGAGGCTGTTCTTCGAAAGATAGTATGTATGGTAGAGGGGACTGTGGCTCCGGGGAGCTGCGAAGCCAAGGGCCAAGTCAGTCCCAAGCAAGTGATTTTCTTTTCAGTCACAAATTTTTCTACATTTCAGCTCTGCCTAGGCCTGAGGAGACACAGCCCAACCTGAGCCAGCCTGCCAGGGACACTCATATCCAGGAGGGCTTCCGGCAGGAGGTAAGGCCTTAGCTGAGTCTCTCAGCTGTAGAAATTAACCAGGCAAAGAGAAGAAAGTGCTCTTCAGCAGAAGGAGAAGCGTATGCAAACATCCCGAAGTCTCCTTTCTCCCCACCCTTGCGTGGGAGAGATTTGGGGCTCCAGGTGGCCCTAGGCCAGCAATGGGTGAATTAATCCCCAGCAGTTAGTCAGTCGACTAAAGTTCTAGGCAAGTTTCTGGGCCTACCCCTAGCTCCCTGCCTTGTTGGGTTCCCGTTAAGAGAACAGTGGGGAGACAGGCCCTCGCTAATCAGTCAGTCCTCAGATGTGAGCCGATATTGAAGAGTAGGACTGGATTAGGTGGAGGAGGGACCCAGCGGTGGAAACAAAGGGGACTGACTGGTACAGGGAGGGCCAGACCGCAAGTCTTCCCTCCCTTCCAGGAGCTGCTGCCTGCTCACCTCCCTGGAGGTGCTGGTATGCAGAGACAATGCACTGAGCAGGACTGCAGGACTGGGGCAGAGTCGGGGTAGGAAGGGAGGAGGCACACCTGTGCTCACCACCAGAACAGTGTCCGAGACACCTGCTGTCCTCTCGATGCCCCCCCCCTCAGACTTCTTTCATTTATTCTTTTAAAAAAAATAAATTCAATATACAAATGTTATAGAAAATCTGGTCTTAGTGGAAAATCAAATATAAATAAATAACCCTAATAATTATTTTTGCTCCCCACCTTCTCATCCACACATACATTTTAACATGGCTGGAGCAACACTAGATATAATTTTCTATTCCATTGTTTAATTAAGCATCTTCAATATCACACGTCTTTGTAATTTTATCGTGTTTCCTCAAGTAGTTCCAGTGTAATTTAATTAACTATTCCCTTATTATTGAACATTTAAATAATTTGTCTATTGGTTGGTTTGCTTGTTTAGTTATTAAATGAATAGTTCTACCAATAAACAAATTATCTAAATAGTGCCATGGTAAATAAGCCAATAACTTCTCCTTCTATTCATCATTTCCTTAGGATAGATTCCCGGAGATGATATTAATGAGTCAAAGCTTATAGATCTTTTATTGGTTCTTAATACATAATACCAAATTACTTTTCAAAAATTTTGCAGTTAGCAATATACGAGAGTGCCTGTATTAGTCTCAGGAGAGGGGTTCTCTTTCTCTAGAGAAAGAGCACTCTCATATATTTATATGACACTAATACATATATATATGTATTATATATAATGGCATATATATATATATATATATATATATATATATATATACACATATGACTTATATATATATAAGCCATTTATTTTAAGGAATTGGCTCACACAATTGTGGAGCCTTGGTGACTCCAAAATCTGACGGAGGAGACTGGCAGGTTGGAGACTCAGGAAGAGTTGCAGTTCAAGTCCAAAAGCAGTCTGCTGGAGAATTCCCTCTTCCTCAAGATGGTCAGTCTTTTGTTCTATTCAGGTCTTCAAATGATTGGGCGAGGCCCACCACATTATGGAGAGCAATCTGCTTTACTCGAAATCCACCGATTTATTTTTTTTTAAGATTTTACTTATGTATTTGAGAGAGAGCAAGTGAGTGAGAGAGAGAGAGAGCACGAGCAGCGGGGAGAAGCAGAGGCAGAGGGAGAAGCAGGCTCCCTTAGAAGGGAGTCTGACATGGGCTTGATCCCAGGACCCTGGGATCATGACCTGAGCCAAAGGCAGATGCTTAACGGACTGAGCCACCCAGGTGCCCCTAAAATCCAGCAATTTAAATGTAAATCTCATCTAAAAACACTCTCATAGAAACATCCAGGATAATTTTTGACCAACTGTCTCTCTCACTGGAGGGACGAAACATGGGGGGGGGGGGTATGTGTAGGGAAAATTGTGTTGACTCTTCCCGAGTGCCCAGATGAGAGCCAAGAGTTAAAGGAGGCTTGAGATTTAGAGGGAGGAAGGGAGGGGAAGAGGGCTCTGGAAGACTACCAGAAGAAGAAGGCCATGAAGATGGCAGAGCCTGCATCATGGGGCAGAGCAGGAGGGGGTGAAAGGGGGAGAGAAGACACAGACAAAGACACTGGACAAGAGAAGGATTTGGTTAGGTATTAGAAATGGGGTGGTGTCCAGGAGCCTCTGGCCCAAGTTCTCCTACCTTGGTGTCACATCATATCCAACTCTGAGCACGGACCTGTGCATGGAGGTGGGTCAGCAGAAGTCCAGACTTGGGCAGGCGGCATCACTGCATTCTTCTGCACTGCTGCAACAAGAAGAAAAAGGAAAATACCAACTGCCAGTGGCTGGGCTTTCAATACCTTTCGGCCCATGGCCCCTGGTGAAAAGCTGGTGGCAAGAGGGAGGGCTCCACGCAAGGCAGAGCTGTTTGAAAAGAGGAGGGGCCACCTCCATTAAAGGGAGGTTGAGGGCTTCAACCTGAAATAGAGTCAGGCTGGTATTGGGAAGGGGAGATGGACGGGGGGAAAGGAGGCACGGTGAGCATGGAGGATGGCAGGCAGAGCATGGATGCCTCCTGGCGGGGCCTGAGGAACCCAAGTGAAAGCCTCTGTTTGGAGCCTGCCCTGTACCCAACACTGCGCTCAGTGCCCTCCAGGGAGCACCATTCAACCCCACCTCCTAACTATCCTCTGGAAGGTGGTTACTATCCTTACCGGCTCAAAAGGAAACTGAGTCTCAGAGAAGTCTAAATCAGTGCTTCCCAAAATGTAGTCTACAGACCCATGCTGGTCACAGGGAGGTAAGGACAGGAGTTGAGAAAAGGTGTCTGGAAATTTCTACAGCACTTTGACAGAGAAGTTGTATATTTCTTGTATCTAACAATAAACAATTGGCATACAACAGCTAGGAATAAAATTTAAAAGAACTGTGAAAAAGTCATATGATGAAAAATTTTAAACTGTTAATGAGGGATTTTTATAAAGTCTTGAATAAATAGGGGAAGACATGTCATGTTCCTAGGTGAAAATCTTTAATAGCGTAAAGATGTTAATTCTCTCTATATTAATCTCTGCACTTAGAATTAAAATGCCAAAATTTTTTTGGAATTTGAAATTTCAAGTATAGTCTTAACCCAAGAACTGGTAAATACATCAAGGCAAGGGAACTGTATTTAGAAAAAAACACATGGAAATTAAATGAAGATTTTGACAATGTTGAAACCCTGGTACTAAGTGGAATCCCAAGAAATAATATATATATTTAATGGACATGTCTCTAGGGATGTTTATTTCACTTAGGGTAGTTGGAAACACTTCCTATTTGTGGGGCCCATCAATAAATATTCACTGGAAACAAAAAAATAATTGTTTTAATTCTACAAGGAAAAAAATTATGAGTACGTTGCTTCCCAAGGTAGTGAGTTGAAAACTGAGATACTCTTGGGGAAATTGATAAATCTCACAAATGTTTGGCCAAAATGTGAAGGGTTGGCAAACTATGGCCCATAGCTCCAATTCAGCTGCTGCTTGTTTTTGTAATTAAAGATTTAAGGGAGCACCACCAGGCCCATTCATTTTCAGACTGTCTACGTCTGCCTTCATGCAACAGTGGCAGAGTTGAGTAGTTGGGACAGAGACCGTATGGCCCTTTGCAGGAAAAGTTCGCCAAGTTCTGCTCTGTATGATTGAACTAGAATAAATTAAAAGTGCAATGAAGGGTATCTAAATTACGCCATCATTTATTTGTTATCAGAAGAAATACCCCAGGGGCGCCTGGGTGGTTCAGTTGTTAAGCATCTGCCTTGGGCTGAGGTCATGATCCCAGGGTCCTGGGATCCAGCCCACGTCTGGCTCCCTCTTGGTGGGAAGCCTGCTTCTCCCTCTCCCACTCCCCCTGCTTGTGTTCCCTCTCTCGCTGTGTCTCTCTCTGTCAAATGAATAAATAAAATCTTAAAAAGAAGAAGAAATACCCCAGGTAAGCATCGTGCATTTATAATCACAAGAGTTGTAAACCCACCCTATAACTTGAAAAATAAAAGCTAAAATAAAATTTTGGAATTGGGTTTTTGTAAATTTCATTTTTTTTTAGTAATTCATTTTTTAAAAGATTTTATTTATTTATCTGAGAGAGCGAGAGAGAAGGGAGAGAGCACACAAGCAGGGGGAGCGGGAGAGGGAGAAGCAGACTTCCGGCTGAGCAGAGAGCCCGACGTGGGGCTCCATCCCAGGACCCTGGGATCATGACCTGAGCCGAAGGCAGATGCTTAACCGACTGAGCCATATAGGCGCCCCTAGTAATTCATTTTTAATAATATTTTTAAAGAATAATTTTAGATTTACAGAGAAATTGCAAGGGTGGTACCAATACCCATGTACTCCACACCTGTTTTCCCGTTATTGATATCTTATGTTAGTAAATACATTTGTCACAATGAATGAGTCAATATGGATACAGTATTAACTAAAGTTACAACTTTACTTATTTATCCATACTCACTCAGATTTCTTTACCTAAGGTCCTTTTTCTGTTCCAGGATCCTGTCCAGGAAACTGCATTACATTTAGTCATCACATCTCCTTAGGCTCCTTTTGGCTGTGACAGTTTCTTAGGTTTGTTTTTGATGATCTTGACAGTTTTGAGAAGTATAAAGTGCCATTGTCATCACATCTTAGCACGGGTACACGCTCTCGACATGACCTGTCATTGCTGGTGTTGACCTCGATAACCTGGCTGAGGCAGAGCTTGTCAGCTTTCTCTACTCTTCTTGCCCCCTTTCCATACTGTATTCTTTAGAAAGAAGTCACTACGTGTAACCCACCCCTTAATGTTGGGAATTATGTCACATCTCCTTGAGTGGGCGGTATCACATCAAGTATTTGGAATTCTTCTGCATAGAAGATTTGTCTTTTCTTCACCATTTACTTATGTGTTCAATCATTTTTTTACATCAGTATGGATCCCTGAATATTTATTTTATACTTCAGATTATAATCCAGTACTACTGGGGCACCTGGGTGGCTCAGTCAGTTAAGCATCTGCCTTCAGCTCAGGTCATGTTCCCAGGGTCCTGGGATCGAGCCCCGCATCAGGCTCCCTGCTCAGCGGGAAGCCTGCTTCTCCCTCTCCCACTCCCCCTGCTTGTGCTCTCTCTGTCAAATAAATAAATAAAATCTTAAAAAAAATAATCCAGTACTATTTTATTTATTTTCTTGCTCACATTGTTCCAGCTCTGTCCATTGGGAACTTTTTCAATTAGCTCCTGTGTCCCTTTGACATACCTCATCATTGTGTTCGATTTTTACAAGCACTTCTTTCCTTTCTTCACTTCTACCAGCTGCTGCAGTTCATCTTGTATATTTCTTGTCTCAGTCTTAAAATTAGTCATTTCTCCAAGGAACCCAGATTCCTTTTGATGGGAGAATGGCATGAGAAACCAAGATCTTGATGCTAGGTGTACCCACCACTGCTTCAGTGTTTCTCGGGTGACTAATCCATACACTAACCCACATACATATGCATATTTATAAATGTTCTTTGTATAGCCTTCTGTGTCGATAGTAAGCTCAGCATGAATTCATAGTGATGTCTCCCACTCCAGTCCATTTCCGCACAGATAATTCTAGCCTCCTCCGCTTACTTACCTGGAACCTCCTACTCCCAAGGGAGAGGCACCTGGCAGCCACCATCACCATTCACTCACCTGCTCAGTTCCAGTGTGTAGAGTGTTGTCAGGATTCTTAGCCTGCACCTCCTCCAGGAGGAACTCATGCAGTTTCTTTTGCCTTTAGTCTTGTATACTTCACTCATTTGCAAAGTTATTTATATTGGCACCATCTACCCCGGGACTTTTAGTAAGAATTGTTTTGTACATTTGCAATACAGTTAGATTATTTTGTTGCATTCTGCATTCCATCCTGGGATTCCTGACCTCCTAAACAATCTTTGTTTCATTTGCGTGCATGAAGGTTCGCTTTATGTGCCATCAAGCTCTATGGGTTTGGACATGGACATATCATGTATGCACCTCTACAGAATTGTACAGAATAGTTTCACTGCCCTCAAAAAACCCATGTGCCTCACCTTCTCAATTCTACTCAGCTCTCCCTCTCCCCCTTCCCCTTAGCAACCCCTGATCTTTTTACCCTTGCTATAATTTTGCCTTTTGCAGAAAGTATTGTGTTGTGTAAAAATATTGATCTATAATGAATTTTTTTTAATGTTTTAAACCTGATTCTTCACCACAGATAGTTTAAGAATCAGTGGTCACGGGGCGCCTGGGTGGCTCAGCCAGTTAAGCGTCTGCCTTTGGCTCAGGTCATGATCCCAGGGTCCTGGGATCGAGTTCTGCATTTGGGCTCCTTGCTTGGCAGGGAACCTGCTTCTCCCGCTGCCCCTCACCCCACTCATGCTCTCTCTCTCTCACTCTCTCTCTCTCTCTCTCAAATAAATAAATAAGATCTTTTAAAAAAGAATAAACTATTAAAAAAGAAAAAAAGAAGCAGTAGTCTAAAGAACTTGCTCATGGTCACTCTGCTGCCACAGGGCAGAGTGAGAATGTGAAGCCACATCTGTCTCGTTCTGAGTCCTGAGCTGGTTCCCCAAATCTGTCAGTTGTTTCTTCCCCCATTCAAGCCCTAAGAGGGGACTCCTCACCCTGAATTGCTACTCTGAAACAATTTAGGAACCAGCTGGACAAGATTATGGAGGAAAACAAATGTAGGCAAGCCTTGGTTATTAAAAGACTTTATGTGGACTCAGGAAGTTGGAGGAAGAAGGAGGAAGAAAACTATGTCTACGGCCCTGGGCATTGGGGAAACCCACTGTGTTTGCGGGATCCCATAGCCCCACATGGAGAGCCTATCTAATGCCAGGCCCTTACTGGGTGGCTGGGATACAGGACATAAGGCATATTGTCCCTCAAGAAGTTCCCTAGCGGAGTACTTATCAATACATATACAATCTGACACCTACATTATAAGAAGAAAACATGAAATGGTTCTTTCAAAAACATAAAAATGTAAGACTCAGGAAAAGAAATGAGTGGTAGGATTTTTACCCTCTCAACCAACCACAAAGGAAGAGTCCTGTGAGAAGATCAGGGGTTTGTGTTTATTATGCTCTCAGATACGAGGCAAATAATTGAACAACTGTGAAAACCTTTGGCTCCATGTGGTGAGGGGCAAGAATTCTAAATGGAGATGTGAAATGTGGGAAAGAAGCTCAGGGCAGAGGTACCAAAGAAGTCAGTCTTGGTAATTACGATGAAGGTGGAAGACTTTCAGGTAGACTTTGGGTTTAATTTGACCCCAGAGAAACCAATCAGTGAGTAACTCCAAGCACTGACACTGGGAAAAGCCAGATTCTGCGGTCCCATAGAGTTGACTCTGAGGTCGTGCTCCATAACAAAAAGCTTGGTAGTTCTTTTCATAATACTGTATGGATATGAAGCTGACCTCGCTCCTCCTGAAAATGCAAAATTGTGCACTGCAAAAAGGGTGAATGATTAACACAAAGGGTGACTTGACCTTTGTCTCTGTGGGCACAGACCTAATGCAGCCGAGGGGTCTCTGTGGTTCTATGTGTTAATAACTGGCCTCCTTCCTGAGCCAAATACCACAACTACCTACTGGCCAATTCCACTGGATGCCTTTCACACACTCCAAATTCACATCTCCCAAACAAACTCATTGTATCCTGAGCCTGCTCTTTTTTTTATATATAAATATTTTTATTTATTTGTCAGAGAGAGGGAAAGAGAGAGAGAGAAAGGCAGGCAGAGGGAGAAGCAGGCTCCCCTCTGAGCAAGGAGCCCAACGCGGGACTCGCTCCCAGGACCCTGGGATCATGACCTGAGCCGAAAGCAGACGCTCGACCAACCAAGCCACCCAGGTGCCCCCTGCTCTTTTTTTAATTGAAGTTTTTATTGATATAAAATTTGCATAACATAAAATTCATCATTTAACCCATGTGAGTGTACAATTCAGTGGTTTCTAGTATTTTACAGTGTGGTATGAACTTCATCACTAATTCCAGAATATTTTTATCACCTCCAAAACAACTCTGCACTCAGTAAGCAGTCACTCCCCATTCCTCTCTCGCCTGAACCCCTGACGGCCACTAAGCTACTTTCTGTTCCCCGTGGATTTGCCTGTTCTGAACCCTCCGTGTGAATGGGACCATACAACATGCCTGCTTTCACGTCTGACTTCTCTCAGCATACATTCTCAAGGTTCATCCGTGTGGCGGCACGTGTCACTACTTCATTCCTTTTTAGGGCCGAATAATATTCCATTGTACCGAGGTACTACAGGTTTGTTTATCCCAAACCTATTCTTGCACCTGCCTTCTGTATCTCCTGAGTGACCCCCCCTTCCTTCAGGTTCCAAACCAAAAATTGGGGTGCCTTTTTTGATCTTTTCCTCTCGTTCACCCTCATAACCCATTGAGATAAGACAGAAGTATAAAAGTCTTGTTAATTCTATCCCTCTCTCTACCTCCCCCCGCCATCCATCGTCAGGGACCCTACCCTAGGGCAGGACACCCTCCTCTCTCACCCAGATGACTGCCCCATGGCCCCAGGCCATCACCCTGCCTCCAGCCTTGTCCCTTCCATCCACCCTCTATGTCATGGTGGGCATGATCTTCCTTATTTTCAGAGTTGACCATGTCTGCACCCTGCTTAAAATCCTTCAGTGCCTGCCCACTGTCCTTGGGATAAAGTCCAAGTTTCTCAGCAAGGCTTACAAATCCCTGCTGGCCATGTGCCCTGCCTGGCTCTCAGGCTTGTCTTGCATCCCACGCTCCAGCCCACTGAACGCCCTGTCCTGAGCCAGCCGGGCTGTTCCCCTGACGAAAAGCAGCTTGTTGATTAAGACTTACCTCAGTGGCCACTTTCTGTCTGATGCTCTTCATCTCTTGCCCACACTCCAGACTCTGGGCTAGACCCCACACAAGCCTCCCCACGGCAGTTGGACCCCTTGTTCACATCTCTGCTCAGATGTCACATGTCACCTCCACAGACAGGCCTTCCTTGACAATGCCATGCCACCATCCACCTTGGTCACGCCATTCCACTTTTAGCACTTACAACTACCTGAAACCTTACTAATTTGTTTGCTTCTTTGTTATCGATTTCCCTGCACTAAAATATAAGTGCTTTGAGAGCAAGAATCTTGTGCTTCTTATTTATCTTGGAACACAGCCTGGCACACAGAAGGGACTCAATAATCATATATTTAAATGACTAATCTGTGGGGACGCCTGGGTGGCTCAGTCGCTAAGCGTCTGCCTTCGGCTCAGGTCAGGATCCCAGGGTCCTGGGATCGAGCCCCGCATCGGGCTCCCTGCTCAGCGGGAAGCCTGCTTCTCCCTCTCCCCCTGCTGCTCCCCCTGCTTGTGCTCTCTGATAAATAAACAAATAAAATCTTTAAAAAAGTAAACGACTAATATACATTTAATGTGAAAATAGATTCTATTTGTTAAAAATCACATAATGATTTTTTTAATTGAGGTAAAAATGGTATAGAACATTATATTAGTTTCAGGTGTACCCCAGAATTTGATCTTTATACGCACTACAGAAGGATCGCCCCAAGTCTAGTTACCATCCGTCACAGAACGACCGTTTTTAAAGTCACAACTTGGAAGACCTTTGCAGAAGTGGAAGGCCCCCATCTCACTGTTGCAACTACCCAGCCCTGACTTCCTCCTCCTTTAGGGGACTTTCTACTCCAGCCCCGGGGCCACCCTGGTTTTTCTCTCACTCTCTGAGGGGTCCTTTTGTCTACTTACTTTCTGTTTCCTCGTTCTTTTCCTCCCCCCGCCCCCAGCTGTGTGCTTTCCTCAACCCCTGGGTCTTAGTTCTCTCCGTTAGAGGGTAACGTGCATCTTCGCAATAGCATCGGGGTCCCCCCGTGTGGACGGCTCACCCGTTCATTCTCCCACTACCTGCAACCTGCAAGGTCCCCCTGGAATTTCCTATGTGCCTTTAAACCGTGTGATGACAGACCAATGGCTCCTAGCAACTAACAAGGTGATTACAAACTAGGTTTGTAATGACTACAAATGTTGAAACCTCATTATAGCAATTTTATGCAATTGTATACACCCTGTGGCCATCAAAAAGAATGAGCCAGCTCCATATTTATGATTGGAACAATTTCCGCAAGATATTATGTGGAAAAAAACAAGATGTAGAGTAACGTGCAGACCCCTATGTTCATAGCAGCAATGTCCACAATCGCCAAACTATGAAAAGAGCCCAGATGTCCATCGACAGATGAATGGATAAAGATGTGGTATATATATACAATGGACTAGTACTCAGCCACCAAAAAAAAAAAAAAAAAAATGAAATCTTGCCATTTACAATGATGTGGATGGAACTAGAGAGTATTATGCTAAGTGAAATAAGTCAACCCAAGAAAAGACAATTACCATATGATCTGACAGGTAGAATTTAAGAAACAAAATAGAAGAGCATAGAGGAAGGGAGAGAAAAATAAAACAAGACATAATCAGGGGCGCCTGGGTGGCTCAGTGGTTAAGTGTCTGCCTTTGGCTCAGGTCATGATCCCAGGGTCCTGGGATCGAGCCCCGCATCGGGCTCCCTGCTCGGTGGGAAGCTTGCTTCTCCCTCTCCCACTCCCCCTGCTTGTGTTCCCTCTCTCACCGTGTCTCTCTCTGTCAAATAAATAAATAAATAATCTTAAAAAAAAAAAAAACAAGACATAATCAGAAAGGGAAACAAACCGTAAGAGACTCTTAACCATAGGAAACAAACTGAGGGCTGCCGGAGGGAAGGTGGGTGGGGGATGGGCTAACTGGGCGATGGACATTAAGGAGGGCACGTGATGTGATGAGCGCTGGGTGTTATATGCAACTGATGAATCACTGAACTCTGCCTCTGAAACTAATAATGCACTCTGTGTTAATTAATTGAATCTAAAAAAAAAAGAGAAGGAAGGAAGAAAGAAAGGAAGAAAGGCAGGAAGGAAGAAAAAGAAAGAAAGAAAGAAGAAATGAAGGATACTGTGCAGAGTGGTGCTGCCCAGCAAAAATATAATGTAAGCCACACATGTAATTTTAATTCTCTAACAGCCACATTAAAAGTAAAAAGAAACAGGTGAAATTAATTTTAACAATACAGTTCATTTAACCCAGCATATCCAAAATAGTAACATTTCAACATATCAATATGAAAAATTATTAATGAGATATTTAACTTTTTGCTCATATGAAATCTTTGAAATCCTAAGTCTTTGAGGCGTCCTTCACACTAACTACACACCTCGCTTCGGGCTCGCCCTGTGTCAGGTGCCCCTCAGCCACCCGCGCCGGCGGCCGCCATACCGGCTGCGGAGGACTCAGTGCACGGCAAGCCCACGGCAGGGGCTCCTCGGCCTCCATGTCCCCAGTCATCCTTCCCACTTGAATGCTTTATGGGACACTGGTGACTGACCATGGGCCATGGGAGCAGTTGGAGGCCGCCTTAAATGTACGCTCCGGATCCCTTCCATGGCCCTGCTTAGACGCCTCAAAAGGGCTGCCGTTCAGGAGTACAGAAAGACTCCTCCCATTTGTGCCCGGACGCTGTCTTCCCTAGGAAGCAAACTAGCTCCCCTCATCCCAACCCCATTTTCATCATCCTCTAGGTGAAATTGGTCAAAAACAATCAATCAGCCCGTCCATCAGTCCATCAACAAACAGTCCCTGGGAGCTTACTTTGTGCTAATTGCTTGCCAGGCCCTGGGGGCATGAGACACCTGCTCCCCGCCCCCCTGGAGCTCCCAGTCTAGTGGCAAATCTCTCCCCAGCCCCCCTCGCCCGCTCCCTCTGCCTGCCCCTCTTCTGACCCTTGATCCCTTTCGTGCCTCTCTCAGGGCCTCAGATCTCTGTCCTGGCACCCATGGGCAGTGACGGGCGGCACCCCCAGGGGCCGACCACACCCTTTTTGGGCTCGGGTTCCATTTCAGGGTTCAGGCTGGTCTCTGCGCTTCCTGGGGAGGTTTCTGTGCATTAGTCACTCTGCTCAGGGAGCATGGGACGGCAGAGATGATGGGGTCACTAGGAGGCAGAGAAGGAAGTCTGGCCTGCAGAGCAAGGACTTGGCCTGGGGCCTCACAGCCTCTGGGCTGCTCTGGAACGACCAAGGCCAAGCTCGCCTTGGAGAGAAAGGAAAGCACAGGTGGAGGTGGGTCTAGTTGATGCTGGGGCTGGGTGTGGGGCTCCCACGTAACTTTCCTGATTTGCCGGCACACCCAGAGGAGAGGGGAACTGGCTCCCCTGGGGCGTCCGGTCCTGCACGGACTCTCCTCCTGCAGGTCTGTAACAAACCAACAGGCTTCCGCTTGGCAGCGAGCTTCAGGCCCTCAGACCTGCTCCCTGCGGCCACCGCCCTCATCACCCTCCCGGACTCCCCACTCTGGTTCATCCTGCACCAACCGCCCCATTCACTTTGGTGCAACCTTGCTCCTTCGTCACTCCTGCTGAACAACCCTGCTCGGTCCCTTGCCCCGGCCTCGGCCTCGGCGGTTAATGCACCCATCCCTGCCCCAGCCGTTTCTCTGACTAACCCAGAAACAATGGGACAGACCACCACATTCACCCCACCCCAAACTCTGCCTGGGAGGGTTCTTTAGGGAAACAGAGGGAGAAAAATAGAGAGCTTCTCTGCATAATAGTGTACCACAGTTGTGAGTTGTCCATGTTGGCGAGAAAGGCATGCTGGTTTTGTGGATGGGCCTTTCTGAGGCTGGACATGGAGCGCCATTTTCTGTCATCCTCTCCTCCTCCTACCCAGCTTCTGAAGTCTCCTTGCCAGCTCCACGAAGAGGAAACTCGGACCGAGTCACAGCCCTGGGCTGATGGGAGGTTGATGGGTGTGTGTGTGTGTGTGTGTGTGTGTGTGGAGAGGGGTTGTTGGGGTCAGAGCAGAAAATCCCGTGTCCCCAGCTCCCAGTGGGCGACTGACTGTGGCAGGGATAGAAACCCATTCCTGAGAGACACAGGCTCCAGGACTCCCTGACAACTTTGTCAAACCTTCCGTAGAGTCCTGGAGGTCTGCGACATTCCACGCAATCTGTTCTTTCTCTCTCCTTCCCTGGGGTTCAGGTCTGCACAGCGGCCTGAAGCTCTCCCTGCATCTCCAGCTCCCTCCCTCCTTAGCTCCTCTCACAATCACTCCCCCAAATAAAATCCCTGGGCATTTAATCCCAACCCTTGGTGAGTGTTTTGTGGAGGATCTGGACTAACACAATTGGACTGTGCATGTCTCCCCCCACCGCCCCCCCCACACCCTCAGCCTCAGGCAAACCCAATCCACCGATTCTACCAGCAGGGGGCATAGCTCACAGAGAGAGTACCCTTCTGCCCTCCTCCACCAGGCCCAGTCAGGGAAGAGCCCACGGGGGAGAACGTGCTCCTTTGTCCTCCCATCTCCACCCCAACCTCCATGCCTTTGTCAGCCTCCTCTTACACCTGCCAAACTTAGCTGTCCTTCAGAGCCTCCCTCAAGGTCAAGTCAATTCAAGAGGATGCTGGAGGGCATCCGAGCTGGATACCGGAGCACTCTTGGCTCCCTCTAGGACCCAGGTGTGGAGGGGCGGGGAGGACCTGCAGAGCTGTTCTCACTGGCTCCTCCCTGGACTGGGCCTGCCAGGTCTGTCTGGGGGTCTGTCTGTGGTAGTTGGGGTGGGGGGATGGGGGTGGGAAGTCACTTGGGGTGCTGCCTGAGTAAGGAGGACTTGGGCTGTGGTTCCATCTGCCCACCCAGGCTCTGAGGGCACAGCACAGTGCAGGGAGGCCCAGTTGCACTCAGCCTCTAGTTCTTGGCATTGCCCTGTGTCCACGTGGAGGGTGGCCCCTAAATAAGGTTTATTCTATTCTGTGATAAACAAACCTGGCCACAGCCTAGTGGCCACGCAACTCGATAAACGACAAACACCCACAAATTGACCTGTACGGGAAAACTGGCAGCCTTGGGTTCAAATTTTGCTTGTTTCCCGCTTACTAGCTGTGTGAACTTGGACAAATTCCTTAACTTTTCTGAACTTGATTTTCTTAGCTAAAGAGAGGTAATAGCAACACTTACCGCCTAAGCTTATTGCGAGGATTAGATGAATAACATGTAAAGTTCCAAGCACAGGGTTTTCTCCAAGGGACGGATGGTTCGAAATGAGGACAGTGATGACCCCTGGAGGAAAGTTTGGGAAGTGCTGGGGGTGGTTTCCCTTGTCAGCATGCCTCAGGCCACTGGTGTAAAAGGCCCCCAGTACACTAAGCAGTAAAGCTCAACGAGGAAATGTCCTCTATTCTACATGGCAAAGTAGGTTTGGGCATAATTTTAAGACACACTGAATTTTCCAGAAAAGCAACTATTGGGTAAATTGAGGGAATTTCATGTGTTTTGTTTGGCGTTTTACCAAGTTGTTCACTGATTTAGAGAATCTTACCACTGACAGTATTGCCACTTGTGGTATTTGAGTGGCCATAAAGTGCACTTCTCATACTCTACTGTGCACACGCACCCGCTGGGAACCCTGTGGAGGTCTGCACTTCTCCCAAGCCCCCAGGAGGGGCCGCTGTTGTGGGGTCCTCTAGCGCAGCCGCACCCGAGCATCCCAGACAGAACGTGTTTTATTTATTATAGATTACTCCTCTCTTATTCTTCCTTTGTATGACAGGGCACCATATTCCGGTGAGTCCCCCAGGAAACAGACTCTAAGAAACATTTGTGTGTGCCTGGGGTATGTTCTCGGAAACCCCCGTGAGGGGTGGGAAATGCAGGATTGGGCAGAGGGAGAAGTTGCACCATGATGCGGTCACAGGAGAGGCCTCCGCTGATCCCTGCCGAGCTCAGGACCTGCGGTTGGCCCTTCAGAGATGTCTCACCCTGAAACAGGAGGGGCCGGCTTTTACCCCACATCAGTCACTGGAAGTGATCGGGCATTACCTTGGCTCTCGTGTCTGGCAAGTCCTAGGGAGGCCTCAGCTGTGAGCCTCCGACAGCCAGCACTCCTGCCGCTGGGGGAGGGGCAGGGCCTCTCCTGGATGAGGGACCCGGGCAGGACACCTGGCATCCTGTGTGAGGGGTCGGTATTCAGAGTTTTTAAATAGCATATGTGAATAGATGATATTATGTCTGAAATTTTATTTTACAATAGTAAAGAGGATGTTTCAAAATATTTGTTACAGAAAGGGAGCTCTGGGTTTAATTTAGAACCTTTGAACATAGTAATTGGTGTACGTGTCTATTAATAAAAATAATAGTTCGTCAAACTTGACATTTATTGGGTGCTTACTACGTGCCAGGCACTGTTTTAAGCACTTGAAGATCCATCAGTGAACAAAGCAACAAAGCAACAATGCCCCCTGCCCCTGTGGAGGTTACATTCTAGCAAGTGCCAAAGGGTTACAGACTGTGATCCCAGTTTTCGGTTTTAGGACTGCATCTGCCCTCCAGGTGGTCTGCCACCCATCCCGAAACCCATACCAGTCAGTGGGCACCTCGTTCACAGTGAAAGCCTCTCCTCTCTTCCTGCTCCATCCAGGCTGACTGCGTGTAACAGATTCCTTTTGGCTTCGTCGCTCACCTCAGTCACATTCTCATTACTAGCTATAGAAACTACCTCTGGCTACTTTAAACAGAAAAGGAATGTGTCACAGGATACTGAGTAGCTCACAGATCCTCTAGGACAGCCAGAGGGCCACCTCGTAATGCGCAACAGTGCTAACGCACCCCCTGATTGATCGCACCCTAAATACCCAACAAAGGAAAGTAGGAATATTTCTTCAAGAAGGATGTCATCTGAAGCCTCTTCGGTCCTCTCTACACACTGTTCAGCAGACAATAATCCTCAGGCACAGAAAGAGCCCCCCCCCCGCAAAGTGACTGACATGATGGGAAAGTAGACAATAGAATAGCCCCACAGATGATGGCGATATTGACGGCATTATTCAAGGACTTGAGGACAACTGTGATTACCATGTTGAGGGAAATGGGGAAAAACTGGGTGAGAAGGGCCTTTTCAACAGTTGAAAATAAATGTCACCAACCAGCTTGCACCGCTAGAAATATTAAATGAAGTTCTCATACTAAAGGAAAATGGCTGCAGATGGAAGCACAGACCTGCAGGAAGAAAATGAGATCATTAGAAAGAATAAATATACACTAAAATGATTATGCAAAAATGCATAACTAAAAGCAGCTAGTAAAGGAGAAAAAAGTGGAATAATAAATCTGTCCAAGTTTTAAAGGGCTCAGAGGTCTCTAGCAGGGAAATCACCTCTAAGCCGGCTGAGGAGAGTCTCCAGAGAGCCAGGACCGTGGCCCTGGGCAGGACTGGTCAGAACGCGTAGGTTGTTTCCTTGAGGGAGGGGAGGATTGAGGTGGTAGACTGTGACAGATTTTATTATTGGCCAAGTCTTCTCTGCCCCTCCCTCCGGCACCCTCCTTACGTGGAGCCCCGTGTTGCCAAACTTGGCCCTGTGACTTGCTTTTCCGTCACTGGAGTGGAAGTGAAGCATATGCCTTTTGAGGCAAAGAGCTCCAGGATTACTACCTTTGTGCTGGTTTCCGCCCCCCTCTGCAATGAATCTGGTATGTCCAAGATAGGGGATCCTTCATCAGCCTGGGGCCCAGAATGAAGGACAGAAAATAAACGTTTTGGTGATGTGAAGGGAGGGTGGCTCAAGAGTAGCTCAGCCTCAGCTCCAGTGGAAAACTTCTTCCAGGGTTCTGCTCTGATGCTGGACGGTTTTGATGATTTCTTGCCCAACATTCCATTCACTCATTCATTTATTCATTCAATTCTTACTAAGTCCCTGAACCCAAAGGTGCTGAAAAACAAAGATGACTAATTCAGTCCCTGCCCCCATGTCCTAGCCAGCCGGGCCAGAAGTAAACAGCTCTAAGAAAGCGGCCCTACGCACAGCTGGGGGGGTTCGGGGGTGCTTGTTGAGTGTTGACTCAACACTCAACAATTTGACAAGAGAACAATAGTAATAAGATAAAGACCACTGAATTCCCCTAAATCTCTTCCACTCCTGCCAGTGTCCCCACAGTCATGTTATTTGGCTGTCACCAGCGCTCCGGGACCATTTGAGGGACACCTCTTACGGTTTCGGCAAAGCCTACCCACAGGTCCGGATGGATTCACGCGGCAGTTTGAGCCCCATGTTTGCTGAAAGGCCGAGGGCCTGGGCCAGGAAAGGGAGGTGCTCAGACCCTCACAGCGGCGGGCCAAGCACTAGTGGGGAGTCACACGCTCAGGAGATGGGGCACGACTGTGGAACAGGGTGACTGTCATGCCAATGAGTTTGGGAGGATAGGGGACACTTCCCTTTGATGAAACTGGGGTACCCATTGCTGGGTGAGCCAGAGGCCACCTTCTGGGGGGGTCTCAAAGCCCATCTGGGCCTCTTTCCCTCCGCAGGGTCATCCTGCACCCAGGCCCTGACTGACTCATTTCTGGAAGAGACGTGCCCAGACTGGAGCCCAGTCAAGGAGCTGGGCTCAGCTCCTCAGGAGCCCCTGAAGAGAGGGTCTCGAGGAGGAGGCCCTCCCACAGCAACCCCTGGCACCACTGGCCCCTCCGTGAGGGCAACCCCAGTTTCTGCCCTGAGTCTGGGTCCTCAAAGCTCAGTCTCCCTCCCAGGGCCCCAAGGACAGCCAGGTAAGGGCCCAAGTGGGGGGACAGAACACTTATCTTTGCAAATGAACATGTACACGCTTTTCTGCATTTTTCTGAGAGTCTAGGAGCTTGGGTTTCCAGCCGGGCTCCTCCATCGAGCCTCCGGGGAATCAGGAACCATCAACCTCAGATAATTTTCTAACTCACTAATAAGCACACTTATTACAATGGGTCTATCTCTATAATGTTTGATTTCCTTTGAGTATAAAATTATACACACACATGCACGCATGCACACATACATGATTTAGAAAGTTGAGAAACTAAAAAATATATGTATGTGTACATATGTATGTATGTGTGTGTATGTATGTATATGTGTATATATATATATATATAAAGAAGAACTAAAGATGGCCACTATTTCACCACCCACAGTCAGGCACCACTTTCTTAGGATGAATAACCCATAGGTTCTTTCTCTGAGGTTACAATAGAACTGCTATGGGTAGCTTTTATAACCACAACTGCATTCTTATTAAGACCTTAGCATTTGTTCAGGGAATATGTGTTTGAACAACACTGTTCAGTAATCAGGGCCCCAGTGCAGCAATGAGCCCCCTTGCGGGACCCTCTCCTGCATCCCTATTCTTCAGCTGCTCTAACCTGCAGTTTGTGCCAAGTGCTTTACATTCTTATTTCATCGAATCCCTACAACCACCTGAAAACATGTTTTATTATGCCCGTTTTATGGATGAAGACACTAAGACTCAAAGAAACTAAAGAGCCTGCCAGAGGCAGCAAGTGGAGAGCCCAAGTCTGTGGGTTCCAAAGCTCATGCCCTTTCCACGGCAGCATGCAGCCTGCTGAAAGCCCTCTGGGGATTGCCCGGGCCGGAGAAGAGGCTGAGGGAAGATTCAGGAAACATCTTCTGGTCCATGTGGAGGTTTACTTGGAGGGGCTAGTGCCTGTTCTGAGAACAAGGCTAAGCATATGGCCAGAGGCATGGCTAAGCATCCCCCATTGCAAAGGGAACTCTATTATAAACCACGGTCTGTACTGGGAGGCAGCTAGGTGGGTGCTAGAGTAACCCAGATCTGAATTTGGATTCTAAAACCATCTCTGTGATTTTGAAAAAAAAAAAAAAATCACCTAACCCTTCTGAGTCTCAGTTTCCTTGTCTGTAAAATGGGACCAATAACATCTAATTTGTGCGGTTATTGTATTAGATGAAATAAGGTCTGTGAAGGGCCTACTGCTTAGTAAATGCTCCATAAAGGTAGTGCTGGCCTCTGAGATGGAGTTTGTGGGTGGTAGGGCTGGGGTCCTCGGGGTGATGCTAATTAAGTAACAGGGCCAATGCAAGTTTTCTAGAGGGGGATAAATCCTTGATTGGCCCATGGCTTTCTCCTATTTGTACACCCTCAGGAGTGCGAATCTGAGAGGCAGATCCCCTGTTCTAGTCTGAGGCCTACTATTTGAGACCCTGAGAGGTAAAAGATGGCGGGTGGATCGGGGAAGGAACCCAGACCCCGAAGTAACAGCGAACCAGCAGCGACGCTTACTTTTTTTTTCTCCCTCTGGCATCTCCTGGCTTGGACTCAAAGACAGCTGAAAACTGGAATTGTGGTCTGGGGGAAGGCAGAAGGAGTTCCAAAGAAGCTCTCTATTTCTGGTCCAAGGAACAGAAAAAGGACTCATGGGTCTGAGCGAGGGGAGGAAATCTACACCCGGTCGTGTTCTGTCCCCGCTGCCCGGCAAACCCACACCAGCAGGGACGGCAGCGGCCGGAGAGACAGCCACAGCTCCAAGCGAGAGAACTCTGGTCCCTGACCAGACAGCCTGTGGTCCCAGAAGGACGGGGGAAACCTCATTGCTTTCCCCCCCTCTCTCCATTCCCTCTTTGCTTGGTCCCACGCAGGCGCAGTCGTGGGAAGTGATGATGGAGCAGACAAACTCAACTCAACTCCTGGCTGTCACACCAGAGAATCAGAAAGGGGGTTATGGGAAACAAAAAGGGCCAACAAGGGGCGCCTGGGTGGCTCAGTCAGTTAAGCGTCTGCCTTCAGCTCAGGTCGTGATCCCAGGGCCCTGGGATCGAGTCCCACATCGGGCTCCCCGCTCAGCGGGGAACCTGCTTCTGCCTCTCCCTCTGCAGCTCCCCCTGCTTGTGCTCTCTCTCTGTCAAATAAATAAATAAAACCTTAAAAAAAAAAAAAAAGAAAGAAAAGAATTACACCAGATTAAATGCTAAACGCTGAGAGAAGTTGATAAAATAGAAGAAAAATGGGATGTTAAATAGTGGTTGTATTCAAGTGTCAGACTACATCTGAGCTAAAAAGACTTTATTTTCTTATGTTCCAGAAATTCTAAAATGAGAGTGTTCTTTTGGCAAAGAAGGAAATGTTTTTGGGGGGAAGAACAAAAAGACCACTCTTTTCCTTTTGGTAGGGGGCATAGCTGGAACAATGGCTTGTCTGAGGTTAAGCAAACGTCATGCCTGCTAGCGCATTACCCGTTTTCTCCTGACCGTACCTCCAGCATCTAGATCAGTATTAGGTCTATAGTAGGAATGCAGTGTTGGCTGAATAAATGGATAGATGACATATTTGGAAATATTTGATACTTGACTTTTTAAAATACCTAGTAGAGACATAAAGGAGTTGAAAATAAGAATTATTCCAAATGGGAACTATGTAACTGAGACAAAGAAAAATAAATGCACGAGAGGAAGCTGTTAGCCTCCTCACCCGTGGGTTAGGCTGTAGGGAAACAGAGCGTAAGCATCAGACAAGACACAGCACTCATAACCCCAGGGCTTTGAGCAGCCAAACCACTTCTCCAAAATATAGGCCAGACATGGATTTTCTGCGGTTCTGCCATCCCTCTCTGATCAGCTCTCCCTTACCTCCACGGCCAGAACCTTCCTGAGGTTCTGAGGGGAAGCAGGTAAGTGAGAAATGTGGGCAGCTGACAGGCCAAGAAGAGGGAGGGTGGGGGGCTTCCCCTGAGGCTGAGTCCTTCTGGAGGTCTGCCCTTGACACAGGGGGCTCACTGCACCCAGGGACCTCCCTGGTGCTGGCAGGGGAGGAAGGGACTGGGGGGCCAGTGATTTCCCATGATAGACGGGATGTCTTACATTAATACAATTAATGCATTCTAAGTACCCGACAGTAGCCACTCACTCAGTTCCAACGGCAGGGTGGGGGGCGGAGAAAGGAGGGAAGGGCAGGGAGAAGAAGGGAGGGGGGAGGAAAGGAAGGGAGGAAGGGCTGGGAGGGAAGAAGGGAAGAGAAGGAGAGAGGGATGGAGGGAAGGGAGGGAGAAAGGGAAATGAAATCAAAATGCTAACCTGGACAACAACAAAAGCAAATAATTGACACACTTTCCTGGAGCACATGAAGAGGAATAAGATACAAGTCGGCTCTCTAGAACTTAAAACCTAATCATAGAGACAAAACCATCCCCCGAGGCCACCTTTCCAACTTTTTTCCTGGGCTCTCCCCTGCTTCCGGGCACCCCGGTCCAGCCACCATTTCCTACCACTCAAGTGCTTCTGTGATTTCAGATCTTTGCTCCTGCTAAGCTGCCCCTTCCTCTCATCACCTAGAGCCCAGAGAGCCTCGTCACTGCGCCAGAGGGCGGCTCGCGGCTACAGGGGACCGCTGGGGGACAAGCGCGGGGCCGCGGGCCGTGCGCACATGCACCGGGGCTGCCTGGCTCGGAGGGGCTGGGAGACCATCAGCAGGACTGCAAGCAGTCCCTGGACAGGTGTAGAGCCGGGCTAGATGGGGCTACCAAGAGACACGTGAACGGTGCTGCTCCTCCGAGAACAGGCTGATAATTCCCTCAAACAAGAAACAGCCGCGACAGAAGGCGCTAGTGTGTGTGGAGGAAGAGCCAAGCCCGCGTCCCATGCTTGGAGAGAAGAGAAAGGCCGAAAGCAGTATTCCCAGGGCCAGTGAAACCAGATGGTGAGAGATGAGGCCCAGGTCATGGTGTCTAGCAAAAGGGCAATTAGGACAACAAAACCTAAACAACCCAATTAAGAAATGGAAGACAGACAAGTGACCACAAGGACATGAAAGATGTTCCACATCACTAATCATAGGGAAATGCAAATCAAAACCACAAGATACCACCTCACGCTCATTAGGATGACTGCTATTAAAAAAAAAAAGCATAAGTTTGATGGTATGTGTATTTTACCACTATAAAAATTTGGGGGGAAAAAACCATAACAGGAAGCCATTTTACAGTAGAACAGGATACAGAAGTTAAAAAAAACACAATCTCATATCTCAGAAATAATCAATTTTAATGTTAATTGAATATTAGTCAAACACTCTTTTAAGGATTCTCTGATTTGCTGTGTTGATTCCCATTCTGTAGATGAAATAGTTATATTTAACCAATCCCTTATTATGGTACATTTTGATGGTTTCCGATTGTTTAATATTACAAACGCTTGGCAATTAAATTCCTTGCACATATTTTTAAGTGAATTATTTATTCAAAAAAGGGCAGTTAGGATGGGTAATGGGTCATGGGGGTGGGTGGGCGGGACAAGGCTGGGAGCACAGCCCTGGCCTAAGAGACCAGGGGCTCCTGGCAGCCAAGCAGGGCTACCCAAGGTCCACCAGCTCTTTGGGATTAGAGCAGAACTGCCTTTAGTTCAAGGCTTTACACACTTGATCATTTCCACGACCCCCCCTGGGAATCTTGGTAGAACGAAGATTCTAGTTCAGTAGGTCTGGGATGGGACTTGGGTTCTGCATGTCCAGCAGGTTTCCAGGTGATGCTGATATGGCTGGACCTCACGCTACCCTTTCAGTAGCAAGGCCTCAGGATAAAGGGTGAACACAGGGGATGGGGCCCATGACAAGGCTGGTGACAGGACTGAAGAGATCTCCCTCAGGATTTGGTTCTGTGGTTTGTAAAACTCCACCCTGACTCTACCTCACAGAGGCCAGCAAGAGAAGGGGGTTCTGAACACTCAGTGCCAGAGCCGCAAGGGCAGAAGTCATGCATCCTGGGGGCCATCCTGGTGGTGTCAGCAGGTACAGAGAAACCTGCAAGGGCAACGTCAGAGAAGACAGGGGGCGCAGTGGGAATGTCCCCAGCTGGAGAACGCATGCATTTTTGCTTCACTTTTTCTTGTGGAAAGGAACATCCACCATCTTGAGTACAATAACCCCTCATACCCCCTCATCACCTTCAACAATATCAACTCGTGGCCCATTTCTTCCAACCATCCGGACTATTCTCAACAGATCACTTCAAAAATATTTTAAAACATATCTCCAGAATATGAGTCCTCTCTTGACTAACATATATGCTTTGTTGTCATGTTGTTGTTTTTTTTAAGATTTTTATTTATTCATTTGAGACACAGAGATACAGAGAGAGAGAGAGAGCATGAGCAGGGGGAGATGCAGAGGGAGAGGGAGAAGCAGGCTCCCTGCTGAGCCAGGAGCCTGATGCGGGGCTCAATCCCAGGATGCTGGGATCATGACCTGAGCCGAAGGTAGACACTTAACCATCTGAGCCACGCAGGTGCCACTATGTTTGTTTTAATAAAGAAGAGAAAGCTTTCTGGAAAGCCATTTAGCAGTACTTGGTAAAATAATTTGTCACAAAATAGGGGCGCCTGGGTGGCTCAGTCGGTTGAGTGACTGACTCTTGATTTCGGCTCAGGTTGTGATCTCAGAGTCATGGGATCCAGCCCCACATCAGGATCCCTGCTCGGTGGGGAGTCTGCTTGAGATTTTTCTCCTTCTTCCCCTCTCCCAGCTCTCCTGAGCACGAGTGCACTCTCTCTCTCTTTCAAATAAGTAAATAAATCCTTAAAAAAATCATTTGCTACAAAACAAAAATGTTAACAAAACAATGTATTAAATAACAAAATTTCTGCATTTCATTTCAGCAGAATGAAAACCATGCAGTGTTTTAAAATTTGACATTTAATAACATTTGAGAAAATGTATTCAAGATATAAAAAACTGCCTGTGGTATGAAATATAAAGTAAAAAGGAGTTATAAAACAGTAGAAGCAGGATGACCTTAATTTCACAACACTATAACACACAACATGTACGTGCACAGGAAAGAAACCGGAAGAAAATAGATCAAAGTTCCAAGAGGCTTTCTGGGTAGTTTTAATTTTCTCATTGTGCTTTTCTGAATGTTCGACGAACAATGAGAATGTATGGCAATCATAAAAACATTAACAAAAGAATCAGTGGTGCCTGGCGCTTCCCAAAGGGCGCTGGTGTCATCCTAGGACTTGTCACTGGTGAGTGATTGCATGTTCTCCCTTCGCCCACAGCATCTGCCCAGGCAGGCCCTGGTTTCTTTCCTAGATTTAAGGGTGGTCTTCAGAGCCCCTACCCAGTCCCTTTTCCCCGGCATTAGATCCTAGCTGGCCCCCATCTGGCTCCAGATGGTGGGCGAACCGGTTCCGTCCCCTCCCAGCTCCCCTGGGATGAGTCCCCTTAAGCACCCATGGGTCTGGGCCAGCAGCTTTTGGATTTAATGGATTTACTGGGCAATGACTTTACACAATCTTCTCTCTCCGCGATCTGAAATTTAGCCTGACTGCAATGTCTCATTTGGCCAATAGGTGGTGCTGCGTAACCCAAAAGCACTAGTGCCCAGCGGTTCTGAAGATGGATTTCAGGGATCCTTATAATAATTGCTGGAGAGAGCGTGCTGACATAGCATAGCTACATAAGGGCATGCAAACCACCTGCCACTGTCACTACCATCATCACACAGGAATAGTCATTTCAATGTAAATGTAAGAAGACAGAAATCTCAGAATAAAGGCACTCCCTGAACTTGAATACATTTTAAGAAAAACTACATTGTATGTTCCTTATTCTTACCATTTCAACTCAGACTGATGAAAACTTGACCCTAGACCAGCACAAGCCTAGACCAGCACTGGCGCTGACCTGGCCTTTCGGAACCCTCTAGCCAAGGATTCCAGGGAGGTCCTTCCATTCCCCAAGGTCAAATTTCCATAAAAATCAATTTGCTTCAAATTAAGAATACCTTTGTGTTCCCAGTGTGCAGTGAAATACATCTGCTAGATCTTTCCTCCACTCATGGTTAAAGTGGAGCAGTGAGCCACTTTTAAGCAGAGCTATCTCTCTTAAAAAAACAGAGGTTGGGGGCACCTGGGTGGCTCAGCCAGTTCAGCGTCTGCCTTCAGGTCAGGTCATGATCCCAGGGTCCCGGGATCCAGCCCCACATCAGGCTCCTTGCTCAGCGGGGAGTCTGCTTCTCCCTCTGCCTGCAGCTCCCCCTGCTTGTGTGCTCTCTCTCTCTCTGACAAATAAAACCTTTAAAAACAAAAACAAAAAACACAGGTTGACGACATCATTCCTCTGCTTATTCTCCTCTGCTCTCTCCCTTTGCCTACAGTCAAAAGGACCCAAGATACCACACCAGCAGCTTCATGATCCAGGCCTGCCTCACTCATCAGGATCAGGATCGCATAAAAGCTACCTCCAACTCATCCCAAGAACACAACAAAAGGATGGCCTCCAGGCTTACCGAACTTCGGCACTTGAACGCAGTCTGTTCCCTCCGGCTGCAATGTTGGCATGCCCCTCACCTTCCTGACACATGCCTATTCTTCCCCAACAAGTCATCACAATGTCACCTACTCCAGGAAGCCACCTCCTCTGCTCCCAAGGCACCTGGCACATAATGATCTTCGAGTACTTATCACCCGGTTATAATGCCACCGTCCTCTGGGCAGACTGTTTGTTCAGCTTGGGTTCCCTCTTCAGGACTTGACTCAGTAAGGTACCCAGTGAATCCTTGCTGATTCATTGATTCTCCTTGTTGGCAAACAAGTCTGATCAGCTTTTTCAAAAGCCTCCCTTAAGATCTTTTCAATAAACCCAGGAGATGCTGGCTAAAGCTGGCAGGCTGGTTGGAGTAAGAAAAACAGCAGGAATCCCTGGGACTTAGGGAACTGGGGGTCTGGCAAAAGTACATTGCGTTTCCTGATACTCTGAGGAGCCCCTGATCCTTTGGTGTCACCCTTGCAAAGTGTCTTCCTGAAATGTACTAGCTCTGCCGTCGCTTACCAAGAAACAACATTTTAAGAAATGGAGTTGAAAATGTCCATGATCGGGGCGCCTGGGTGGTTCAGTTGTTAAGCGTCTGCCTTCGGCTCAGGTCATGATCCCGGGGTCCTGGGATCGAGCCCCGCATCAGGCTCCCTGCTCCGCGGGGGGCCTGCTTCTCCCTCTCCCACTCCCCCTGCTTGTGTTCCCTCTCTCGCTGTGTCTCTCTCTGTCAAATAAAAAAAAAAAAAATTAAAAAAAATCTTTAAAAAAAAGTCCATGATCTATAAAAAGGAATGAGTCTGTAGCCAAACTGAGCCACCCAGGCGCCCCAAAGAACAAGCTATTTAAAAAATAAAATGAAATTAAGGGAAATGGGAAGAGAAGACAAGTGTGCACAGAGTTGTGGTCAGTGAGTAATGTAAGCTACTGATAGAAACGGCAGGAACATGAAAAAATAAAATGTATAATGATTTCAGTTTATTGGGTACTTGTCATGGTCCACGCGCTAAGCAAAATACTCGATCTGTGCAACCTCATTTAATCCACACAACTGTTCTAAAAAGCAGGGATGACTGTCTCCCAGCTTATAGGCTCGGAAAATTTAACTTTTCCAAGATCAAGCGCAACTAGAATGGAATCCAGGTCTAACAGCAAAGCCCAAAATTAACTTAATATTACCTTCTCTTTGGTGATGTATTGTGACCAAATATTTTTTAGGGGCGCCTGGGTGGCTCATTCAGTTGAGCGTCTGCCTTTGGCTCAGCTCATGATCCCGGGGTCCTGGGATCGAGCCCCTGCCCCCCACCATCAGGCTCCCTGCTCAGCGGGGAGTCTGCTTCTCCCTCTCCCTCCGCCCACTCATGCTCACACATTTACACATTCTCTAATAAGATCTTTAAAAATAAATATTTTTTAATTGCACTTAAATATAATTGAATGAACTTTTGAATTAGTACACAGGGTACGCAGAACATTCTAGATCTGAAGACTCCAGACCTCCCAGGCCTCAGGGCTAGCTTGGAGCAGCAGACACACAGACAGCGCCGAAGCCCATCCGAAATGGTCTTTGTGTTATTTTTAACAAACCTAAACCATCAGCTTCCTCTCTCATGATTTAGCTCTCTTCCTGCTCAGAGGCATGGTGAAGCTCAAAGGGCTAATTCCCTTGATCCAGTCATTTTCTAAGAACCACTAACAGACTGGTCATTTTTTTAAACGGGCCAAGGGTATTAATAGGTGGCTCACAGAAGAGGAAATATAAATTACCCAAATCATTTTTTATGCGTATTCACTCATTGGAGAAATGCAAATTAAAGCTAGGGAGACCTGTCTCGCCGGTAAAAATCGGAAAGCCCCGCAACACATGGAAAGCTCTCCCGCACTGGTGTCTGTGGCTGCTGAACCCCCCGCCCCCCGCCCCCCAACCTGGTGGAGAGCCGTTCAGCAAGGCCCATCGTGAGAGCACATACTCTTTGACTGTGGAGCTCCACTCCTGGGAACACAGACTTCGGACTGACTTGCAAGTGAAAAATAGTCCACATGCACCATTTATTGCAAGAATGGTTGTAACTGTAAAGGACTGGAAACAACCCAAAGACCCTCCATCAAAAGGGGCCTGGTTAAATAGAACCAGGAACCCCAAATAAGAATGGCCAGGAACTTCAAAATACTGTAAGCGAAAAAAACAAACAAGACTCTGATGCTGAAGGCAGCCTCTGGGCAGGGGAGGGGGCAGCTGGGGTGGGAGACTTCACTATAGACGCCTCGATACCTTCTGAGTTTTGTACCACATGAAATATTCAGAAAAACAAAATTAAAGTACACACTGAAGCTTTCCTTGTTACGGATGCTTCTGGCTTAGCTCCAGCTCTCTCCTGCAGTACACCCTGCCTCCTGGGAACTCCGAGCGCAAGAATATGGGCACTGTAAATCCGTGACTGCATCGGGGAGACTCGGCTCCTCTACCAGCCCTGAAGGGGTTGGGGGGAGCCCTGAGGGTCACCCCGGCCGCACTTCCACCCTCTGCCCACAGGTGGCGCCCCAAGGCCTGCTGCCTGGACAGATGGTGGCCTGGGAAGCCCTGGGGCCTCAGGCTGCTGACCAAGAGGCAAAGAAACAGGCAGGCACAAGTAAGTAACATAAAATAGAAACGAGCTTTATTTCTCTGGAAGAAGCAGGGAGCCACAGCTGGGGCAGCAACTTTGGCGGCAGAGGCTGGCAGGAAAACACGGAACAGCACAGGGGAGGGGCTGGGTCAGAGAGGAAGCTCTGGTGTCCCTCCAGGGCAGCTGCCCCCCTTGGTCTCCTGCCAACCCTGGGGCCTTGGTTCCTGGTCCCTGCCACAGAACAATCTGGCACCCATGCTCTGCTTCCTGAGCCACTTAGGGCTATTTCCAGGCACAAGATCCTAAGACCAGCCAAGTCCCAGAACGAACGTATCCACAGTGAGGTCACAAGTCACATTCTCTCCGACACCCCAACGGCCCACCAGGGGATCCCTGGAGAAGGGCCCTCCCCTGGGCAGGGCCTGCCGGGTGCTGGTCCGCCTTTCTGTGCGGCCAACACAACCTCCCTGCACGGGTCAAGCCTGGCTTCCCTGCGGGCAGAGCCTGGGGACACGCTCCGGCCACAGGCCCCACACCAGGGGCTGGAGTCCGAGGCAGGCTGCGGTGCCTGCAGGGCCTGCTGGGGCCACCACCAGGCCTGCCTTCACAGGATTTCTTCCCGTCCCTTGGCTGAGGGCACCAAGGGCTGATCCAAAGCTGCAGGGACAGCACTGGGTGAGGGAGGGACGGCAAGGCAGGGCTCCCAGTCTCCTGCTGCCTTGGCCTTGCTCGGCCACTACGCACAGCGAGTGGCAGCAGGTCCTCCAGGCCCGGGTGGGGTGTCTCCCTGCCCTTGTCAGATGGACAGGCTCAAGTGATTCCTTCAAGGCAGACCCTCTGGCTCTCCAGACATCTCAGCACCTAAAGATGGGAAACAACCAGAGAGCCCCTCTATCAACAGAGTAGGGAGCGTCTAACGTGGGTGGGCACAAGAGGGCCTCTTGATGCTAGGCTAATCAGTTGAAAAGTCGGCAATAATTTTGGAATTTATCATCCTGGGATGCCTTTTATCTTTAATAATAATGAGAACAGTATTGCTTATCAGACTATCGGAGGGTGACAGGCATGGTAAACAACATCCCCACTCATTAGTTCGTTTGAACCAAGGGGCTAAAAAGTCTGAATGCACTTAGGAGAAAGCTTCCCCCAGAGCTGTCTGCATCCCGGCATCGGGGCTCTCTGCCCTCTTCCGGACTGGGGAGCCCCGCGTCCCCCGGCTGCGCATGGCCCGCGAGGTGCCGGGCTACCCCCTAGCGCAGTGTACTCCGGGACATAGCTCCTTGGGGCATGGGGCTCACTCACTTGTGGTGGGCAGGGCCGCAGGAGCCCAGGAGGTGGCAGCCAGCTTGCTCCAGGTTCCAGTCGCACATCTCCAGCACTTTGTGGCACTCACTTCTCGGCCGCAGACCCAACCCGAAGAGCTGCTCCACCTGAGGAGCAGAGGAGGGCGCCATGGGACACACTGGGGCCAAAGGGCACCAGCCGGGGGTGGGGGCAGAGGAGAGCCAGAGGCAGGCTGGCGGGGAGGGGCAAGGGAAGGTGAGCGCAGCAGAACCAGTCCTCAGGGTCCCTGAAAGCCAGAGCAGGCAGGAGGTGGCGGTACCTTCAGATACTGGGCAGCCCGCTGCACGCTCCAGCTGTGGCTCTGCAGGGCCGCCTGGCACTCCTCTGTGGTCACCCCATGCACCATGGCCTGCAGCTGGGCACACCCGCCCACCTACCCGTCAGCACCACTTGGGCCCGCTCCTCTGGGGCCCTGGGGGCCCTGCCCCTCCGCCCGGCAGCCAGGCCTGGTACTCACCATCTGGATCTTGTCTGCCGGCCGTCCAGCCTCTGGCCCGTCCCCAGGGCAGCCCCTCTGTGGCAGCCGCGCCGTGGCCCTCAGGGCTGGTGGCCGGGCCCCTGGGTTGCTGTTGTTGGCGGAGAAGTTGGCCTTGGGGTCTGGGGCGGCCTGGGGCATCGGTCGGACAGTGGCCGTGGGGGCGGCAGGGGCTGGGGTGCTGGGCGGGGGAAGCAGCAGGGGCACAGGTAGGGGGGCCGGCTCTTCAGGGCTCTGGGCCTCGCTCAGGAAGCGCTGATAGCGGTCCAGGTAGGGTGGGCGCTCGGGCAGCAGGTAGTAGTGGGTGTTGCTGACCTTCTTGCCGTCACGGACAATGGGTAGGATGCAGGGACCAGCCCGAGGGCCGGGCGCCTGGATCACTTGGGGCGTGGCATACTTGGGGTCGGAGGCGAAGCTCTGGGTGGTGGGCATGGTCTTCCCCGGTGAGCTGGAGAGCCGGGGTGGCAGTGGGGAGCTTCCGGGTGGTACCAGGGGGCTAGGGGTCCTTGAGCCTTGAGGGGACAGGGGCTCTCGGGGAGGCACCCGGGGAGGGGAGGCAGGTCCAGGCCACCGCCCTACCTCCTCCTCCCCTGAGGGGGCCGGAGACAGCTCGCCACGGGGGCGAGTGGGCCTCGGGGGGATGGGCACGCGGGGGGGCACCTGGGGCTTGTCCTCACCCGCCGGGGCCGGGCCAGGAGAAGGGCCCAGGGAGCCCGCCGGGACCTGCAGCTGCCGCATGCACTCCTGCTGCAGCGCCTGGAAGATCTCTGCGGTCTGGGCTGAGCTGGGCGGCTTGCCCCCACCCTGGGGTGGGAGGAACAGATTGTCCTCCAGGGGAGGGAGCAGCTGTGCCTGCTCAGGCACAAAGGCGTAATTGGTTTCACCCTGGCTGGGCCCAGCACAGACCCCTGCACCCACCAGGGTGCTGTTGATGGAGCAGACCTCAAAGTCCTCCTCATCCTGGGCCACATCGTCATAGGCAGGAGGCGGGGGCAGCGGGCGCGCATCCCAGTCCACCACAGGCGTGGGGTGCAGGGGCCGGGGCAGGGCCCGGGTGGGGCTCTGCGGCGGGGTCTTGTCCAGTAAGGAGCAGGCGTCCATGGCCAGCTGTGCCAGCGAGGGTGCGCAGGGCCGTGGGGCGGGCACGACGGGCTCCTCACCAAAGTCAATGAGCGTGACCTCGCCCCCGCCGCCACGACCCGCCTTGGTGCCTGGCACCCGAGCCGAGGGCTTTGCTAGCCACAGCCCACGGGTCAGGGCTGGTTTCCGGAGGCCCAGCCTCTTGAAGTCGCTGGACAAGGGGTCCTGGTCCTCACTCACGGGGTCATAGGTTGGCTCTAGGATAGAAAGGAAGACCCCGACAGGAAGGCAGTGTCAGGAACGGGGGACAGGGGAAGAAAGGCAAGGATCTTCCACCAACTCCCCACGCCCACTGCCCCCAGAGGTTAGCCCCCAGCTGCCAAAATTCTCAATGCACACCAACCCTATTCAAACAGGAGGACAGAACCTGCTCCCGACACTGTCAGCTCTCCACGGGGGCTGATAAGCCCCTGCCTCCATCTCAGCTAGAGCAAGCAACACCCCACAGCTGCTCGACACCCCGACACACAAGACCCCAAATAGCCCGGGCTCCTGGGCCCCGGTTAGTCATCGCTTATCCCCACCCCATTACAGCACACCATTAGTGCAGGCTGGGGGCCTTGGAGCAGCAGGCGCTGTCCTTGGAGAGCACAGAGCTCCCGACCAAGCACCACGAAGGCCCAGCCACAGCCTCCGCAGGACCCAAAGGGAGTGGGGCAGGGCCAGGTGATGGCGGAGAGGTGGGTGCCCGGACCACACCCTTGGTCCAGAAGCCCAGGCTTTTGGGGACCGGGGGAGAGGCAGGCATGCTGGGCCAGGTCAGCGGCAAAAGCTCACAGCACACACCCCGCGTCCCCTCCCACCCAGCCAGCCCACCGGGGCTCTGTACCTTCCAGAAGGAGAGGAGGAATGAGAGGAGAGAGGGGACGGGGGCAGGGGCCAAGGCACCGCGAGCAGCCCCACTTACTCTGAGCGAAGATGGCAGGCTGAGGCGGGCGAGGTGGAGGCTCCCCTGCAAGAAAGGCCATGCGGAGAGTAGAAGGGGCAGAGCGGGAGAGACAGACCAGGGGAGGGAAGACAGCCAGACGGGAGGGCAGAGTGTGGGGAGAGACAGAGAGAGGGCGGTGAATAGGGGTGCGTGAACGTACAAACCCAACAGCAAGGGGAAGCAGGAGGGCGGCAGGATGGGGGGAACCGTGTTCCGGAACGACAGGCACAGGATCCGGGAGATGGACGAGGCCCCTGGCCAGCGTGCAGCCCGTGGGGTGGTTTTGGCTCGGGAGAGAACAGCAGGATTAGGGGGAGTGAGGAAAGCCAGGATCTGAGCTCGGCGGGGAGGACGAGGGAAGCTGAGGCGGGCAGGCCGACAGAGGACCAGCCGAGGATGCCCACCTCAGCGGATACAGCTGCCTCTCATCTTCCACCCCACAGCCAGCCGGAGCTGGGGCACAGCTGTCCCCCTGCGGCCCTGAGCCAGAGCAGCCGGCTCGGCGCGCCCAGAGAGGACAGTGCCTCTTCCTGGGCAGCTGACGAACGCGGGGGGAGTGGGGCTCTTACTTTTCACCCTTCCTAGATGCTGGGTGGGTCGGGAGGTGCTCAGTTCCACGCTCAGCAGGTCAGGGGGGTCCATGGGGTTTCCCAGGTACAGTCTGTGGGGGAGACAACTGGGTCAGAGGGGCAGTCTGGGGGAAGGGTGTGCAGTGATGACAGCTGGGAAACCTCAGGAGGAGAGGCCCAGGACTAGGCAGAGAATAAAAACCCAAGTGCGTGCAGGGAATCATCTCATCCAAGCCCCACACAGAGCTGGGTCAGGAGCATAGGCCTTCCGACTCGCCGCAGCTCCCCAAAGTCCGTACCCAGGGGAGGTGTCACGGAGAGTGGACAGGGCAGACGTCCTGACTGCAGGCTGAAAGGCCCGGGCCGGAAGGGCTCCGAGAATACCCCCCAGGAGCAGAGCTGGCCGTCCGCAACTGCCAGGGCCCCCCACCCGCGCCTGCAGCCACCTGCCGGCACTCTCCTCGGCTGCACTCGGCCGCGCTACCCTGTCACGGTGGGCAGGAGGCACGCTCTTGCCCCACTGCCAGGTGGAAAGGGGCTGGGCCACCTGGCCTGCTCCCGATTTACCCTCTCCAGCCCTGTGCTGATTGTCAGGCCCTGGGACTTAGTCACTGGGCTGATTAAAGCCTGGAGGAATGGGGCTGGGCTGGCCACAGCACGCCAGGAGCAGGGCAGAGGGCGCCGGGCCTCCTCCTGGAGGGCGTCTACATACCTCGCCCCAATTCCCTCAGGCCCGTGCCTGGCTCTTGGGAGGTGAGAGACACCAGCTGCTCTCCCAAGGCTTTGCGTTCTGGTGTGTGAGGGCAAGGGGGAAGGCCTGCTTCACGGCGCCTCTCAGGGCAGAACCGAACGTCAGGAGAAGTCAGAGGAGAAAGGGCTGCCTGCAAGCCCCCTGGGGCCAGCAGAGAGGGGAGCTGCCAGGTGGCTCGCTGGGGCAGGGCACTCAGGAAGTGACTAATTCTTCGCCGTGTCCTCCCCCAGATGCCCCCCAGTGACCTCATCCTTTCGCTTAAAGGAGACTGAACCCCCCTGCCAGGTACAGAGTGAGCAGGCAGGTGGGGGTGCTGCCTAACCTCCCTTCTGGAGTCTCCCCGCAGGGAGCTCTCTCTCTGCGCCCCCGGCTCGGGGAACACCAGCTCCCATGGCCACTGGGCCAGGAGACTCAGTCTCCAGGATTCCAGCAGCCAAGCGGAGAAGCTACTACACGAACACCAGGGAGCATGACAGCTCTCCTGCTAAACTCCTTCCAGAAGCTGTTCCCAAGTCCGTTTTCCTAAGGCTGCTGTGCCGGGGGGGGGGGGGGGGCATTCCACCAAACAGAAGTGTGTCTCCATCCTCCGAAGCTCCTAACCCCAGTTCTGCCTGCAAGGAGCTTCTGGGCAGCAAAAGACCCTCTGCCCCACTGTTGTGACAAGGACGTTGGAAGCCAGCGAGAGCCTGTGTGCCCACAGAGGGGCTGCTGACTCTGGAGCCACAGGTGACCGTCCCACCCCCAATCGTACTCACTCGTCGATCTTGTCGGGGAAACCCCAGCAGTGGCGGGGGTCACTGTCGCCATGTCCCGTGTGGATGAAGCTATTCTGCAGGGGTTGACTGATGTCCTGGGCCGACAGGCCAGCCACAGAGGTCACCACGTTGCGCGGGAAAGGCCCCACACACAGCGTCCGCGTGTTCTGCCCACGCCACCAGTAATTCTCAGCCCTGCCCAACAGAGATGACATGGTGAACGCTAGGGCATGGTGGGGGAGCCCCAGGGAGCAGGACCCTTTCCATACCAAGCTCTCTAGCCACGATACGTGACCACCTTGGCAGAAGAGGGCCCAAGGGCTACGGCCCTGAGACCAAGGGGGTGTGCCATGAGCCCGCCTGCCCCGTGACTGGTCACTCCCCTGGTACAGGACCCAGCTGTTTGCACACACCTTACCCCAAGATACCTAGGTGGGTCAGACAGCTTTTCCTACAGTTTACAAATAAGGAAACAGGTTCAAACAAGTGACAGTACTTGCCTACAGTTCCCAGGCAAATCATAGCAGACCCAGGATTCAAATTCAGTTGTTACTCTGCAAGCCAGCACCCTTCCTATAAAGCTGCCTCACCTCCTTCCTCCTGGCAAGGCCTGGACCCCCACCCTCTGGCCACCGGACCTTGCTCTTCATCTTCAGCCCAGTTTCCTGGCATTCTGAGCTGCAGGGTCCAAAGGAGCATCACGGCCTCAGCACTGGACTTGGAGCCAAGCCCTCCAACCACACTATATCTCCTGCATGCAGCCCCTCATGCATTTGGAAGCACTCAAAGCAATCCACACCATCCCATCACCCCTTCTGTAACTCCAGTGCCTTCCACAACCTCTAGGCAGGGCTGTAGGACCACCAGCCCCTCACTCTGATCTCAGACAGGAAACCTCTGCTGGTGCAGCCTAAGCCCGGGCCTGGGTTGGGGGTCGGGGCAGGAGGGGGCCCTCCTGGACACCTCGAATGGCAAGCTGTGGCTTCCATCTGCCACTGGGATCACTCACACCTGACAACGTGGGCAGAATCTGAGCCAAGGCAGACGGAATGACAGCCTCATGCCGCTGTGGCAGACATGCGTGCATACCCAGTCAACCCCCATCTGTGCAGCCAGGAGCGTAAAGGTCTCCTCCAAACTGGAGTCAGATCGCAGGGGCCAAGGGGCTGAGCTCCTGGACCCTCCTCTGAAAGGTGACGTGGCCCACTGGGAGCAGCATCACCTCAAACCGCCTGCTCTGGAGATCACAAGTCGAACCCCACGAGTACAGCAGTGCTTGGGAAGCCGAGAGGTGGGGCAGGGAAGGGCTGGGAGCCCAGCCTCCCTATAAACAGGGCCGCTGACCAGCCCACCATCAGACACAGCAACCCTGTGATTACACCCTGCCCTGAGGTGGGAAGGGCAGGAGAGGAAGGAAGAAGAGAAGACAACACCCAAGAAGGGACAAAGCCCATCGGAAAACAGCAGGGCCATTCTGAGGAGAGAAACGCCCCCCAGCACCACAGCCCCTGGGGGCTGGTTGTGGTGGAAGTCCTCCCATGAAGCAGGGGACCTTGCTGCTGCTCTCCCCCTCCCCCCTGTACCCACTGGCTCCCCGGGGTCCACGTGCCTCTCCACGGACTTTCTCTGACACCCACCCCAGGCTGGACGTTGGACTCTGCTCTCCACCCATGTTCAGAGGCGCTCATTAACCTGGGTGAGAGAGGCAGCCGAGGTAGAGAGCTAGTTCAGCGGAGACTGGACTCATGTCCAAGGCCAGGTCCGCCCTGTGACCATGTCCTCCCTGTGGACCCTGAGCAAAGCCAGACTGCCAAGAGGTCACTCACTCCCTCCACCCCTTTCCTTTTGCCAGCACAGCCCAAGTCCTCACATAGTGGCTCCCTTGGACCGGCTTCAGAGAGCGAGAGACGCCAATCCCCCTCTCTTTATTACAGGGACGACCGAGGCAAGAGCCCCCATGCCTGCCGGGAGTCCTGATATCATTTCCCACAAACACTGTGCTCCCGGGGGAGGTGAGTTGGGAGTGCAGGGCACGTGTAAGAGAGAGAGACCTCCTCGGGAGTCACATCCCAAGCACACTCAGAAGCAGCGTCCTCCCAACGAGGCTCAAATGTAACTCCTGAGATGGCCGATGCCCTACTGCGCTGCCCCGCCTAACCCTCTTAGGTTTGGTGGGACCCAGGTGTCAGCGGCTCAGAAAGGGAGGCCACCCTTCCCCCCACCCCCGGCCTGCCCTGGCCGCACCCGCTCCCCCCACAAACAGACCAGAGTCTCCACGGCAAGGGAGGCCCCCCGTGGGCAGACACTGCGGCGCAGCAGAAGTCCCTGCGGGAAGAGAAAAGGGCCCAGCACCTCCAGCGTGAACTTCCTATTTCCTGCTGCCTGTCAGCGTCCTGGGACAGGCAAGGAGTGGAGTGGCACTTGGGAAACCAAGGCCTGAGCTGAGCATTGCCTAAGGCTGCCCCTGCTCTATTTGGGACCAGCTTCTGGAAATTGCAGCCCCCCTGTCCCAGTCCTGGCCCAAGGTAAGTCCAGTCCAGAAACGGCTGATAAATGTTGCTTAAACATTCCGCTCAAAACACGGCCCCACTCACTTCTCTCTGAGCAACCCAGGCAGCCCTGGTTTCGAGGGACAACCCGGGCCCCTGCTTCCCCCTCCCCTACCTGCCACTGGAAGTAGAGGCTCCGGGGACCAGGCCAGGCCAAGGCCCCAAGATGGATTTCAAAACCTGTCTCCCTTCTCTGGTTCTATAAAACTGGAACATGAAAGTGCTGCTGGCCATCCCAGCTTTCAAGCAAGGCCCCCCCGCAAAAGACCCATTCATCATTTGTCCCTCCATCTCGACAGCACCTCACAAGCTCGACAGAACATCTGGGTGTCCTCTCTCTGCCCACTGCCTGGCACCCCGAGAAGTACGGAGCCAGGGAAGGAGGGGATCCCAGACTCGACCTGGAAACGAACACCGGCACCGCTTCCACAAGGGGAATCCACGGTTGACGGAGGAGCAGACATAGAGCAGAGAGCCAGGCTGAGAGACAGGGAAGCAGAGACCCACACATACAAGCCCAGAACCCAAAAGACACAGGTGAACAGAGAGCCCCTCCACCCGAAGACATGCAGACAGTCAGCCAAACAAACACAAGAGACATTTGGGCACCAAGAAAACAAGGGGGCAGGGCAGAGCCCCCAGACAGGCCCGCCCCCAAAGCCTCCCCGGCTGTTGTGGCCTCCTGCCCCTCACCTCCCACCTCCTGAGCAGCTCCAGAAACCACGAGCAGGCACTGTGGTCCAAGTCGGCCTTGGCCCTGGAGGAGGAGCCCAGCGAGCCCACACTGGCAGGCAGAACGGGGGCCTGGGACGCAAGGGTGGGGCAGGGCACGGCCACGGTGCCTCCCAAGAGGAGTGGCTCCTCCAGGGCCCCACCTGCTGCCCGCCTAGCTCTGGTGGTAACCCAGGGCACCAGCTCCAGAGACACACACCCCAGAACACAAGCAGCAACTGAGTCACCCCCTGGGGAACACTGGGCCCCCACTGACAGCAAGGGATGGGGGGAAATAAAGACCTGAGGGCTATGGTGCACAAGAAGGGTCAGGTCCAAGGTCCTCGGGCTCCTGGGGGTGGGAATAGGTATAGGTCCAGACTTCTGACTTAAGGCCCTGCCATGCCCCGCCCCCCCAGATAGGCCCTCACCCTAATCTTTCTATTTCCAAGAATGTTCCCCAGAGAGCCATGCCTATAGTCCCGTCTGGCCCCCAGCCCCAAACTCACAGACTATCTTCCTTCCTGACGCCTGTGCCTCTCTCCTCCTAGAAGCTTTCTGCTTTTCTGCACTAACTCCCCAAACCTCCACCCCCACAACTCATTGCTATGTCCTTTGTATTCCCAGATACTGGGCCCAAAAGCTAGGGGAGTCCTTGTCTGGGGAAGAGGTGCTGGGGCCACAGTGAGGGAAGGTCATGTTCCTCCAGAACCACCCTGGGCTCCAAGGCCTACTCCATCACTCTGACTCAACCTAGAGCTCTCCTCTCTTACCAACCCCCATGAGGCACAGGATTTAACTAAAAGCCCCAGACCCCCAAACCTGAGGCCCGGATAGAAAGGGCTCTGTGGGAAGCGACCCCTGCCCCCATCCCTGCCCGGCTCTGAGTCACAGAAGCTGGGAGCACAGGGGATTTCCTCTGCCTTGCTCCTCTTCCTGGTCCTCCATGCTCACCCCCTAACCCAAAGGCACCTCAAGCCTGCCCTGCCCCAACCAGTTTCTCAGCCACCCTGGGGAATCAGATAACAGAGGGTGGGGTGAGTGGTGGGTAGGGCCTCCTGGGCAGAAGGGCTTCAACAGGGGCTGCAGGAAGGAGACATGACTCAGGGCCTGGAGGCAGAGACAAGCATCCCAGGTGTCTGGCAGGGGGAGGGGTCAGGAACAGATAGCCCTGGGAGGGGGACTGGGGGCGAAGGAGCCCAGGTGGGCAGCCCAGCAGAGAACGGAGGGGAGTCCCAAAGGGGCAGGGGGGCTCAGTGGGAGGACAGAGGCTGCTGGAAGATGGTGGGTTGCTTGGGGTACTTTCGCTGATAGGTACCAGGTGGGCAACCAAGAGTCCCTGTCCTGGGAGGAGGCGGGAAGGGAAGGGGGAGAAGAAGAGAGGACGGTTCAGGAGCTCCAGAGTCCCTAGTTGTGGCCCTGAGGCCAAGCTGAGCCACTTCCTACGCCTCACCATACGGCAGCTTGGCTCTGACCCACACAGCCAGGGCCGGAGCCGAGTGGGAAAAGGGTAAAGGAGGTGGTGCTGGGCAGGGAAATTCCCTTGGAGCAGCGGCATCTGGTACTTAACCCCAGGCGCTCAAGAGTGAAGCCAGGCCCGTCCTCCCCTTACTGCACGGCCTGCGACGTCATGGGAACCCTGGAGGCAGAAGAGTGCTCAGCCAGCAGGCCCCTCCATCCCCACCCTGCACCCTTCAAGGCAGTGCAGGCGTGGCCCCGCGCTCCCTACCTTCCCTCGATGACGGTGATGACGTCGTTCATCTGGATGTGCAGCTTGTCTGGTTCCTCAAAGTCCTGAAGGGCCCGCATGTCCGTGGGCTGGGCCTGGGGGCAGAGACAGGTCACTGCCCAGCCTGGGACTGACCCCTGCCTAGATACCCCAGCCCCAGGGCGCGGACGGGCCCTCACCTCCAGCAGGAAGTCCCGCAGGGCCACAAAGGTGGGCCTGTCCTCTGGCTTGTGGGCCCAGCACTGCACCATGACGTTGTAGACATCCTGGGGGCAGTCCTCCGGCCTCGGCAGACGCTCTCCCTCCTTGTCAATCTTATGCAGAATCTGGCGGTGGGGTGGTGCAGTGTGAGCACGAGCAGAGCACCCAGCTCTTCACTTCCCACCTTCCCTCCACCCCATGGAGCCACTGGAGCTGTGGGCCACCATGCCTGCACCCCAAAGAAAAGGTCTGTCTCCAGGACCCTATCCCCGGGCCTCTGACCCTTACCCCCTGGTTGGGGCCTCCGGGTAGGTGGCCATGGCAAGGAAAAGAATGAGAGCAAGCCCCAGTCTGTCCCTCTCCTCACCACTGGGGGCCCCTCTCTCTGGTCAGCTACCTGAGAGGTCACGTGCGGACGCAGGGCAAGGGGGA
Organism: Callorhinus ursinus; assembly: GCF_003265705.2. Taxonomy (NCBI): domain Eukaryota; kingdom Metazoa; phylum Chordata; class Mammalia; order Carnivora; family Otariidae; genus Callorhinus; species Callorhinus ursinus. Next base: position 61,772,286 of record NW_027397063.1, read on the forward strand.
CAGGGATCCTAGCAAGTAAGAGCCAGTTCTGACAGGGGCAGGATGGGAGCCAAGAATCCAATCAACCCCCACCCGTCCTGGAGGGAGCGCACCTCCAGCCCCTCACCTGACTGCCATTGAGGCCAATCCAGGGCTCCTGGCCATAGGTGAACATCTCCCACAGTGTGACCCCAAACATCCAGGTGTCACTGGCATGGGAGAAGGTGCGTGTCTTCAGGCTCTCAGGAGCACACCTGGCAGAGGCAGGGGTCAAACAGAAGGCCTCTCAGAGCATGCCCACCCACATCAGCCCAACGGACAGAAAACACTCATTCAACATGTTCTAAGCCTGTGGGCCAGGCTCAACAGTAGGTATTGGTGACACGTGTGAAGTGAACAGGAACAGGACTTACTGACTGTGGGATGCACAGACTTGGAGAAAATCATCTATGCTCATGTCTTTATTCCCATGGAGGCTGGGTGGGACGAGGGTGAAGTCTGGTAGGTCAGGGAAGCAGTGCGGGGAGAGGTCAGAGGCTCCAGGAGTTGGTTGGGTGAGGGAGAGGACAGGGGAGAAAATCTCGGGCTGTTTTCTAATCGTGGTGGGAGGATGACAATTTCCGGATTTGGGGCAGGATCCTGAGATTTGGGTCATTTCAGCAGGAAGGCGTGGGTGGGAAATTTGGATAGGGTCTGGGGAAGAACCGAAATGGCTGGAAACAGTTATACTGGCTTCACCCAAATATCCCACACTCCTTCTGGGACTCCCTTTTGGGTGAGACAGAGAAATGTCACTGCAGTGAAGCCAGCAGAGGGGTATTCCCGGGTGGGCTAAGGTGCAGAGTGATGGAGAAGCCGCCCTAACAGAGAACCAGAGACTCTCTCCTGGGACTGGAGAGCTGGCCCTGCCACTCAAAGGGGGTGGGACCCAGGGGCAGTCACTCAAGATCCCCAAGCCTCATGTTCCTCATCTGTGAAATGCAAGTAACAATAATCTGCTCATCACACAGTGCTGTTGTAAGGGGACGTTATCATTTACCACTCAAACCAGGATGCTTGGGTATGAAGCGGGTGCTATTAATTACTCCAGAACAACAGGCATAATCCAGAATATGTGGTCACCTGACATATAAAATCAGTTATTAACTGGGGGGGGGGGTGCATCCTGGGTTAGGATTTTCTGGCAAGGAGAACTAGACCTATTTATTCCTCACACCCCAAAGCAAGGGACCACACTCCTTCCGGTACATCCAGAACCAATGGACCACAATGGTCTCAGCACAGGAGAAACTCACACAGGGGCCAGGGTGGGGCCAGGTACCCCCTTAGCATTCAGGTGACTGTCCCTGGTCAGCCTGCCAGGCCCAGCATGGTCTGGCCCTGCCAGTGGCTAGGTCTACATGGAACATACTTGCCAGCCAGTCTGCCTGGCTAACTGCTGATATTTCAGGAGGTTCCTATGGAGTCCTCTAGGAAGCCTTTCCAAGCCCCCACAGCACACATCTCTGTGCATTGCAGTATCCGGCACACAGGCCCAGAGAATTCCTAGATGGATGAGTGGATGAACTGCACACAAGGACACCCCAGGCCCAGAAAAGACAAAGGCTATGTGGTTGTAGAAGCCCTGGAGACTCTGAAGCCTGGGGCGTGCAGGGACTGGGATGGGGCAGGATGGGGTCCAGGCCCTATGAGCCAGCAGCACCTGTCCCTCACCAGGCAAAGGGCACCTTGCGATGCTCTTGCATGACATAGTGGTCGTCATTCTGGGGTAGCGCACGCATCAACCCGAAGTCCCCAATCTTGACCAGGTCACGGGTGGCCAACAGCAGATTTCGGGCAGCCAGATCACGGTGAATAAAGCGCTTGGACTCCAGGTAGCCCATGCCCTCAGCCACCTGCACAGCATAGCGGCTCAGAGTACCCAGGAGGAAGTGGCCCTGGTGCTTTCGCAGCCGATCCAACAGCGATCCAAGCGGCGCCAGCTCTGTCACCTGAGGCCACGGGGGAGGCAGGAGGAGTAAATGTGGCTGAGCCCTGCCCCTCCCTCAGTGCCCCATGCTGGGCTCCCAGTCCCTCTCCTGAAGGCCTGAGCCATGCTCCATGCTCCTTCCTGGCCTGTACTCTGGGACCTCTAGGACTTCTCCAGCTCCCCCAAGCCTCTCCCTCCAGGTAATATGGGAACTGAGGCCTAGAAAGAAGCAACCCACAGAGGCTCAGATTAGAAATTCTAAAAAATGAAACTCTAAGGCCAGCCCCTCCTATGAGTACAACTCTGCCAATGAGCACAAACAAAATCCAAAGATGGACCTGAGCTCCAGCGGCCACAGTACCAGGCTAGGCCCCTAGGAGCCACTCTGCCACATCAGTGAGGGACCAAAGCGTCCTTCATCAGAATGGAGGGACGAAGCACAGCGCAGGCAGGGGGATGGGCAGATCTGGGGGCCCAGAAACCCTGCCTGAGCACCCGTCTGCCACCCGCAGCACTCACCATCTTCATGGGCGGCGTGAGCACCACACCATAGAGGCGAATGAGGTTGCGATGGTCAAGCGAGTGCATGGCGTTAACTTCCCGGATGAAGTCGTCCATGGCCTCGGGCTGGCTCAGCACGTCAGGCTTCAGGCACTTCACAGCCACACTCACCTGGCCAGAGTGGGGATGGAAAGGAGTCAGGATAGGCTCCAGGCCCCAACACTCGGAGCCCACCTGCTCCTCCCTCCAACTCAGTCCAAACAGCCCTGCCTTGGGTCTGCTCATCTGGGTGGGTGAGCACGTCACAGGGGCCTGTGGCCCAGCTGGAGCAGGGCAGCTGACTGACCTCCCCTGGGCCTCCCCTTCCTGGGACAACGCCCAGGTTAAATAGCAAACCTACAATAACAGATGATCAGTGTGACGGCAGAATATTAAAATGTTGTCATAAAATGCAATACTAAAAATGTTTTTGGTGTGGAAGGAAAATGTTGTAAACATAATGCCAAAAGGGGGCACCTGGATAGCTGGCTCAGATGGTTAAGCATCTGCCCTCAGCTCAGGTCATGATCTCCAGGTCCTGGGATCGAGCCCCACATCTGCTTTTCCCTCTCCCCTCCCACCCCCACTTGTGCTATCTCTCAAATGAATAAAGTCTTAAAAAATATATATATATATATTACATACATATATATATATAGGCAAAAAATGAACCTATGGTGAGAGAAATCAGAAGAGTGCTTCCCTTGGAGGAAGAGATACTCAGTGGAAGGGGCAAGAGGGAGCCTTCTGGGGTGCTGGGACTGTTCTCTATCATGATCGGGGCAGTGGTTACATAGGTCCACGCATACGTAAAAATTCACTAAGCTGAAATGCTAACTCTGCTTCCTCTGAGTGGGGGGGGATTACAAACAATTGGTTTTTTCTTATTTTTAAAAAATTTCCAGTTTTATGATAAGTAAATTTTTTATAATTGAAAAAAAAGAAACAGACATGTCAAGTTAAAGCTGAGCGTGGAATCCAGAGCAAGCCCCTTTTCGACCTGTGCCCAGCCCCATTCACATCTCAGTAGAGGGGAAAGATCTGCCTCAGAGTCAGAGTGAGAGGGACTCTGCCAGAGTCTCTTCGAGGCCTGTCCCTCCACCACACCCCACAGGACCCAGAAGCTCACCGTCTTCCCCGAGGGGGCATCCCACTCGCCCCTGCGCACCACGCCAAAGGAGCCATCTCCTAGCTTCTCGAATAGATGCAGGTCCTTCTCCCCAATGAGGCAGGTGAGGCTCTGCAGGGGCCCCTCCCCGGCTGGGCCCCCTGGGGTGGGTGAGGTCTTCCGGAAGGTGCTCTGAGAGTGATGAGGGGGGAACTCAGCCTCCAATCGCTTTCCACTGAACACCTGTTTGAAAGCAGCCAGGGGCCAGATGGAAGCCTCAGGCCCCGGAGCCGGTCACTCAGACCTGCCCCATAGGCTCCTCGGCTAGGCCTCCACAGAGGTCCTGGCTTTGCCAAAGTGCCAGGGGGCAGCCTGGCTGGAGGCCCTCCCCTCCTCCAGACCACACCCTCAAATGGGAACCCACAGTCTCAGTGTGGCCTCAGGTATGCGCCAGAAATGGACTGACAGGCACGTGGCTTGTGACTGCTGTGGCCCCATACCCAGCTGTGGGGTCAGGGAGAGCCCAAAGCCACTCCAGACCCATCTTCACCACCTGTCCCTCCCTGTCCCCCTACCCAACACAGACTCCGGCCCCTAACCCGAGCAGATGGGCAGAAGCCCGAGGGGCCCTCCACAAACACCTCCCTTTCCATTTTTAGCCCTGGCCCCTTCTCTGGGTTGCCCATTTGGCGCTGTTTGTCTCCACCCTCCCTGGGGAGCTGACTGCCCTTCATCCTGCCAGGCGGAGAGGATAATTTGAGCCTGAGGTTGGACCGTGAATGTGTGTGTGTGGCGGGGCGGGGGGGGCGGTTAGTGCAGATGAAGCAAGGCCTTGCTGGAGAAGGGCCTGGGAAGACAGCTGGGCTTCCGGAGGGGCGCCTAGAGCTGAGAGATGAGAAAGGAAGACTGGAGGGGACTCTGCAGCCTGGGCTGTGTGGAGGGAAGGGGCCAAAGGTCAGGGGCCAGGACGAAGGAGGCCCTGAGTAGCAGAGTCAGCCCCATCGATCTGACTTGGCCACCACCACTGGGGCATCCAAAGCCTTGGCCTCAGGCCACAGACTCTGTCCATTTGAGCCCCTGTCCCCCAAAGGTTGGGAGGGTCTTATCTGTACAGGGTAGGGGGTGTCTCCACTCTGAGGACCTCTTCTAGCCACTGCTCTGTCCTTCCTCCCAGTAACTAAACTCCCTTACGTTTGCAAGCAGTACTCAGCTAACAAGGCCCTTCACAGCCTTTATCTCAAGGGACCTTCTCCACCACCCGGTGAGGTGAGCTGGACAAGTGCCACCAGCACTCTTGCTGAAGACAGACCTCAGGCCTGGAGAGGTTCACCGACCGACCTGAAGACCTCCTGTGTGGTGGGTCCACGACCCCCAAATCCCAGCATGCTGCATAGCTCTTCCCTCCTGCCTTCATCCGCCCAACAAACCCATCCTTCCCTAAAACCTGGGCAAGGAACCAGGACAGTGTCCCCAGAAAAGGCCACAGGCTCCCAAGAGACAGCCCCTTGGCCAGACCACAGCCAGGAAATATCTGCTGCCCAATCCTGGTCCAGCTGTTCTGCCCTGCCCACCCCCCCTCACCCCCCACCCAGCCCTGAGGCCAGAAGCAGGGAGGGAAGGCCCTGGCTGGTTCACTTCCTCTCGCATTGTCTTCCAGACAATGGGCAAAGTTCCACTGAGTCAGAACAGGGACTCACCACTCACAGACCCAAATTAGGGCAAAGGGAGAAGGGGGGCAGGCTGTGGGGAAGGAAGCTGTGAGCAGGGCCAGATGACCAGAGAAACCCCCTGCAGACTAGGGAGGGTGGGGGAGGAGGGGAGCAAGGCAAAGATGTCCCAGGTCCAGACAGTCCCCACCATTCTGCCCTGGACACTGGCCCCAACAGTCAGAGCAAGGGCTCAGGTTACGGTGCACTTGTTAAGGAGCGCCTGTTCCACGCCCAGCAACGAATGCACAGCAGGAGGGGATGGGAAGCCACCGCGGCGCACAGGCTACTCACGTGCCATCTCTGGTGGGGATGAGACACTTAGCCGGGCAGTTCTACAAGCACCCTGCCCAGGAAGACCCTGGAGGAGGGAGGTCTGGACGAGGCACAGATTACACCTGCCTGGGAATGGGGGAGTTTCCCAGGACTGACATCACAGGAAGGCCTGCGAGGCTGCCCACGCCATCTTGCACCTCGTCCACGCACCTTGCTCATCCAAGACTTGCGTTTGCACATGGCCTTTCTCCTCTTCACCGCCTCCCACAACCGCCGCTGGCCTGTGGGGAAGGACGGGGTTCGAATGTTAAGGTAGCTTACGTCCCCCAGAGAAGCTGCCCGCCTGCATGCTTCCTTGGTCACCCTGGGGTGGGTCCACCACGAGGTACTGCCCAGCACAATGACACCAAGGAAACAGACCATTCCAACCCACCAGGGGCCACAGTTAACCAGACGGCACTCCATGTCTAGGCAGTGGTTCTCGAACTAGATGGAGGTGTTTAACCACCAAAATTGAACAGCAGTGGTCTTTTTCCAACTCTCAAGGAAAAAAAAAAAAAAATCAAGGTAATGGGTAGAATTTGCCCAATTTTGAGTTTTTTTCTCCCATAAAATTTGTTTATGTTCCTGGCATCAGATACCAACTATCCAAGCCAAAACTAGCATATGTCAATGTCTAATTTAGCATGTTATTATTTAGCTATTTTAAGTTGAATGTACTAGTAAGTTTCTAATGCTCTACAAGGAATACCATGGCTTCTAGATGTTACAATCAGTACTTTTAGGATAAATACATAGAAAAAAACTGAGTTCAGCTGATACAGCAGATCTTGGTGCAGAGGAAAGAGACAAAAGGAGCTCAATTTACAGCAGATCTTTGTGAGACAGAGACAGATTAAGAGAAAATTAGCAAACCCTCTGAGGGTTTTTATCTTCTCGTGTTCATACGGGGCTCTCTGGACACTGACCCTGGCGTTCAGAATGGTGAACCGGGCCGACTCAATGCCACAATTACAGCGGAGGAGGAGATGGAGGAAACGCATCCTCCAAATGGCTGCACAAGCCAAAAGGGGTGTGTGTTTAATCCTGAGTATCCAGAGCTAGAAGACTTCATTCTCCTCCAACTCCAGGTCACCTTTCCAACTGCCAACTGTCCTCCTGCGCTCACGGTGTGTGGCATCTACTGATGCCCCCTACCCCACTTGGGGGCTCCTGGGCAGGCCGCGAGCGTTCCCAGCTACGCCACCCCATGGAATAAGGGGGAGGGCTCTTCCATGCAGTTGGCAGTTCTGACGACAGAGGAGGTAAATGGTCAGTGGGGAAGCAACCAGCAAGGCCAATGGCCCCACCTACCGGGCCGGCCCATGCCAATCTTCTCCAGGTCCTCATTCTTGACATACTCAAAGTGGGACAGGCGGGTCACGTTGAGGTCATCACGGAGCCGCAGGAAGTACTGTTGCAGCTGCACCTCGGACAGTAGCTCCAACAGCCAGCCCGTGCCCTCCTCCGGCTGCATGCTGCTGCCCCCCAGCCTCTGTGGGGAGGGAAGAACGGCTCAGGGACCAAGGGGTACAGGGAGGTAGCAGGCAAGCCCGCCCCGAGTGCCCTGGGCTCACCCACATCCTACTATGCTGCTTCAACGAAGGGCTCGAATCACCTTCTTGCTCCCCAAAACTGTACAGAATGCCCTGTACCCCTTGTGCCCCTCTTCCCACCAGCAACAAGGATAGAACTGGGGCAGTTGCAGTACAACCCGAGCTCTGGTGTTGGGGTCTTAAGCCCAAACTTTGTAGTGACCGGAGAACAACGTCTCTGTTCTCAGAGTCACAAACCCTTTGAGAACCACGAAAACCACTGATTGTGTCTCCAGGAAAAGAGACACATTCTTACTCATAAAGGTTTCATTAAAAAATTGGGGAGGAATAGCAGGCTGGCTCAGTCCGTAGAACATGCGACTACTGATCAGGGTTGTGAGTTGGCGCTCCACACTGGGTCTAAATATTACTTAAAAATAAAACATTTTTAGGAGCGCCGGGGTGGCTCAGTTGGTTAAGTGTCCAATTCTTGATCTCAGCTCAGGTCTTGATCTTAGGGTTGTGCGTTCAAGCCCCACACTGGGCTCCATTCTGGGTGTGGCACCTACTTAAAATATATATATATTTTTTATTGGGGGGGGTGGTGCAGGGTCCCTTGAGACCCATCCATAGGTTCCCCAGACCTGAGGGACCCCAGAGAAAGCACTGTGGACCAGATGAGCTCTAAGTTCCACCCAATGCCTGACATCACCAGAGCCTCTCCCCCCAGATCCAAAGACCATCCCACAGGAGCTCGAGTGCCATCAGGACCACACCAGTGAAAGACAAAAGGGGCGCAGAGGCTGGGGTGGGCTTTTATTTTTTTTTTAAGATTTTATTTATTTATTTGACTGAGAGAGCACGCACAAGCAGGCGGAGCGGCAGGCAGAGGGAGAGGGAGAAGCAGGCTTCCCGCTGAGCAAGGAGCCCAATGCGGGGCTCAATCCCAGGACCCTGAGATCATGACCTGAGCCCAAGACAGACACTTAGCGACTGAGCCAGCCAGGCGCCCCTGGGGTGGGCTTTTAGATGCTGGCTCTAAGAGACAGCCTTGCTTAGCTCCATCGACAGCTGTCACCGCAGACTCCTGCCCAGTGTTGTTAAAGCTTTCAATTTTTTCAAGAAATACTAGAAATCTGAATCTAGATGTGAAATCTCACCAGTAAAATTCTTTTCGAAAAGGTAATATATGCACATGGTAAAATATTCAAAAGGCACACAGGAGCCCTGAAGTCTCATTCCCTGCCCTATTGCAGAGCCCCCTAGCCCCCCCATCCACAGAGCCAGCTGCCATAAAGGACTTCTACGTATCCTTCCAGACTGTTTTTCCCCCACACAAACATTCACCCATCAAGCACACCATTTTGTTCCTTGTTTTCACTTAACATTACATCTTTCTCCTGACTTTTTTAATTATGTCAACCAATTCAAGTTTGAAATACACACACACACACACACACACACACGTTCTGTGTTGGCCAAGCAAAACACAAGTGCAGGCTATCATCAGCCAATGGGCCACCAGTGAGTGACCTCTGACCTACACTCTCTGTGGCCCAGAGAAAGAGGACAGAGGGGCACCCCTGAAACGAAGCAGCCTGACCCGCTGGACCTGAACCCATCCTTGTCCAAGTCAGACACCTCAGAGCTGACGGCTGACCTGCATTCAGTCCCCCACCAAAGAAGACCCACAAGAGGGAAGAGGCCAGCGACCCCTCAATGCCCCCCCAACAAGTCAGAGGTGGCCTCGGCCCCCAGCTCTGATCACAGGGCACACTCAGAGAAGCAGACTCTTGCGGCTCAAGCCTAGCATGCACCTCCTGACCCCACAACTCCCAGCGGCCAGTGCCAGGACTTCAGACCTTCTCTGGCAGCTCAGGACACTACAAAGAATGACACACGGGAGAGGCCCTCAGTTCAAACCCTGGCTCCTCCACCAAGGCAGCTGGGCTACAGGGGGAGGTTTCCAAATTTCAGGCTGTGACCCTTTACCCAGACAGTTCTCATGAGGGCTGTACGGCCCCCTAGGGGACATTCTTGGTTGTCATCATGTTGGGGGGCTGCGAGTAGCATTTAGTGAGTGGTTGGGGAGACAAGAACACAAGTTATCCTGTAACGTACAGAGCAACCTCACCCACTGTCCTAAATCCCACACAACTTAGTTCATGCAGGTGAAAATCTGGTTTACAATCACCTGACCCTAGAACTGAATTCCATCTTACATATGAACAAAAAAGTATTTTGCAGTCTAGATACATACTGAATCCTCCTAGAATGGAACTAATACATACACTGAGGGAAAACTGACCTTTGTTTTGTTCAGAACTTACCAAAAGTTGTTTGCTAATCTGAAAAACGTCACGGAAGGCAACCCACCTTTATGATTTCCAAGCTCCCCTGTCAGTCAGCATTTGCAGGCACTGCCTCCATGGTGGTTCTACTGGAGGGCTCCGCACTGACTACATGTCAGAACGTCCCGACATATCAGACTACCTGAAATGTTATCCTCACTTTCATTTCTCCTTCATACTATAGATGACATCATGTTGACTGACTATACACACACACTTACCGGTAAAAAGGACACATTTCTATTAATTTTATTTAAGAAGAATAACAATAAAAATAACTCTAACACTTGATACTGACTATACGCTAGGCATGGTTCTAAGCATCTAGCTGTATTAACTCACTTATCCTCAACAAAACTATCTGTTCCGCACAAGGGAGTGTGGACATAAGAGGGCAGAACACTGCTGTTTTCCAGAAGGCGGCCCCAAGGGCGCACTGTGAAAATCACCGACCCAGGCCGGAGCTCTCGGCAGCCTGGCCACGCAGGGCCGGCCAGGACTTCCATCATCACGGCCCTGTCCCTGGGGCAAAGAGACCGCACCCCCTGCGTGCCCTAAGATGTGCCCGCCAGCGGGGCAAACCAGTCCACAGACCCCCTCCTCTTCTTGCCCAGTCTCCAAGTCTCAGGGCTCCAGGCTCCCCACTCCCACCCTGCTCTGGAGGCAGCGGCTCCTCAGAGCAGCTCAAAGCCATGCCCCGGGTGGTCAGGACTGCGGGAGACACAGCCCTTCCCCTGAAGCTGCTCAGAAAGCACAGTCTGGCCTGTTTCTTTTCCCCGAAACAACAGCGAACAGATCTCCCTGCTCAGCTGGACACTCCCCTCCCCGCTCTCCAGCCCCAGGAACAGGCTTGCTCTGCGGAGGGTTGTGCGGGCAACTGGAAGAACACCGGGATCCCAGTGAGAAGCAAGCAATCAGGGTCTCAGTCTTGTCTCTACCGCCTGGCCCTGGGTGAGCCAGGACAAGCCCCCTCCCCTCCACTAACTGCCCCTTCCACAGCAAGTTTCTGTGTCTGTGGAGCACAGGGACCCCGGCTTCTCCCCCACCCCGCTCACACTCTCTGGTCGTGGGTGTGCCTGGCCCCCGACACACCCGCAGTCCCACACCTGTGTCTGATGCCTGGCGTGGCGCTCTCCTGGCGCGCACACTTCCTGCGTACATTCTCCTAACACACTCACCAACCAGAATGCAGCAGCCGAGGGGAGAGGCCCCGAGCCCAGAACCCCTATCAAGCCCTCAGCCATTGCCAGTCCTGTACTCTGCCCCAGTGAACTGCTGGCTCTGGGGGGGGGGGGGGGGGCGGTGCTGACCCAGCCCCTGGTCAGTCCTACCCACACCCCCAGCCCCCACTCACTGTGTACAGGCGTCGCCGTAGTCTGGCCAGGAGAGGGAAGGAGAGCTCTAGGCCAGGGAAGCGACGAGCCGCCGGCATCTCCACGGAGCTGGACCCCCTGACCAGGTCACTGGGGCTCTGGCCCAAGAAGTAGGGGGAGCAAGGGCTTTAGCTCCTGAATTCAAGGTTCTGCCCAGGATGGAAGCTGACCACAGGTCTGGCCCAGGAGTCCCCCAAATCCCACACCAGGGGTGGGAAATGGGGCATTAGAACAGGGTGGGCTCCCTTTCTCGGCTGCACAGCTGTTTCCACAGCTGGCTAGTTTGGCAGGAGCAGGTTAGCTCTTTTCCCGGCTGCAGCCCATGTCCTCTGTCCTGTTTCTCTGACTTCTCTTCAGTGCAGTGGTCACAGCTCAGCCCTACTCCCGGGCTCCCCCGCCTGACCGCCCTCCCTCCCTCCTCCCTCCCTCCCCAGCTGAGCAGCTCTGACACTGGCTGAAAAAGGACCTTTCTGAATCACTGCCAAGAGGGTGGCGGGAATGGGGGGACTCTTCCTCCCAGCCACCCGCGCTGGCCCCCCTGCCTCCCCACACACAAGGCCCCCTGTCTCTGGCTTCCACCCCAGCCCCCATAGTTGCAGACAACTCCTGGGATTTTAGGGTGGGGGCTATGTGAATCAAGCAGCAATGCACAAAGAGGGGCTACAGGCTTCCACATGGGCTTGTCTGGGGCTGTGGGGGCTAGAACACTGCCTGAGTTGGGGGCTTGGGCCCCAGACAGTCATTCCTGGGGCCTGTAGGCAGACCCTTCAGAGACCCTCCCCCATCGCCAAGTCCAAGCCTTGGCTGGGCGTCTCCTGGCTCAGGCCCTAATGTGGCCCTGTTACCCTGGTGCCCGACGGAAATAGGAGGCCGGCAGCCTGCCAGAGTGGGGCAGTCCAGCCAAGAGCAAGGGGGGGGCTGTGGGGGTGAGGAATCTCCACCCCCTCCCCTGGGGTTGCCTTGCACTGCCCACAACATCCAGGGTGCCTCCTCCCCCAGACCAGCTGGCTAAGATCCAAAACCCCCTCAAAATAAACAAATATGCCCCTAGACCCTGCTGCGATGCCCCCACCCCAGAGCAAGGATTCCAGACTATAGGATGTTTCTTGTATAGCACCCCCACGCACAGACAATAGCCTCAGCTAAAAGGAACTGGAGACACTCCACCAAGCCCCCATAGGCCCCCCATGTTCCTGCAGCTGACAAATGATCCCCCTGCCCCCCCTCAAGAGTGCCAGCTGCCCTTACACCCCCCTCACTACAGCCCCCAGACACACCTGACAGCTGCAGGAAGTCCTCGCAGTCTCCCTCACCAACAGCCCCCCCAGCAGCCATGCCCAGGGAGCCCGCTTCTTGTACACTGCTCTCTTGTCCCTATCCAGCTGGCTACTGGCTCTGGGAACCCCAGCTGGCTGATGGGGCAGGCAGCTGGGTGACAGTTTTGGGGAGTTAGCATCTTAGGCTCTCTTTCCAGGACCTCTCTTAGTACTCGATCTTCCTCACAGGAAGGTTATCTGAAAGGTCAGCCATTTCCTGCTCTGACCCCATGGCGGGGGGGGGGGGGGGGCAAGAAGGTAGGTAGAGGGTGGGTATTGGTGGACACTCCCAGCACTCAGTCCCTCTTACCCAGCACTGTGTCACACACCACCCAAAGCATGTGGAGCCAGCCAGGTAAAGCGTCCCCTTGGTCCAGTGAATCACCAGTCTGAGGCTGGGGTCAGAGCTAATGGACAAGATGAAGTCAGGATGAGGTCACACTGGAAATGACTTTTCCTCAAACCCTGGCAGACAATGCCCATGGCTCAGAGAAGCCTACTGCCTACTTCCCACCAGGCACCACTCTGAAGGAGCCCCGGGGACCTGACTTTAGGGAACAATTTAAGCAAAATTACTCCCTCTACTGTAAGATAGGGGCTGCTGGATCAGAATGGCCAAATTAAAAATTCTAGTTGCCCCCAAAAGATGTGCCCCAAATCTATCAGAACCCCACGCCTAACTCTTCCCTTAGATGTCGGGTAAGAACAAGCCTCAGCAGCTTGCTCAGCAATCCAGCTGGAAAAGGCTGTGCAGAAAAGCAAAGCATGGTCAGAGGTCAGAGCTCAGGCCAGTTCTTGGACCCCTTCTCCTAGCCCTGGAAAACACCCTCCACCTTTTCTGTCCCCCTTTGTCCTGTCAGCTACCGCCCTCTGCCGACCAAGAGAGAAAATGTTTGATCTCCAAGAAGGGAAGCGGCCCCATGAATACAGTGATCATCTTTTCTAAAGCTAGCAAGGACATTTAGCTTGATATGCATATTCGGAAAGTAAGCAGGAATGTCCAGGGAACAACGACTCAGTGCCCGTAAAAGACTGCACCCAAAACCTGGCAGGCACTGCTCCTGGGGGCTCCCATGAGTTGAAGAAAAGCCCAAAAGGCCATTTAATTGGGTCCCAGAGAACCCACAGACACTGAGGCAGGTGGCAGCATCAGTAATTCACCACCACTGACTTGCCCCTCACCCATCGCATACACACACAAATACCTCTTCACCCAGCCTCTCAGCCCCCCAGGATCTGTCGTGGGGCCCAGAAACACAGACACCCCTCACTCCTGAGAGGCTGCTGCGGAGCAGGGCTGTGCCCTCAGCTCATTGGCAGATGATGGGGTCTAGGACCCGGGTACCTGGCTATCCCCCAGGCTTCTCCCATTACCTGCTGTCCCTCCTCACCCCCAGCCAGGCGCTGATATGCAGATCTCTCCCCCATGGCACCCAAACTCCCGGCGTTCAGGCCAGGGAAGGGAGCAGAGCCCTCCCGCAGCCCCCGCCCCTCCGGCGGCACCGGCAACGGCAGCGTCACTGCCCTGCGTCCTGAGGGGCCGGGCCTCCAGCATCCTCCAGAAGGAGGGGCGCCTCAGCGGGGGAGGCCGGTCCATGCCCCCCCCACCCCGCACACCCGCCCACAGCCTCTCATCCGCCACTGGCTGGCCGGCCAGAGCCCCAGCCCAGCCCAGATGGTCGCGGTCTCCTGCGGTCTCCTGAGCCGGGCCCGCGGCCGGCCTCTCCCCCAACCCGGTCCCCAGCCTCCATTCCAAGGAGCCGCCGCTTCGTCGCCGCCTCTCCGCAGCACCACCACCAACCACCGGCTGATGCCCGGAGACAGCCAGGTGCCGCGGCGCGGCCCCACCTCCAATGACCGCAGGGCCACAGCTCCCCTCAGCCCCTGGGCCACCTCCAGGACCCCAGAGCTCCACCGCCACCAATTAGGTCCTGGGGATTCATAAAGGAGTCCCCTATTCCATAAGGACGTCCATCCAAGAAGCTCACGTAAGAGGAGCCCCATCCTGACTTGACCTGAGACCCCTCTCCTCCTTGGGGCCTGATGCCTGGTCCCTCCACCTGCCCGGCTTCCACACCACCAGGCTCCAAGCATGCGCCCACCTGCCGGGCTCCCTGCCGCTCCACTCCGCACTCCACTCCCTCAGCGCCCGCGAACCTGCCCAGCCGCGGAAGCCACGCCTCCAGCACAGGGAGCGAGACCACAGCCCACCCCAGCCCTACGCCTCCTCCCAGCCTGGCCTTGACATCTCCCTGCCTGCCCTCCCTGCCCCCCCCCCCCAAGACTGCACAGGCTGTGTGCCTGGGAGCTCAGGGCAGGGCACAGGGCTAGGGCTGACCTCTGGTCTCAGAAGAGTGCCTCGAGTGCCCACACTCCCCGCGGGAGAAGGTGCTCCAACACGTGCCCACGCAGGGCTCTGCCACCCAGCACTGGGGTGAGGTCAGTGCTAGCAGAGGAAGTCCCACTGCAGAGGCTCCTCCTCTCCCGCCAGCCCTGAGGGCCCCAAGGTGCCCCACGCACACCCTCTCATTCTGCCGGCATCTGAAGCATCCACTGACTCCTTAGTACCAGGTATTTAGGGCTGAGCTCAGGGAACCCTCCCCTTCCGGGGTTGGGGCAGAGGAAGAGGGAGATGCTGAGATACCTGCCCCCCCCTTCCGCCCACCCCCAACAAACTCAACCTCAAGACTGAGGAAAGAGCCCCCAGGAGGATACTAGGATGAGTTCCTACAAGGCTCACCTCCTCACAAGCTCCTTCTCTACCTTGAAGCATACTGGGGTGGGGGATGACCCTGCCAGGCAGGGGATCTATTCCAGGCAGAAGTTCCTGGGCATCTTACCACAGCTCTAACAGAAACTAGTTTTGTGGGAGGCTGTAATAACCCAAAGTCAGGAGGCTGTACTGACCCAAAGTTAGAGAAAAAAAGGCTGAAAATGACAGGCCCGTTGCTGGATGAAGGGTCTGATCGAAATCATTCCTCCTTCCTGCTTTCTCCTTACCTCCTCCACCCATAACTCCCCTGCTTCCTAATGCCATTCTGCTATAAGATATCCGCATGATCCAAACTGCCTCTAGGATTTGGGGAATCCACCCTACATGTATACCCCTCTGGTCTGTAACCTGCCCCCTTATCTCTAAAGGGAGCTGGGAGTGGCCAGGAACCAGCTTGCTTCTGCTGTCCACTCCCTTCCCCCAGCCTCTCCAGCAGCATCAGTGAAGTGACAAATCCACACTGAGGAGCAGACATGACATGTAATTTCCGGCCAAGAGATTTTTCCAAAACAATCTACCGTATTCCTGGGAATATATGCCAACCTCACCTCCAAGCCAGCCCTCTCCCACCCCTACCCTCCCTCTTCTCTAAGTCCTAGAGGGAAAACAATATATTGGGGAAGAGGAGGGGGACTTATAGTTCCTCTCCCAGAGGATTATCTTGCTTCAGCCCCACCAAGCCCAGTCAGCCTCAACTCACCCCTCTGTACGTAGGCCCCAAGCTTCTGGACCAAAGCCAGGCTGGCTCCCCGTAGGACTTCATCCCAGAGGGAACTGCACCAGGCAACCCCACACCTTCAGGTCAGCCCAGGTCTGACATCACACTGGTCTGGGGAGGAGGCTGGCCTGGGGCCAAGAGAGAGAGGGGGTGGTTCAGACACACACCATGGCTGTCCACACCCTCTCCATCTCCAGGACGCGGGGGCCCAGCCCGTCCCAGGAGAGCTTGGCAAGCTGCAGTTCTGAGGAGAGGCAAAGCTGAGGCATACTGGCTTAGTGGTGCTGGGCCCCCAGGCCCCAAGTCCAGCCCTGGAGCCTCTTCACCCTTCTCCTTAACTGCTGAGATCTCCCAAAGACTTCTGAACTCGCCCTTCCTTCTCTCAGTGGATGCTCTGCTCTCTGGGTGTCACTTCCTCTCCTCCCCCAGGGCTGCAATTACCACGTGCTCTGTCTCCATTTCTAACCCCCTGAAGCTCTAGGCCCACGTTTCCAGACAGTTCCAGGGCAGTTCCACCAGGAGGATGCATACGTACCACAAATTCTGTATATCCAAACTCAGCTCATGAGCACCCCTTTAAAGCTAGCTAACACATGTCCCTATACCCTGACTGAAAATATCACAAGCCAACACTGGCCACCCAGGCTAGAAACCTCACCCCCACCCCAACCATAACTTCCTACCTTCCCCACTAGGCAGGCCACAAAATCTTGTTTCTGCCTCCTTTTTATTCCTCTGATCAATACCAATGGGATTAAGAATCAGACAGACCTGAGCTGAAATCTTGGCTCTGTCACTTTCTAGTTGGGCAACTTTTGAGCAAATGACTTAACCTCTAAGACTCAGTTTCCTCATCTGTGAAATGGGAGTAAATAGCACCTCCTTCGTAGAGTGCAGATTCAATGAGATAATGAATAGCACACTTAGCACAGCACCTGGCACATAGCTGCCTATTGCTATTACTGTCATCTGAAGTCCCTCCCCTGCTTATATCCTTCTGTAACTCCTCAATAAGCCAAATACAAGGCCCTTCAGGATCTATTTCTTGCCTCTTTGTCCACCTCCATACCTTATCATTTTCTTCAAATGTCTCCATGTTCCAACCAAATCAGATACATGCCCTTCCTGATATAAAATCCATGCACAGAAATGAGTTGCATTTCTATACACTAACTATGAGACAGAAGAAAGAAATTAAAGAGTCAATCCCATTTACAACTGCACCCAAAAATATAAGATACCTAGGAATAAACCGAACCAGGTTTAGGCAAAGGATCTGTACTCAGAAAACTATAGAACACTCATGAAAGAAATTGAGGACGACACAAAGAACTGGAAAAACGCTCCATGCTCATGGATTGGAAGAATAAATATTGTTAAAATGTCTATACTACCTAGAGCAATCTACACATTCAATGCAATCCTTATCAAAATACCATCAACTTTTTTCACAGAGCTAGAACAAATAATTCTAAGATTTGTATGGAACCAAAAAAGACCCCAAATAGCCAAAGGAATGTTAAAAAAGAAAACCAAAGCTAGTGGCATCACAGTTGCAGACTTCCAGCTCTATTACAAAGCTGTCATCATCAAGACAGTATGGTACTGGCACAAAAACAGACACATAGATCAATGGAACAGAAGACAAAACCCGGAAATGGACCCTCCACTCTATGGTCAACTCATCTTTGACAAAGCAGGAAAGAATAACCAATGGAAAAAAGTCTCTTCAACAAATGGTGTTGGGAAAATTGGACAGCCACATGCAGAAGAATGAAACTGGACCATTTCCTTACACCACACACAAAAATAGACTCCAAATGGTTGAAAGACCTAAATGTGAGACAGGAATCCATCAAAATCCTAGAGGAGAACACAGGCAGCAATCTTTGTGACCTCGGCCGCAGCAACTTCTTCCTAGACACGTCTCCAAGGGCACAGGAAGCCAGGGCAAAAATGAACTATTGAGACTTCATCAGGATAAAGCTTTTGCACAGCAAAGGAAACAGTCCACAAAACCAAGAGACAACCTACTGAGTGGGGGGAAGATATCTGCAAATGACGTATCAGATGAAGGGCTAGTATCCAAAATCTATAAAGAACTTATCAAACTCAACACCCAAAGAACAAATAATCCAATCAAGAAATGGGCAGAAGACATGAACAGACATTTTTCCAAAGAAGACATCCAAATGGCCAACAGGCACATGAAAAAGTGTTCAGCATCACTCGGAATCAGGGAAATCCAAATCAAAACCTCAATGAGATATCACCTCACACCTGTCAGAATGGCTAAAATTAACAAGTCAGGGAACGACAGATGTTGGCGGGGATGTGGAGAAAGGGGAACCCTCCTACACTGTTGGTGGGAATGCAAGCTGGTGCGGCCACTCTGGAAAACAGTATGGAGGTTCCTCAAAAACTTGAAAACAGAGCTATGACCCAGCAACTGCACTACTAGGTATCTACACTAAAGATACAAATGTAGGGATCCGAAGGGGCATCTGCACCCCAATGTTTATAGCAGCAATGTCCACAATAATCAAACTATGGAAAGAGCCCACATGTTCATCGAAAGATGAATGAATAAAGAAGATGTGGAATGGGCGCCTGGGTGGCTCAGTCGTTAAGCATCTGCATTCGGCTCAGGTCATGATCCCAGGGTCCTGGGATCGAGTCCCACATCGGGCTCCCTGCTCAGCAGAAAGCCTGCTTCTCCCTCTCCTGCTCCCCCGGCTTGTGTTCCTGCTCTCGCTGTCTCTCTGTCAAATAAATAAATAAAATCTTTAAAAAAAAAAAAAAAGATGTAGACTATTACTCATACATCAAAAAAAATAGAATCTTGCCATTTGCAACGATGTGGATGGAACTAGAGGGTATCATGCTAAGCAAAGTAAGTCAATCCGAGAAAGACAATTATCCTATGATCTCACTGATTTGTGGAATTTAAGAAAGAAAACAGAGGATCATAGGGGAAGAGAGGAAAAAATAAAACAAGATGAAATCAGAGAGGGAGACAAACCGTAAGACTTTTTAAAAATTATTTTAAAGATTTTACTTATTTATTTGACAGAGAGAGAGAGATAGTGAGAACAGGAACACAGCAGGGGGAGTGGGAGAGGGAGAAGCAGGCTTCCCGCCAAGCAGGGAGCCTGATGTGGGACTCGATCCCAGGACCCTGGGATCATGACCTGAGCCGAAGGCAGACGCTTAACGACTGAGCCACCCAGGCACCCCAAAAGACTGTTAATCATGGGAAACAAACAGGGATGCTGGAGGGGAGGGAGGTGGAGGGGTAACTAGGTGATGGACATTAAGGAGGGCACATGATATAATGAGCACTGGGTGTTATATAGGACTGATGAATCACTGACCTCTACCTCTGAAACTAATAATACACTACATGTTAATTGAATTTAAATTTTAAAAAAAGATACTTGCCCTTCCCTAGACACACTCCCTTCATTTAAATGTCTCTGAGCTATTCTCTTTGTGATGGTCGTTCTCTTTGTCTACATGATGAACTCCTACACATCCCTCAAGACCCATGTCATCTCCTCTGTAAACTGTTATTTCCTATCCCCAAATGGTTATTTTTACCATTCCTTCCATGTTATTTTTAAAATAATATTTGAAAACAGGAATGGTATAAACACATAATATAGTTAACCCTTGGACAACATGGGTTTGAATAGTGCAGGTCCACTTATATGTGGATTTTTTTCGATAAATACAGTACGGTACTGGAAATGCTATTTTCTCTTATGATTTTTAATAACATTTTCTTTTCTCCAGCTTACTTTGTTGTAAGAATACAGTATATAATACACATAACATATAAAATATGTACTGACTGCTGATGTTATTGGTTAAGTTTTCCAGTCAACAGTAGGCTATCAGTAGTTAAGTTTTTGGGGAGTCAAAAGTTATGTGCAGATTTTCAACTGTGCGAGAGAGGTCAGCAGCCCTAACCCCAACGTTGTGTAAGAGTCAATTATAGTATAGTACATGTGGAAAATAGTCAAATGAATTTAAAAATTTTTAATTATCCATCATGCTCTGATCCTTAATGGGTTACTGTTCTTATAACAATCTGCAATCTATATCAGTACATAATTCTACTGAGAGAGTTCTATACACAAACCTCTACTGTGGTTTCTACCTTGTAAAGTAACCATCTGTTTTTATTTGTCAACCTGAATGCAGAAGCTGGCAAGGTACCTGGTCAAGAGAGTTTGCCGAAAGAGACTTCAAACCCGTAAGATGGACCCTGAAGAAAGGAGGGCTGCCTAACTTCCAGCAGATACCAGGACTAAGCCTCACTGCCTCCCCGCCTCCGCCCGCCCTGGCTTTGCTCCCTCCCAGTATTTCTAATCCAGAAAAGCAAGCACCTTTGTGGAGAGAGGGGCTGCCAATCTCATTACAGCCACTCCTGTCCCAGACCCATAAGCTACTTTGCTCCCACAAAGCCGGTTCAGCACCGGGGACGACACGGCCAGTATCTCAGGCAGAGAGAGAGCCCGTGACGGGCCTGCTGCAGAAGGTGGCATTCTCACTAGACTCTGCAGGGAGAGCTGGAGTACACGACACCGCAGCGTTGATGGGAAGGAAGTCCAATGTGTCAGGCATCCCAGCCTCACCAAGGCGAGTGGGGGGCGGCTCGAGGGAGTGACAGGCTGGGAAGGCAGGGCACAAAAGCAGGGACCCAGATCAGATACAGGGACCTGCCATGCCTCATCTTCGACTGCAGCAGAGAGGGAGGTGTGACTTTCAGAGAACAAAGGAAAGAATCTGACTAAACCCCACTGCACAGACCACACTGAACTCAACTCCTCCCCAAATGTACCAACTTGGTGTTGAAGTATTCTGCGGCTGTTTCGTGCTCCAGCAGCTCAAGAATGGCCCGCCAACCCTGACATCCAGAGACAGGACCCTGAGAACCCTACATATTCCTGGAGCTTTCCTCCCACCAACAGAACGACACTCGTGTGCGGCAAAGGATAAATTCCAGCAGCTGTCCGGGCTTTGTGCACATGCACACCAGGCACGTCCTGGTGCCAGGGCTGGGATGCAGGGTTCTGCAGAAAGCTGCCTCTTGCCAATCCTCTGGCCCAGGCATCATCATCACAGCACCCACTGATGCAGTGACTCCCAGGAAGGGAGGAAGGAGGCAGTCCAGCTGCCGGCAGCCAGCCACTCCCAGAGCTCTTTCAGGGCTGGGCAGGGGCTGCCGGGCTGGTCCTCTGCCTGCTGGCTCAGGCCCCGCCCCACCCCCACCCCTTCAGCAAGAGCCTTGAGCTGAAGGGGCCTATTGTTGAGCCCTGGAGGTGGGGTGGGGAAAGAAGCCAGAGCTGTGACTGGTAGAGTCACATTCATTCTGCAAGAGGGACTGCTCATCCCCTCTGGACCACGTCCAGAACCAGAACCCCAGGAGCTAGCAACATCCAGTGCAGGACAGGCTGCAGGGCCCAGGAGAGGAAGGGTCTGAACCTGGGACTACTTCCCACCCAC
The DNA here is from genome assembly GCF_003265705.2 of Callorhinus ursinus. Classification (NCBI taxonomy): domain Eukaryota; kingdom Metazoa; phylum Chordata; class Mammalia; order Carnivora; family Otariidae; genus Callorhinus; species Callorhinus ursinus. The sequence continues at coordinate 61,793,480 of NW_027397063.1, forward strand.
TATATCCTGCCTCTCCATTTTAGCAATAAGGAAACCCAGACCCTGAAAGGGGAAGGGACTTGCCTGGTCCAACGCACTTACAGACTATCATCCGGACCTGGGGGAGATCAACAGTTCAGAGCGGTGGTGATTCTTTTCTAGCCACAGACGGGCAGCCACACCAAGGTCAGGGACGAGTAGAGTAAAGGTAAGGGGCCAGGAGAGGAGACCCTGCCTTATCAAGAGACACAGCAATTAGGAGACAGGCAGAGACAGGAAAGACCCGGTGTTCTCACACCTAGCTGAGGCCCTTGGCTCCAGGTCTCCCAGGACGCACCGCTGCTGAAGGAAGAGACCAGGCCAAAACTCTGGCCCCAATCCTCTCCTCAGTCACCTCACTATGTACCTACGGTGTGCTCACCCTGTGCTAGGGTTTTCAGGAAATAGGAAGAAGTTACGGTCTGGGTCTTCAAGAAGACATTATGTGCAGGTTCTTTTTTTGTTTGTTTTTTTTTAATGGAAAGCAATGGGGTTTTTAATTAATTGTTTATTTTTAGTAATCTCTATGCCGAATATGGGGCTCAAACTCAAGACCCTGAGATCAAGAGTCACAGGCTCGACTGACTGAGCCAGCCAGGTGCCCCTATGTGCAGGTTCTTTAAAAGCTTTATCTAGGGGCGCCTGGGTGGCTCAGTGGGTTAAGCACCTGACTCTTGATCTCAGCTCAGGTCTTGATCTAATTAATTAATTTAAAAACAAAAAAAGCTTTATCTTTTTTTTTTTTGGTGGGCAAGAAAGCAGTTTATTGATAGTAAAGTTTATTGAGTGATAGAATACAAAGCTCCCAAAGAGGGAGGGGACCTGAGAGGGTCACCCAAGCTTTATCTTCATTGACTGATTACAAACCTCCCCTTACTACCCTGCATTATCCCTGTTTTACAGATGAGAAAACGGAGGTCTGAAGAGGTGACCAGCGTAACGCAGAGAGTAAGAGAGGAAGCCAGGACTCAGCCCATATACAACTGCACACTGAATTTCTTGGCTCAGAGATGCGGGCCCATGGAGGGCAGAGCAGGAGTCCTATCATTAAATATATACTGAATGAATTCAGGGATTCTCTGAGGAAGTTTAAAGAGAGGATAGAGGTTCCAGGAAAAGACAGCAGACTGCATACATACACATAATTCCACTCCTTCCTGAAACCTGACCAAAACTACAATTTTAAAAAGAGAAAAAAAAAATGTAAGAGAAATTTTTTGAATGGCAGAAGTCCCTAAGGATGGGAAGAACAGCAGAGGAAATGACCACAGCAAAGCTGTGGAAGCTGGAAAGCAGCTGGGCCAGTGACAAGGGGTAGCAGAGCTGAGAAAAATCACAACCCCCAAGGTGAGAAGCACCTAAATGACCCCACGGAATCCTCAAACAGCCTGGGAAATGGAAGTCCCAAAAACCTCTACGAGAAGAAGAGGTGGCAGAGGGAAATGCTAAAAATATAGAGTATTACTTAAAAGCTATTTAAGAAACAGTAAGACCACCTATACCCCTTCCCCCATACAAAGCCACTGGGTGACTGTCCTTCTAACACCCTGCAAAAGGCAGGGATTTCCCTACAAGGGATAATGGAACGTCTGGACTGGCACAGTGGGCCTGGTGGAGAATGAGGGGCGGGGGCGGGAGGGAGGGGTATGTGTGTGCTACATCCCAAACAAGGAAAGTGCGCATAGATGGTGAGATCCCGGTCCCCTTCTCCACTTGCTCCTGGAACATGGAGCCAGGCTTCCACCTCTTGGTAGGAGACAAGAGTGTCTCTTCTGGTGACTCTGACCAGGCCAAGGAAGGCAGAAAGATACCAACACCAGGAGTTCCCAACAAATGGCCCATCCAGGTCACCACACAAAGACGCTCCATCACCAAGACCATCCAGTGTTGTAGCTTCCCACCCTTAGCTGAGAGCAGACAACACAAAACTACCAGACACCAAGGCAAGCCTCTAACATGGAAGAGAGAGAGAAAAATACACAAGAAAAAGTGACCAAGAGGAAACAGACTATGCAGGGGAAGAAAATTTCAGACTTCAAACTTTAATGCAGATTCAGATTCATGGATATGGGGTAGGATCTAAGATTCTCCATTTCTAACAAGCTCCTAAGGGACACATGTTTTGGTCCAGCAGACCACAGTCTGGGAAGCAAGGGTCTTCTGGAGGTATTCTTTGCACTGGCTAGGCATTAAAATCACTTGGAGCTAGCAGAGTGTCCACGTGGAAGCCCCACCCGCTGAGCTTCTAATCAACTTGGCCTAGGTGAGACTGAGGCATCCTATCTTAAAGCCTCTTCAGATGAATCCAGACTGGAGTTGAGAGCCACTGCTCTGGAGAAAGCCTGTAATCGTGCCAATCATTTGACTTAGCCAGAACAGTCCTGTTCTCACATATTCTCTCCCATTGTTGACACTGACCACTCTTTCTGAAAGCCCTTTACACCATGGCCATGAGCATCAGTTTATAGGATGACTTATTATACCAATGATGCTTCTCAATTCTGTGTAAGTCCCGTTAATGTCAGTGGATGGAGAAATCATTCTATTGAATTCCCAAGAAATTCATTCTGAGAATGTTCTCCTTATTAGATTCTCACACTTCTCCTAACCTTCCTAATATCTTTCTTACTTTGGACCTTAAAATTTCAGGTTAAGCCCTTTTAGGGAGGAGTTTTTTGTTTGTTTTAGTGAAATGTAGATATTTCCCTAATCAAAAATCCTACTCCATTCTCCCAATGTTCCTATTACTAAAGTTGAATTTAGTAGTTTTGTGTCTATCTCATGCATGCCACACATGGGATAAAATATCAATAGACATTTACTGCTACCAAAATAGCTAAAATTACAATAGAAGGGATAGAGGATAAAGTTCAGGTCTTCCACATAAAGATGGCAAACAGGAGAGAAAGAAATAAGAAAACCAGATGATCAGTATAGGAAGGTCCAACATCTAAACAAGAGGAGTACAGGGGAGAGCAAGGAGGGAGGGAAATGACCTAAATAAAACAAGAAAACTTCCAGACCTGAAGTACAAGTTTCCAAATTAAAAGGGTTCACTGAACATACAGTGCAAGATGAAAACAGACCCACAATGAGCTACATAATTAGGAAATCATTAAGAAACAGAATACTGGAGATAAAGAGTATCTCCAGTATCCAGTATCCAGAATATTGGAGATAAGAGAAGATCCTACACACTCCTGGGCAAGGCAGAGGGTACCACACAGGTCCCACACAGGATGTAGAGTGACTTTAGACTTCAGCGTTAACTCTAGAACCTAAACGCAATGTACTCAAGATGCCAAAGGAAGGCAATTTCCAACGTAGATCTTTGTATTCAGTCGATTGAGTATCAGGCTGGCGAGGTCTCCAAATAAGCTCCTGCCCATATACCCTCCTCTCAGGAAGGTACTAAAGGACAGGCTCTGCCAAAACCAGACAGTAAACCAACAAAGAGGAAGACGTGGACACAGGTGATCCAACACAGAAAAGCAGTGAAGGAGATGCCCAGGATGCTGAAAGGAGGTCCCAGGAGGATAGCTAAGCATCTGTGATAGACAGCAACCAGACCACGCTGCTGTAGGGCACAAGGCTCTGACGGAGACTTCTTCAGAAAGATCCATTCAATAGAACACCTAATGGAACCGACATCTTGAGGAATTCAGACAGCTACTGGAATTTGGCTAATTGAAAGGTGCATAGAAGCCTAAACAAACAAACAAAAGCAACTCCGGGGAGAACAAAAAGGTGTGCAGGAAAGGAAAAGTCATCACAATTTACTACACCGTAACAATATGAACACAGACAGGAGACGGAAGGAAAAATGAGATACTGCTAGGGTGGACAGACTGAAAAATGGGGAGGGTGGAAGGGTGGCAGTGAGGGAAATAAACTCAAATTCTCATCTTTGGCCAAGATGGAATAACAAGGTTCAGATTCACCCTCCTGACTGCAAGAAAAAAATGGACAAAATATACAAAATGGTTTTGAAGACACCAGATATCAGGAAACAAAAGAAAGTGATACCTATAACAAAAGAGGTCAGCCCTGTGGTTGAGTTTTCAGGCTCCAGCACAGAGAAGGGAACCAGTCAGATCCCAAAAGACTCCATGAGTTGAGGAGATGGAGCTGAGAGCCTGGGGAGTCTCAAGGGGCCAGAGTTCACAGAGCAGAGCATCAGAGAACAGAGAGTAGCAGCGAAGGCTGTGAAGGGACCCCCTTACGTATTTAGCTAAATACTAATCGTCACGTAAATGTGCAGAAATTACCCAAGGCTGGGGAAAATAACTATCTGAAACGACTATAAGTAACAATGCCTGGTACTCACCAGGCTGGGAAAAGTGCCTGTTTCCACCAGCCAAACTGGAAAAGCTAGGCATTGGGTAGAATTTACAGATGGGTCTTGCCTCAGCAGGAGAATCAGCAGTCCGAGATTGAGCCTAGCTCTGGTCCTACCTAACAAGTCTTAAAAACAAGACATAAGATAATGAAACTATTTCCAAGTCACTGCATCCTAGAATAAAGCTCAAGAATAATTACAGGAATACAAAAGCACCCAGCCACAAATCAGGTAAAATTTACATTGTCTGGCATCCAACAAAAAATTATTAGGCAGGCAAAAAAGCCAGGAACTATGACCCATAATGAGGAGATAAAGCAGTTAAACAAAACCAAAACCAGAACTGACACAGATGTTAGAATTAGCAGACAAGGAAATTAAAATAATTAAACATTTAGAAATTATTACTATAAAACTATATTACTACTAAATATTAAAATATTTATTTATATTTATATTATATTTATTTATTTAATTTTTTTTTCCTTTAAGTAGGCTCCATCAAGAGTCCAATGCTTAACTGACTGAGCTAACCAGGCACTCCTAAAAATATATTTCTAAAGAGAGTATAATTGAACTTCTAGAACAAAAACTACTACATTGTGTGAGGGGCACCTGGTGGCTCAATTGGTTAAGCGTCTGCCTTTGGCTCAGGTCATGATCCCAGGGTCCTGGGATTGAGCCCCATGTCAGGCTCTCTACTCAGCAGGGAGTCTGCTTCTCCCTCTTATTCTCCCTCTGTGCTCTCCCTCTCTCTCTCTCAAATAAATAAATAAATAACTACATTGCATGAGATGAAAAAATAAACTGAATGGAATTAAAGGCAGATTGGACACTGCAGATGAAAAACCTGGTGAATTTGAAGACACAGTAACAAACTGTGGAGAGGAAAAATAAAATTCTTTTTTAAATAAACAAAGCATCAGTGAGCAGTGGGACAATTTCAAGTGGCCTAACATTTGTATCGTTGGAGTTCCCTGAGGAAAGGAGAGAAAGTTGCAAATAGAAACATATTTGAAGAATTAATAGCCAAAATATTTCCACATTTGACAAAGACTATAAGCCTGCAGACTCAAAAAAGTTCAATGAACTCCAAGCACAAGACACAAGAAGAAAACTATACCAACACACCTCATAATCAAATTGTTCAAAATCAGTTATAAAGAGAAAATCTTAAAGTGTAGCTAGGGAGGGCAAAGGAGATAGGTTATAGACAGAGAGAAAAGATAACAATGACAGCAGAAGGGGCGCCTGGCTGGCTCAGTCAGGGGAGCATGTGACTCTTGATCTCAGGGTTGTGAGTTCAAGCCCCACACTGGGCACAGAGCTTACTTAAAAAAAAAAGGGGGGGGGGTGCCTGGGTGGCTCAGTTGGCTAAGCAACTGCCTTCAGCTCAGGTCATGACCTCAGGGTCCTGGGATCGAGCCCCGCATTGGGCTCCCTGCTCGGCAGGGGGGCCTGCTTCTTCCTCTCCCACTCCCCCTGCTTGTGTTCCCTCTCTCGCTCTTTGTCAAATAAATAAAATCTTAAAAAAAAAAAAAAAAAAGATGACAGCAAATTTCATACAGAAATGGAAATGAGAAGACAGTGGCACAACATTATTTACTTACTGAAAGAATAAACTAATGACCTAGAATTCTAGTCCAATGGAAATATCTTAAAAAAAAAAAAAAAAAAAGACTGGGGGGACCTGGGAGGCTCAGTTGGTTAGGCGTCTGCCTTTGGCTCAGGTCATGATCCCAGGGTCCTGGGATCAAGCCCCATATCAGGGTCTCTGCTCAGCAGGGAGTCTGCTTCTCTCTCTGCCCTTCACCCTGCTCATGTTCACTCTCTCTCAAATAAATAAAATCTTTAAAAAAAAAAGTAAAATAAAGACTAAATAAACTTTTTAAACATACAAAAGCTGAAAGAATTAACACCAGCAGACCTGCACTACCATAAAAGATGTTCTTAAAACAGAAGGAAAATAATACCATATAAAAATATGGATCTATGCAAAGAAATTAAGCACTGGAGGGGCGCCTGGGCGGCTCAGTCAGTTGAGCATCCAACTCTTAGTTTCCATTCAGGTCATGATCTCAGGGTTGTGAGATCGAGTCCCAGGTCAGGCGCCACACTCAGCACAGAGTCGGCTTGAGATTCTTTCCCCCTCCCTTGTCCTGTCCCCCAACTCCTCCCCTTGCTCATGCTTTCTCTAAGTAAATAAAATAAAAAAGAAAAGGGGGAGGCTGGGTGACTCAGTTGGTTAAGCATCTCCCTCTGGCTCAGGTCATGATCTCAGGGTCCTGGGATCAAGCCCACTCAGCGGGTACTCTGTTCCTCCCTCTCCCTCTGCCCCACCTCCCCTCCTCCCACTTGTGCACCCTCTCTAATAAATAAAATCCTAAAAAAAAAAAAAAAAAAAAAAAAGACGGGCACCTAGGTGGCTCAGTCAGTTAAGTGCCTGCCTTCAACTCAGGTCATGATCTCAAGATCTTGGGATTGAGCCCCACAACAGGCTCCCTGCTCAGCAGGGAGTCTGCTTCTCCCTCTCCCTCTGCTCTCCCCCCCACTCATTCTCTCTCTCTCAAATAAATAATAAATAAATCTTTTAAAAAAAATGAAGCACTGGAAATAGCAACTACATGGGTAAATAGTTAAGATGTTTTTATTATTTAATTACTTTAAAAGATAAATTGACTGTTTAAACAAAAATAAGACCAGTATAGTGTGGGTTTACAACGTGTATAAGAGTAATTTTTGACAATAATAGCATAAACAGAGGAAATAAAAATATAGGTTTTTATACTATTATCTATTTACACTATTACTAATAAAAATGTAGATATTTATAAAGACAGACTATAAGATAAAGATGTATGAGTCCCATAGACAGTACAAGAAAACTGTCCTCATAAACATAAATATCCTCTTAACTCTAGGAAACAAACTGAGGGCTGCTGGAGGGAAGGTAGGAGGGGGATGGGGTACCTGGGTGATGGGCATTAAAGAGGGCATGTGATGTAATGAGCACTGGGTGTTATATGCAACTGAAGAATTACTGAACTTTACATCTGAAACTAATGATACATTCTATGTTAGCTACTTGCATTTAAATAAGATTTAAAAAAAGATACAAAATTCTTAACAAATTCTTTAGCAAACAGAATCCAACAATACAGCTAAAGAATAATATACTATGACCAAGTGGAGTTTGTCCTCGGAATGCAAGGTTGGTTTAACATTTGAAAATCAGTTTTAACAAATCAGTTAATTCAACATATTAACTAAAAAAGAAAATCCTACAGTCACAGGAAAAAAACCTCTGACAAAAGCAAAATAGGAAAAGAGGGAGCACAACCTGATAAAGACCATATATGAAAAACCTACAGCTAACATCATGCATAATGGTGAGAGACTGAATGTCTTTCCCTGAAGATCAGGAAAAAGTAATCTCATCTTCTATTCAACCTTACACCAGAGGACATAGCCAGTGCAATCAGACAAGAAAAAGAAATAATTGTCAGGCATAAGGATCAGAAAGGAAGAAGTAAAACTGTCTTTATTACAAATGACATGGTAGTCTATGTATAAAATCCAATGGAAGCTAAAAAAAAAAGCTACTAGAATACATTTTTTTTAAAGATTTTATTTATTTATCTGACAGAGACGTAGCGAGAGAGGGAACACAAGCAGGGGGAGTGGGAGAGGGAGAAGCAGGCCTCCCGCAGAGCGGAGAGCCCGATGCGGGGCTTGATCTCAGGACCCTGGGATCATGACCTGAGCCGAAAGCAGACGCTTAATGACTGAGCCACCCAGGCACCCCTAGAATACATTTAACAGGTGGTAGGATTCAAGGTCAATATACAAAAATCAGTTGTGTTTATATATACACTATAGGAACAGGAAATTGAAATTTAAAAACAACACCATTTTATAGCAGCATTAGTGACAACAGCCAAAAGGTGAAAGCAACCACCAGTGGATGAGTAGAGAAACAAAATGTGGTATATTCTTACAATGGATTATTATTCAGCCTTAAAAGAGAAGGAAATTCTAACACATGGCACAACACGGATGAACCTTGAGTACATTGAGCATGGTAAGTGAAAAAAGCCAGTCACCAAAGGACAATACTGTATGATTCTATTCCTATGAGGTATTTAGAATAGTCAAATTCATAAAGTGCAACGTGGCTTCAAGGGCTGGGGTGGAGGGGGAATGGAGAGCTATTGTTTAATAGGTACAGAGTTTCAATTTTGCAAGATGAAAAAGTTCTGGAGATAGATGGTGGTGATAGTTGCACAACAATGTGAATGTACCTGACACTACTGAACTATACCCTGAAAGATGCTTAAAATGGTATATTTTATGTTATATATATTTTACCACAATTAAGATAAACAAAAAAGCCAAACACCATGTAAAAACACCATTTACAATAGCATAAAAAATACATAATACTTAAGTATATCTGACAAAAAATGTGAAAGATCTGTATACCTAAACTACAAAACATTGGTGAAATTCTTAAAAATCCAGATAAATACAGACACAAACATTGTTTATGGGTCCAAAGGTCCAATATTGCTAAGATAATGGACATCTCCCCAAATTCATCTACAGATCCAATGTAATCCTAACCAAAATCCTGGTGAGCTTTCTTGTAGAAATTAACAAACTGATTCTAAAACTCATATGAAAGTGCAAAGAACGTGGAGTAACTAAAACAATTTTGAAAAGGAAGAACAAAGTTCAAGATCTTATCCTAATTTCAAGATTTCCCATAATCTACAGTGATCAAGATAGTGTGGTACTAGGATAAAGACAGACAAATTGATCAATGGAACAAAAGAGAGTCCAGAATTACTTTTACACATATACAGACAATTGATTTTTGACAAAAGGTGCAAAGGCAATTCCATGTAAAGACAAGTCTTTTCAACAAATGGTGCTGGAATAGTTGGATCTCAACAGGCAAAAAGCTGAAATTCAATTCATACCTTGCACCATATACAAGAATTAACCCTGAACGGTTCACAGACCTGAATGTAAAACCCATAACCATAAACCTTCTAGAAGTGGGCACCTGGGTGGCTCAGCCAGTACAGCATGAGACTCTTGATCTTGGGACTGTGAATTCAAGCCGCTACACTGGGTATAGAGATTACTTAAAAACAAAATCTTAAAAAATAATAATAAATAAAACTTCTAGAAGAAAAACAGGAGAAAACCATTGGCTGTGGCTTAGGCAAAGATTTCTTGGACATGACACCAAAAGCACAAACCATAAAAGAACTAGTTGTTAAACTGGAGTTCATTAAAATTTAAAATTCTGCTTGTCAAAAGACACTGTTAAAAGAATTAAAATGCAAGCCAAAGACTGGAAGGAAATATGTGCAATCAAACATATCCAATCCCAACATATTCAATAAAGGGTTTGTATGCAGAATATATAAAGAACTTGCAAAACTGAATACGAAAAAAACCCCAAGAATGAAAAATGGGTAAAGGATTTTTTTCTTGTTTCGTTTTATTTTTAAAAGATTTTTATTTATTTATTTATTTGACCGAGAGAGAGAGAGAGAGAGAGAGAGAGAGAGAGCGCGCACAAGCAGGGGAAGGGGCAGAGGGAGAGGGACAAGCAGGGAGCCCCTTGTGCGGCTCAATCCCAGGGTCCTGGGATCATGACCTGAGCTGACTGCCGATGCTTAATGACTCGGCCATCCAGGCGCCCCTGGGTAAACCATCTGAACAGACACAGCACCAGATATACAAATGGCAAATTAGCACCTGAAAAGATGCTCAGTAATACTAGTCATTAGGGAAATGCAAATTAAAATCACAATGAGATAACCACTGCAGACCTATTAGAATGTCTAAAATTAAAGAGACTGATCACACCAAGTGTTGGCAAAAAAGTGGACAAACTGGAACTTTCATCCACAATTGGCAGGTATGTAAAATAGTACAACCACTCTGGAAAACAGTCTGGCAATTTCCTTAAAAGTTAAATGTATCCCTACTGTATGACTCACAATTCCAGTCCTAAGGATTTACCCAAGAGAAATAAAATAAGATGGCCACAGAAACACTTACACATATGTTCACAGTTGTATTTGTAATAACCAAAAACTAAAAACAACCCATCAACAGGAGAATGGATATACTGTGGTATATACATAAAAGGGACTGCTACTCAGCAATCAAAATGAAGGAGTTACTGAAATACACAACAGGAATGAATCTCAAAATAATTATGCTGAGTGAAAAAAGCCAGGCAAAAAAAGAGCACACTCTGTCTGATTCCATTGACATAAAATTCTAGGTAATGTGGACTAACGTACAGTGACAGAAAGCAGACCAGTCTATTGCCTGGGGAAAAAGGATAGCAAAGGAGGGGCAGGACGAAGGAATTAGGAAGGGGCACAAAAAACTCTGGGAGGTTTGGGAGTAATAGGAATGTTCATTATCTTGACCGGGGTGGTGGTTTCACGGATATACACATACGTTGAAACTTACTGTTTTAAATATGTTCCATTCACTGTATATCATTATACCTCAATAAAGCTGTCATTAAAAACAAAAAGAATAAAACTTCATTTTCCAGAATAAAGCACAGGGCAGGGGATAATCTTGGATTTAGGGACCAGAGGACAAGATCTGGGAGCACAGACACCTGCTCCCTGACATCTGCCAGCCAGGGCTCCCGAGAAAGCGGGCACCAGACAGCCGAAGAGGGGTCTGAGCCCTCCACACTCAGGACAGAGTAGGGAAAATCACGGCCCACGGCACAGAAACCGAAGCCCAGAGACAGTGTCTTGCCCCAGGAGGTTACACAGCTAGGAAGTGGTCTAAATCCGGATCTGTCCAAGTTCTTCTCCTCATCTACCACAAATTCAAACAAGTTGACCTGAACTAGGATACAGATATATGTGTGTACATGTTTAGAACAGACAATTCTCTCCATTGAAGCCAGAGAGCCAGAACCAGTTTGGCCATCCCAGAAGGGCCAGGTACCATGGACACAGCAGCTGAACTTCCGGTGCATGAGTGTTTGGGGTGGCAGTGTGACAGGCAGGCGTGGGACGAAGCTGACAGTCGGTTTGGGGTTTGCATCAGGAGCAGACTAACCGGCTCCTCCAGCACAGTCCCAGCAGCTGCTTGCCTAAGGCTTTGCTGGGCAGCCACCACCACCACTACTCCCCCTGCCCGGACAAGAGAGAACTATCTGCAACCACACAGGTTCAGACAAGGGTCTAGGGGCCATTTGACTCAGAGACCACGCCTTTAGTTGGGTCAAAGATGGGACCCAGCTGAGGCCGGCAGCAACCCTGCACCCACCCCAACCTGAGGGCTAGAGAAGCAGGAACTCATACGGTGCCAGGTAAGAGGTGAACAACCCTAGGAGGATGAGGCCCAAACACTGGCCAACCAAGCCCCTCTGGGCCAGGAATGAGTAGGCCTGGTACCCAGACCATGGGGCAGTCCACAAGAAGCCAAATATAGTCCCCACCCCTGCAAGCCCCACCTCTAGGCTGGGCTAGGAGCTGGCCCTGGCCAGTACAGAACCCATGATGCCACAGCTGCCCCTCTGTCCATCTCCATGGGTGGGGCTGAGCTCTGGGCCACAGAGGATGCCCAGAGTCCAGCAGTACAGACACCCCCTCTTCAACCACCCCTTTCAGGTTGGGGTCCTGAGAGCCCACCCCGAGAAGGCCTCACCAGCAGTTCTCTGCCCTTCTGCCCCTATTCATCCTTGGCCCTGGGCCCTATGTTATTAATCAGCTGTGACAAGAAGGTGTGATGGGAGCAGGTCAGGTTCGAGCTCAAGTCGCCAGCAGCCACACGCACATCTCAGATCACGCGGCAAACGGTTACTAGATAAGATCCTGTTAATGCAATGCTGCCCCTTCCCTTTTATGGAATGTGTTTTGAGGACCTGAGGAAACCTGTGCTGATTGCACCATCCCAGCCCTGGCATGGAGGCACCCCATCAACAGGGGTAGACAGCTAGAGGGGTGGCTACCTCCTCTGCAACCTCAGCCTGGGGCTACCCCTCTCCTCCTTCTGCCCAGGCCTGGCAGCCGCCCAGATAGTCTCATCTCCAGTCTAGACGCTAAGGAAATGCCCCATCACTTCAGTTGGCATTTTTAGTAGTTGGGGGAGGGATCCTGTCTCGCTCTTGAAAACTGCACTGCTTCCTCCCTCCCCACGTTTAAACACAGGAGGGTGAACACGAGCAGTTTGGAGACCACCCTCTCCTGAAACAGCTGCAGCCCCCTGCTTCAAAACACACCAACTCCCGCTGCGAAGAGAATTCCGTTTCCTTACCTGCTGCCTTCTGCTGCCTCCCTGCAGACAGTTTCCACGAGGTCCAGGCTGAGGTGGCAGAAGAGGATCCAACAGGACACACTGCCTGCTCTCGGGCAGTGGCTTCCAACGCTCCAATCCCCAAACCCCTACATCCTGCGCTCACCTCGGCCCTGGAGCGATCCTCGTGCCGGGCAGCCGGCCTGCCGGTTACCACCTCCTCCTCCGCCGGCGCCTCCGGATCCTGTGCCCCTCAGGGGGCCCCTCTGCCTCCTGGGACCCCTTCTCGTCCAGGTATGTCTCCTGGACAGCCCGCACCACCTGTCCTTCCTGCACCCCAGGAAGCCAATTTGCTTCCTGCACCCCCAGGCGCCCCTCCCCCTCAGGCCCCTGGGGCCCCACAGGCCGGGCCCTCCCCGCTAGCTCGAGTCTCTCCCGGCGTGCTGGGGCCGCTCCCAGGACCACCGCCTCCCGCCTGAAGTGCCCACAGCTCTCCCAGTACTGCCCCCCCTGCTCCCCGGAACTTTCAAGCCCCTCCCCGCGCTCCCCGAACTCGGAGAGCGGCTCGGACTGCTGCAGCAGCCTGCGTGGGCTCCCCTCCCCCTGCTCCTGCACCCCGGCGCGGGCCTCCCCACGCTCCTGCACTGCGGGGCTGCCTCCCCCCTTCTCCTGGTGCTGCTTGCGGGGCCCCAGCCCCTCCTCCTGCACCACAGGCCAGCCCGCCGAGCCCGTCCACCGCGGTGGGCGCCTCCAGTCCGCGCCGTCCGGCAGACCCCACACCACCCCCAGGCTGGGCTCGTGGCCACGGCCGCCCCGCTCCTGCACCCCCGGGCCCACCCCGCCCTCCTCCTGCACGGCCGGACCCACGCCCCCCTGCTCCTCCACGCCGAGCTTCAGCCCGCGGAGCTGCTGCGGGCCCCAGCTGAGAACCCCGACCCGCTGTGGCTGCTGCTCCGGCAGCGCCGGGCTCAGCCCACCGCGCTCCTCTTGCGCCCCCCGCCCGGGGCCCCCAGCCCGCACTGCCCAGCGCACTCGCCTGCCCCCAAGAGGCCGCGCGGTCCCACCCCTCCAGATGGTGCTGCCCTCGGCGCCCGCTCACACCGCCCCCCCCGCCCAGCTCCTTCCGCCCCGTCCCCCTGGGAAGGGGGCTGCGGGCTGGCGTCCCCTCCGGTTCCGCGGCCACCCCCACGTCGCGGGCCCGCCCTAGCCTCCCGGCGTCAACGTCCGCCCGCCGGGCGCCGCGCCCAGCGCCGGCCCCCGCAGGTGCTGCGGCCCCGCGCGCCGGCCCGCGAGCCAAGAGCGCCCGCCCTCCCGCCTGAGTTCCTGGAGCCCGCCTGCGCGTGCGCCGCCCCAGGGGGCGGGGTCCGGTGGGGTTGGCCCTCCCTCTTAAGGGGCCAGGTCTCGCTTGCTCCTCCCCTCTCCCCTTTCTTCGGTCCCACCACCAATCCCCCTTCTTCACCCGACCGGAATCTCCCCACCCTAGACCCACCTTGCGCCTTATGTGCCTACAGGAGGACAGCCTGAAGCCGAAGGTAGGGCGTTCACACTGAGATTGTGCAGTCAACCGGGCCCAATGGAGGAGCACTGAAACAGGAGTCTCCAATTCTCAGTAGCAGCAGTTCAGCTCCTGCTGACTTACCTTGTGACAGTGTGAAAAGTCACTTCCATCTGGTCTCAGTTGCTTTGTTTCTAAAATGGGGAGGCTGGATTGGAAAGTTTCCAAGGCCACAATCCAATGAGTATTTGCAGAGAGGGACTAATCTCTCAGCAGGAGCCATGAGGCCTGGGAACCTGGGACACCCCCATCCTTTCCCTGGGGCCAAAGGAGGACATTTCAACAAGGGAGAGGTGGTTTCAGGCCTGTGACACTTCCTTCTGGGAACACAGGCAGAAAAAGTCCCTGGCAAAGGAACCTTCCTCCCTCCTGCACTGCTCCCTCTTGGGTGCTCTCCTCCGGGCTCCCACAAAGAAGGAGAAAATTCAGAGCTCCTCCTCCCAGTGATAGTGCAGCCCTCAGACCCAGACCCTAGCTAGCTGAAGGCAGCCTTGAGCCATGGTGCCTAGAACCCAAAGGCTTAAGGCCACTTGGCCCTGTTACTGACTACCTCATCTATAAAATGGGTACAATAATAAAACAAGTCCAGAGAGAACTGTCCCAAGGATCAGACATCAAAGAACCATGTAATATGGCTCTTTCAGCACCCCTATGGTCTGGCGTTGGGCCCAAGGGCCCTGGCCAGAGGGCAGTAGGGCAATGAAAAAGGAATGGGTTCCAGACACATATGGGGGGGCTGGACTGGGTGGATTTGCGTCATGGTGTCTTGTCCTGTGAGGTAGGCAGGGCAACTTTCCACTAAGTCATTTTTTTTTTTAAAGATTTATTTGTTTTTGAGAGAGAGAGAGCTGAGCATGAGCAGGGGGAGGGGCTAAGAAAGAGGGAGAGAATCTCAAGCAGACTCCCACTGAGCGCAGAGCCCAACGCAAGGCTTGATCCCATGCTGAGATCATGATCTGAGCCAAAATCAAGAGTCAAGAGTCAGACACTTAACGATCTGAGCCACCAGGTGCCCCTCCACTAAATCATTTGATAATGTTGTAGCAGCTTCCCTTAATCAGGAAGCCAAGCCCAGGCAGAGGGTGAATGCACACTAGCTGATCCAAGAGAGGGTCTAGAGCATGCAGGACTGACAACCTCTGGGTATGGCCAAATTCCCCCTGTTGCCTGATCTCAGAGGGGAAAGCCAGAGGGGAAGGAATCTGAGAGGAGTCCCCTCCCAAGCTCCTTTACACTACCTCAATAATGACCATTGCTAAGGTTTATGGGACCTTCCCATGGGTAAGCCCTGCTTGGCATGTATTCTCATCTAACTGCCACCACAACCAAATAAGGTACACATTACCATCCTCATTTTAAAGATTGTTAAGTTACTTGCTCAGGGTCATACAGCTGGTAGTATTAAAGCCAGAATTCAGATCCAGTTTTTGACTCCAAAGTCCACTCGGAACCACGAACACACAAGAAAGCAATGCCGAACCCAGAAGCCTCGCCTTGGGATGCGTTGGGGCTGACTGGATTTGGGGGGTCAAGAGATGCAAACAACTAATTTGGAGCAAGTTTTCTGCCTATAAATCAAGCTCCAAACCAAACAAAGCAAGAGGTCGAGGTACTTGTATCCCACTAGGTGTTTTTCTTAAGGAGGTCAGCTCCCCATTCTTCCACCCCCTCTCCAGTTGCCCATGAGCCAGATTCATGCCTCTTACACCCTTAGTGCAAGGTTATCTGGAGCTTTAGTTTTACAGAAGAGAGGGCTCCTGCTCCCTTCCCCCATCCTGCCTAGTCCCAACTCCTGGATGTCTCCGCCACCACCACTGAGCACTGGGGGCTGTATGGAGAGGTCTCTGAGGCTGTCTGTCTCCTTCTCTGCATTGTTCTGCAAGCCCAGGACTGGTAGCCTGTAGACACCTAAGGAGACTGCTCTGCCCCCAGGGAGCTGACAGCTTATGGGAGGAAATGAGACACAGCCTAGAAGCATAAAGCTCTGGACCTTCAGGAGGTGGCTGTGGGGATAAACCCCAACCTTATAACGTGCCTGTACCAGTCTCTTCCAGATCTGGAACTTGAGGAGAGTTGCCCACAGCAGAGTGACTGCAGGGAGAAGGGCTTGTCGGGGCTCGTTCTAAGTGGAGGCGGACCAAGCTGCCTGAGGGAGGCTTGTGGGGGTGTCCTTAAGAATCTCCACCGTGAGGGGCGCCTGGGTGGCTCAGTCGTTAAGTGTCTGCCTTCGGCTCAGCTCATGATCCCAGGGTCCTGGGATCAAGCCCCGCATCGGGCTCCCTGCTCGGCGGGAAGCCTGCTTCTCCCTCTCTCACTCCCCCTGCTTGTGTTCCTGCTCTCGCTGTGTCTCTCTCTGCCAAACAAATAAATACAATCTTTAAAAAAAAAGAATCTCCACCGTGAGGGCGCCTGGGTGGCTCAGTAGGTTGGGCAACTGCCTGCGGCTCAGGTCGTGATCCTGGAATCCCGGGATCGAGTCCCACATCAGGCTCCCTGCTCCTCCCTCTGACCCTACCCCCTCTTGTGCTCTCTCTCTCACTCTCTCTCTCATTCTCTCTCTCAAATAAATAAAAATTAAAAATTAAAAAAATAACTAAAAAAAAAAAAGAATCTCCACCGTGGGATGGCTGCACTGGGGGGTATACAGAAGGGCAAGGAAGGCAACCGTGGGGTGGTGACCGGCAGCCTGGCCCATACCTGCAAACAGGTGCTCAGCCAAGATGGTGGATGCTGCTGAGTGATTGGGCTGAAGGTTTTTTTTCTTTTTTTTTTTAATAGAGCAATGATGTTTTAAAGTACTATTGCAGCCTATGAATGGGAGGTGAACTGAATTCAATGGGTTCAGTGGGTTTTGACTGGATTTTTTTTTTAGTGCAAGAGGACAATAATGTAATATAAAATATCAGAATAATTTTTTGAACTTTTTATTAAAGTATGACATACATCCAGAGAAGTGCAAAAACTTGCACATTTTACAAAGTGAATATACCCAGCACCCAGATCAAGAAACAGGACATATATAACCAGCATCCAGATGTACCTCCAAATTTAATTTTAGAGTAAATGTTATTATATTAATCTAACATGCCCTTCGTACTCAGGATTTATTTTTAACTCTCTGACAACCCTCCTCCCTCCCCAAATGCGCAATGACAGAGAGTTTTGTCTTCGAATAGACTGGTCCGGGCGCCCGGGATAATGCCTACCATGCAGTGGGTGCCAACAATATTAGATGAATTGCATTTATAGGTAGTAAAGGTTTTGTTTTTTTGTGACATTTTTGTTTCATTATATATACACATGCGCTCTACTTCTTGATATAAAAATCTATTTCTGTAGGTCATAGTCAAAAACTTGTGCTCCAAAAAGCCACTGCTCCAGCTTGAGAAAGTTGTGGAGGCTGTGATTCAGGCCTGGTGAGAGCATGGGGGAAGCAGAACAATGTACTAATTATATCAGCGCTTCTCAAACTTCAGTGTCATTCAGCAACTGAAGGACCTGGGGAATCTTGTTGAAATGCATATTCCGATTCAGCAAGTAGGGAAAGGGATGCTGAGATCCTACATTTCTATCAAGCTTCTACACTTTGAGTAGCAAGGCTTTGGACCCAGAGATGCTGCACATAAGAATCACATGAGAAGCTTTTAAAAAACACTGATGCCCACGGGCGCCTGGCTGGCTTGGTCGGTCGGTAGAGCATGTGACTCTTGATTTCAGGGTCGTGAGTTCAAGCCTCACACTGGGTGTGGAGACTACTTAAAATAAGCGAAAATTAAACACAGATGCCCAGGCTCCACTCCAGAATAATTAAATTGGAATCTCTGGGGTGAGACTCAGCATCCATAGTTTTTATTTTATTTTTTATTTTTTTTTATTTTTTTTTAAAGATTTTATTTATTTAATTGACACAGAGAGAGACAGAGAGAGACAGAGAGGGAACACAAGCAGGGGAAGTGGGAGAGGGAGAAGCAGGCTTCCCGCCGAGCAGGGAGCCCGATGCGGGGCTCGATCCCAGGACCCTGGGATCATGACCTGAGCCGAAGGCAGTTGCCTAACCAACTGAGCCACCCAGGCGCCCCAACATCCATAGTTTTTAAACGCTCCCCAGTTGATTCCGGGACGCAATCAGAAATGGCAGCTCCTTGGTCCCCTGCGCAGCCCCAGTGCCTAGAATAAAGCTCGAGCTGAGGGGAGAGGGGAGAGGGGAGTGAGGTGTGGGTCATGTCTGGTATCTGAGCCAACAATCCAGTTTGATAAAGGGCAGAAGATTTCTTAGTCAGGAGGGGACCATCTGTCTCTTAGTGGAGGTGAGGGGAGGGATTTCTGAAGGAATTCTTAGGCATGGGGCTATCTGCCAACCCAGGCCATGTCCTCCCAGGACTAAGAACAGACCGTGCCTTTACCCTATCAAGCAAGCCAGAGCTCCCTGGAACTGCTCAGATGGGCGGGGCTCACGTGCCCCCAAGCAATTCAGACAGTTTCAAAACCTTACTCGGGCACTGGGAGGGGGTGCTGCCGGTTGTTCCCCCCGCGCCTGCCCCTTCTGCCCAGCCACTGAAGAGGGCAAATGAGCCAGCAGATTACAAACCCTCCATCAACAGTGACTATTCACAACGGAGCACCACGGACCTGGGTTCTGACGCCCCCTGGTGGACACCTAGAATTGAAGTTTAGTAACCAACAAACGGACCCGTGGGGACAGGTACTCATGATTTATCATGTGTCCAGCCAGTGTCCAGCGCAGTCGCGTAAGACAGGGCCCAATGTGCACAATGAAGAAACTGCTACTGACTAAACATATGAAAGACGGGCTCCTCTTATGCTCTACCTACTCCTTTACGCCCCCGCAATCTGAACTCTGGCTTCCCCTGGAATTTACTGTACTAAGTTTAGAAATGAGCTGTCAGGGCTTACCCTTAAATGGCGAGATATTTTATCACTTTTGTACCTCTCTCCTTCTTTGTTTAAATCTCCCCGTTGGTAGTGTAGACACAGCACAGTCCTTTGCTGCCTCTTCTCTCTCCTTCTGCTCCAATGAAGACCCTCCCCGAGAAGCCCCTCCCAGCTGCTTTTTGAGACACCCCTTCAGCTCGGTAAGCTCGTGTCCACTAACACACACACATCTGAGTTAATGAGGCCTGCATGGATAGAGCCTCCCGCATCTGTGGCTGCCTCTGGAGGGACGAGTGGCCGTGTTCATTGACTCCCAGACACTTGGATTGGGTCACACCAATCTGAGGAAGCGGCAACAGAATCCAAACTCTCAAATCCAGCTCTGTCTCCCTTACTACCCTAGCTCTCTCATTGGCCCAGAAACCAGACTCAGGTCTTTGGCAGCCTCTTTACCCATCTCCGTCAGCACTCTCTGCAGACCCCAAACATTGTAGGGTTCCACCCTTCCGCCTGCCTCCTCTCCTAGTTTCCTCTCAGCCACCACCTCAGTGCAGTTAGGGAGAACCTGGGCCCAGGGCCCAACTTCAGCACATCATTTGACCTCCACACCTACCTATACATTTATTTCCCTGTGAGGTGGGACAAATCCTTTCATCAGAGGGCCTCTGTTTCTCCCTTCCCTGGGAGATTGTAAGGATTTGACAAGATGACACTGTGACACGTGTATCCCCTTGAATGGCGTTTTACCATAAATGTCCTTTCATGACCTTATGGACTTCAGTCTCTGTGCCTCCATGTTAATTCTCTATTAATAAACTTTTCTAAAACACCTGTTAATCACATTGCTCCCTTACTCAAGAACTTTTAATCCCTCCCCAGGTCCCCCTAAGTAGTCTGCAACTCACAGCAGGTGATTCTTCCTGGTAACAGTGGGAAATTGGGTCCTGATGGGCCAACGGGCTGAAACTAGAGGTCAAGACAGGTCTGTGGGTTAGAACCCAAGAAAACTCTGTTTCCAGAAGACAAGGCAGTCAGTATGTTGGAAATCAGAGAAGCAACTAGAACAGCAGATACAAATCACCAATGAGCAAGGATACGAACCTATAACTCCTGCAACGGTGGGCTTGCCCATAGTAAAAGGGCAAGTTCCTAGAACATTAGTTTTAGTTGTCCAAGACACCTCAATGTCAACAGCCCCAAAGGAGGTGATGAGATGGTGAGACCAAGGAGAACCCCCAGGGCACCTGAACAAGTGCCTGACGACTGCCTACAAGATAAGTTCAGGTTAACACAGTCACATAGATAGCGCAGTTGTAGTCTTGGGAAGGGGAAGAAAGGATTATAATGGTACCCTTAATGGAGAGAATTGAATCTGGGGTTGAAAGAGCAAATGCACATTCTCAGTGGGAGAGGGATTTTCTGTGAGAGCTAGAAAGGCTATCAGAGACCATCAGACCTCGCCCTCTCATGTAGATGCGAGAGAACTGAGGGGTATAGCAGGTCACCCAAGGACACCCAACAATTTAAAAGTGGTGACTGAACTTGGATTAGAATCTCCATGACCCAGATACAAACTGTACTAATTTTCTTTCACCTAACTACCTAACCTCTCTCGCACATGCATGTATACCCTGCCAAAGCTGAGCTGCAAAAACAAACCCAGGAGAGTGGAAATATTTTAGTGGAGGGGAACCTGGGTGGCTCCGTCGGTTAAGCATCCAACCCTTAAAAAAAAAAAAAGGGCGCCTGGGTGGCTCAGTTGGTTAAGCGACTGCCTTCGGCTCAGGTCATGATCCTGGAGTCCCTGGATCGAGTCCCGTATATCGGGCTCCCTGCTCAGCGGGGAGTCTGCTTCTCCCTCTGACCCTCCCCCCTCTCATGTGCTTTCTCTCTCATTCTCTCTCTCTCAAATAAAGGAATAAAATCTTAAAAAAAAAAAAAAGCATCCAACCCTTGCTCTCAGCTCAGGTCATGATCTCGGGGTCATGAGATCGAGCCCTGCGTCAGGCTCCACACTTATGATTCCCTCCCTCTCCCTCTGCCCTCCCCAACCCCCGCCCCCGCTGGCTTGTGCACACTCTCTCTCCCTCTCTCTCTCAAAAAATAAATAAAATAAATAAAAATATTTTAATGGAGCTGAGGACTTACATATAAGGATTATATATGGTGGCCCAGTCTCTATACAATTGGTTGGGAGTGTTGAGAAAGCACCTTAAGGGATTTGTTGAGGGGACCAGCTGGATATCAGGAAAGGCTGGGACTGGATTCTAGGGAGAGGTTAGACTGTTAGGGCCTCCCTGTCACCCTCCAACTTGCACATACATGAACATACCCACATACACTTTCTTCTTGAATACCAGTAACCGACATAGATAATGGTCACAACTTGAGCTGCTGAGGTTCCTGGTCCTCGGTGTGGGCACTTATGTAGGACAAACTTTTCAGCAGGGAGAGGAACAGGAAACAGGGCACCAAGTACAAAGGAAAGGAGGAGCCAGGGGAATGATGTTGTATCAAAAGGTATTACAGAGCCTCTTTAGGTATTAAGGAAGTTATGTGTGGAGAAAATACTTTTTATTAGTTTGTCAATTGACTTATGATTGGTTTATGCTATTTCTTCACCATGCAATCATGATTTGTATAAAATTGGTTTGGGGCACCTGGGTGGCTCAGTCGGTTAAGTGGCTGCCTTCGGCTCAGGTCATGATTCCCAGGGTCCTGGGATCGAGCCCCATGTTGGGCTCCCTGCTCAGTGGGGAGCCTGTTTCTCCCTTCCCCCCCCACCTTCCCCCCCCCGCCGCTTGTGCTCTCTCTGTCAAATAAATAAATAAATAAATAAATAAAATCTTCAAAAAAAATAAAATTGGTTTACCCATCTTTGTCCACATGGCACCTATTTTGTTTTTGTTTTTTATTTCAAGTCCATCTTGTCTGATAATAATATAGCCACCCAGCTATCTTTTGGTTACTATTTACATAGCATATTTTTTCCCATTCTTTTACTTTCAACTTTTTTGTGTTCTTAATCTAAAGTGAGTCTTTTGTGGATGGCATATCGATGGATCCTATTTTTTACTCCAATCTGCCAATCCTGCCTTTTGATGAGAGTTTAATCCATTTACATTTCATGTGATTACTGATAAAAGAGGATTTTCTTCTGCCATGTATCATGTATTTGGTTTCTATATGTCCTTTATGGTTTTTTATTCCTCAATTCCCCTATTTCTGCCTTTTTTTGTATTTACTTTTTGTACTGTGACATTTCAATTCCCTTCTTTCGTTTTCTGTATATTTTTAAATTATTTTTTTAAGATGTTATTTATTTATTTGAGAGAGAGAGTGCGCACAAGTGGGGGTAGCGGCACAGGGAGAGGGACAAGCAGACTCCCCACTGAGCAGGGAGCCTGACATGAGATCCCAGGACCCTGAGTTCATGACCTGAGCCAAAGGCAGATGCTTAACCAACTGAGCCACCCAGGCACCCTTAAAATTATTTTCTTAATGGTTATCTTGGGGATTACTAACATCTTAAATTTAGAACAACCTAGTTTAAACATCAATTTAGTTTCAATAGGATACAAACACTCTGCTCCTATACATTTCCATCCTTCCGTCTTTATGCTGTTATTGTCACAGATTACACCTTTATATATTGTATGCCCATTAACATAGATGTATAATTATTGTTTTATGCATTTGCATATTAAATTATATAGGAAGAAGAGAGCAGTTACATACCATTCCAGAAGCACAATAATACTGGCTTTTATGTTCACCTAGTTACCTTTACCAGTGTCCTTTATTTTTCCTCATGTCTCTCTGTTACCGTCTGGTGTTCTGTCATTTCAGCCTAAATGTCTCCCTTTAGCATTTCTTGTACATCAGGTCTATTGATAATGAAGTCCCTCAGTTTTTAACTGCAGTGTCTTTTTTTTTTTTAAGATTTTATTTATTTATCAGAGAGAGAGAGATCATGAGCAAGGGGAAGGGGTGGAGGGAGAAGCAGACTCCCTGCTGAGCAGGGACCCCCCCCTCCCCAGTGCAGGGCTTGATCCCAGGACCCGGGGATCACGACCTGAGCCAAAGGCAGACACTTAACCGACTGAGCCACCCAGCTGCCTTACAGGCAATGTCTTAATTTCTCCTTCATTCTTGAAAAAAAGTCTTGCCAGACATAGAATTCTTGGTTGATAGTTCTTTCACAACTTTAAATATGCCATCCCATTCCCTTCTGGCCTTCATAGCTTCCGGAGGGTGATCAGCTGTTAATTTTATTGAGGTTTTTCTTGTATGAGATGGGTTACCCCTCTTGCTGCTTTCAAACTTCTCCCTTTTTCTTCTGGTTGTGAAAATTTAAATATAATATGTCCTCTTTTTGAGTTTATCTTCTTTGGAGGTCACTGAACTTGGATATGTAGATTTATGTCTTTCCTCAGATTTGGGAAGGGTTTTTTTGCTGTTTTTTAAAGATTTTTTGAACCCAGCATGGGGTTCAAACTTATAACCCAGAGATCAAGAGTTACATGCTCTACTAAGTCAGCCAGGCATCCCAGATTTGGGAAGTTTTAAACCATCATTTCTTCAAAAGTGTTTTCTGCCCCATATGTCTCTCTTCCCCTGAGACTCCTATAATGCCTGTGTTGGTATATTTGATGGTGTCCCATGGGTCCCTCAGGCTCTGTTCATTTTTCTTCATCTTTTTTTTCTTTCTGCTCCTCATACTGGATAATTTCAATTGTCTTGTCTTTAAGTTCACAGATCCTTTCTTCTACCTGCTCAAATTTGCCATTGAATACCTCTCATGAGTTTTTCATTTCAGTTATTTTATGTCTCAGCTCCAGAATGTTTGGCTCCTTTTTATAATTTCTATCTCTTTACTGATATTCTCATTTGTTCTACAGTTTTCCTGATTTCCTTTAGTTCTTTGCCCATGGTTTCTTTAGCTCATTCTACATATTTAAAGCAGTTGTTTTTAACATCTTTAATGAGTAATTCCAGTATCTGGGCTTCCTCAGAGGTGGTTTCTGTCAATTTTGTTTCCCCCAGTGTGGGCTCTACTTTCTTGTTTCTGTTTCCTGTAATTTTTTTTTTTAATTGAGAACTGGACATACTGAGCTCATGATGTTGTGGTAATTCTGAAAATCTAATTCTCCTCAGGGATTGTTAAATCTTGCTTGTTGAGGACTGGAGCCATGTGTTTGTGACGTTTCCAAATTATTTTTGCAAAGTGAGTATCACTTGTTGTGTCATTCAAGTTTCTGTTGTTACCTCTGCAGTCAGCCAGTGACCTGACAAAGATTTCCTTAAATGTCTGGTTCCCAAAGAGAAATATTGTCTTTTTAAATCCCTTCTAAGTCACTTCAGCCCATAGGGACTCAAACAATCGAAAGTGATTAAGAGCAGAGGTGCCTGGGTGGTTCAGTCAGTTAAGTGACTGACTCTTGGTTATGGCTCAGGTCATGATCTCATGGGTCATGGGATCGAGCCCATGTTGTGCTCCATGTTCAGCGGGGAGTCTGCTTGAGTTTCTCTCCCTCTGCCCCCGCCATGCACCTGCTCTAAAATAAATAAATAAGTCTTTAAAAAAAAAGTGATCAATGGGACACCTGGGTGGTTCAGTCAGTTAAGCGTCTGCCTTTGGCTCAGGTCATGATCCCAGGGTCCTGGGATAGAGCCCTGCATTAGGCTCCTTGGTCAGCGAGGAACCTGCTTCTCCCTCTGCCTGCTGTTCCTCCTGCTTGTGCTCTCTCTCTCTGACAAATAAAGTCTTAAAAAAAAAGTGATCAAGTGCAGTGTCAATCAAAACACACAACTCTTGATATTTAGAGGACAAAATCCTTATTGCCTACTCTGGCTCCAGGAAGCTGCGCCAGGAATGTGGGCCACTGTCCTTCCTCCCAGCTGCCTGCTGAGGCTGGGAAGTGGGGGATGGTAGCCACTATGTGAAAGGCCAAAACTGACTAGAATTTACTGAAATTTACTAGCCTCTTCATCAAGCTCTACCTTGGACATTGCAAGTGTTCAACTAGACTCGAATTCCAAAATAGTTAGACAGTTCTTGCCAGCTCAATAGCTACTGAGGTGAGGGAATGGCTTCCTACTCTGCCATCTTCCATATTACTTCATTCCTTTTCTTTTTATTGCCAAATAATATTCCATTGTATGCTTATACCACATTTTGTTTATTCATTCATGAGGTAATGAACACTATTATGAATAATGCTACTATGATCTCTCATGTATAAATTTTTGTGTGGACATGTTTTCATTTCAGTTATATGTATATATGTGGGGCATTGCTGGGTACATAGATTTTAACCCTACATTCTTCAAATAAATCTTACTTGGTCATGATATATTGGAATGGAATAAATCTTATTTGGTCATAACATATATATTATCCTTTTATACATTGTTTTCAATTTGCTGGTATTGTTGAGGATTTGTACATCTGTATTTATTATAATATTGGTCTGTAGTTCTTGTAATGTCTGTTAGGCTTTGGTATGTTTTATTAGCCTCAACAGTTTCCTCTTCCTGTTTTCTGAAAATGTTTCTGTAAGATTGGTGGTATTCCTTCCTTCAATGTTTGGTAGAATTCACCAGTGAAACTGAGTCTTGAGTTCCCTTTCTGGAAAGTTTTGATACATTTTATTTCTTTGATATAGGGCCATTCAGATTTCCTGATTTTTGTGTTAGTTTTGGCTAAGCTGAATTATAAATATATTTGTTGACTTTGTGTAAGTAGTCTAATTTGTTGGCATAAAGTTGTTCATGGTATACCTTTATTCTCCTTTAATGTCCATAGAACTTGTGGTGATAACCTCTTTTTCATTTCTGATAAGTGCTGATTGTTTCATACGTTTTTCTTGATCAGTCTAGCTAGGGGTTTTTCAGTTGTGCTTTTCACTCCAAAGAATCAGATTTTGGCTTTGTTACCTATTATCTGATTTCTACTTTGATTTTTGCTATATTTCCTTTTTTTTTTCTATTTCATTTGGGCTTACTTTGCTTTTCTTTCTCTACCTTGTTAAGGTGGAAACTGAGGTCATTGATTTTAGATGTTTTTTCTTTTCTAATATAAGTATTTAAAACTCTTAGTTTCCCTCTAAGCCATGACTAATAGAACTTTTTACAGTAATGGAAATATCCTATTTTCTGCTGTCCAATTCAGTGGCCACTAGCCACATGTACCTACTGAGCACTTGAAATGTAGCCAGTGTGAGGAATTGGAACTTTTAGTTCTAATTAAATTTAATCACATGTGGCTAGTGGCTACTGTACTGAGCAATGTATCTCTAAGCACTGCTTTACCTGCATCCACAAATTTTATATCATTAAATTCAAATTTGTCTAATTCCTCTTGTGATTTCATCTTTGACCCATAAATTACTTACAGATATGTGGCTTAATATCCTGACGTTTTGGGGTTTCCTGCATATCTTGTAACCGATTTCTCACTCCACTGTGGTCAGAGAATACACTGTGTATAACTTTAATACTACAGCCCAGAATATATTCTATCTTGATGAATATGCCATGCATACCTGAAAAAAAGTATTTTGCTGTTGTTGGAGGTAGTGTTCTATAAGTGTCAAGTAGATTGAGGTGGCTGATAAAGTGGTTTAAATCTTCTGTCCTGACTTGTCTAGTTGTTCTATGAACTGCTAAGTGGGTGTTAAAAATCTACTACAGCAGGGTGCTGGCTGGCTCAGTCAGTAGAGCATGTGACTCTTAATCTCAGGGTCCTACACATTGGGTATGGAGCCTGGGCGGCTCAGTTGGTTAAGCAACTGCCTTCGTCTCAGGTCATGATCCTGGAGTCCCGGGATCGAGTCCCGCATCGGGCTCCCTGCTCGGCAGGGAGGCTGCTTCTCCCTCTGACCCTATCCCCTCTCGTGTGCTCACTCTCACTTTCTCTCAAATAAATAAATAAAATCTTTAAAAATTTTTTTTTAGATCTATGGCAAAATTGTCAGTTTCTTCCTTCAATTCTTTAAACTTTTTATTCATGTAATTTAAGGCTGTTAGGCATATACACATTTATACTTGTAGTATCTTCCTGATGAATTGTCCCTTTTATCATTATGAAACATTCCTAATTTTTATCTATGGCAATAATCTTTGTACTGAAGTCTATTTTATTTGGGATTTATATAGCCACTCTAATCTTATGCTAATTTGCATGTTCTATTTTTTCCATCTTTTGATTTTAAACTCATCTGTGTCTTTAAAGTGTTTCTAATAGGTAGCATGTGAGCTTTTCCCTAACCCACTGTCAGTCTTTTAATTAGAATGTTAATAGCTCATAATATATAATTATTGATATGGTTGGACTTTGGCATACCATTATTCAATTAGTTTTTTGTCTCCTCTCTTTGTTCTTGCCAAACACTTCAGGTTTTACTCCCCTCCAGTCTGTTTGCCTTTACTTTTTAAAGCCCTTGGGTGGTTTTCTTTCTTCCTTTTTCCTTTCTTTCTATTTTAACCAATTTATCATTTTAAGCAGTGGGAGGGTTGGGTTGGTAGGGCTGACATTGTGATAGTGGAACCAAACCCCCCATGTGTGCTTTTTGAAGGTTTCATAGACATTTTCACTTATGCATAGACTACTTTGGAAGTATACACAAGAAACTGGTGATTGAGGGGAAAAAAAATAAATTGGTGATTGTGGATACAGGGAGAAATTGTGAAAAACAAGAGGAAAAACTTACTTTTCAATACAGACCCCTCTGCACTTTGACCATTAGAATGTACATATTTTCAAAAAAGGTATTAACTAGTCAAAAAAGGGGGGGGTATTAACTAGTCAAAGCAGTCCATGTGGGATGGATTAAACATTAGGCAGTTTAAAGGACAGATGTACCAAATGGCAAAGGCTCTAACATGATCACCTAAAAAAGTAAACCCATTGGTAGCCACAAGGAAGATACCGGTATCTGATATGTTATGTTCCAAGTGAAAGTGTATCTTGCAGATAAACATGTCTTCAAATATTTGTTTAGGGCTGCTTTCTGGCCCACCATCTTTCACATAGGCACAGCAGTTTAATTTTTGTCATGCTTCTCAAGAGTATGCATGCAGTTATGCATTCTCACAGGAGCAAACTTGGGCACAGGTGAAGCAATTAAAAAGCTTCCCTATTCTAGTGGGGGCAATTCCTCCAATTCTACTGAAGAATCCTGGCTGGCACTTGTAGTGAGGAGATTAAATTGCATGATGGCTTTTTTGGTAACTGCATAGTAGAAAGCCTGTTACAAAAAAAAACACAAAAAACAAAAAATAAAAACAAACCAAAAATCTTACCAATCATGCCTTTCACTATATATATAGCAGCAGTGTTCCACTAACCATAAGTAGCTATTGAGCACTTGGAATGTGGGTATTCCAAATTGAGATGTGCTATAAGTACAATGGATTTTGAAGCCTTACCCTGAAAAAAGGAATATAAAATATCTTGACAATAATTTTTAATGCATACATGTTCAATGATAGTATTTTGGATATATGGAGTTAAATATAGAAAAATTTCACCTGTTTCTTTTTAGTTTTTTAATGTGGCTATTAAGGACATTTAAAATTACATACATAGCTCCTATTTCTAGAGGGAGAGTCTTACTAGAGTATTCTTAACAAAAACTCATGACCAGTTGGACATCCACATGTAATAAAATGAATCTAGACACAGACCATATGCTCTCTATAAAAGTGAGCTGAAAATGGATCACAGACCTAAATGTAAAAGCAAAACTTATTATAAAACTCCTAGAAGATAACACAGGAGAAAATCTAGATGACGCTGGGTTTGGCGGTGACTTTTTAGATAAAATACCAAAAGCACGATCCGTGAGAGAGAGAATTAAGTTGGACTTCATTAAAATTAAAAACTTCTCCGTAGAAGACATTGTCAAGAAAACGAGAAGACGAGCCAGCCACGGACCAGGCAAAAATATCTGTAAAACACATACCTGACAAATCAGTTACCCATAATATACACAAAATTCTTAAAAACAATAAAATGAACAACCCAATTAGAAAAAGGGACAAAAGACCTGAACAGACACCTCACCAAAGACATACACTGGATGAATAAACACATGAAAAGATGTTCAGCATAATGTCGTAAGCAAAATGGAAATTAAAACAAAATATCACTACTAGTACACCTATTAGAATGGCTAAAATCCCAAACACTTGACACCACCAGATGCTGGCAAGTATGCAAAGCAACAGGAACTCATTCGTTGCTATAGGAATTCAAATAGTACAGCCACTTTGGAAGACAGTTTGGCAGTTTCTTACAAAACTAAACATACTATTACTGTATGATCCAGCAACTGCACTCCTTGGTTGGATATTTATCCAAATGAACTGAAAACGTCCACTTAAAAACCTGTCCCCATCTTTATAGCAGCCTTATTCATAATTGCCAAAATTTGGGAGTAATGAAGCAGTCCTTCAGTAGATGAATGGATAAACAAACTTACATCCAGACAACGTAAAATTCAGCACTAAAATGAAGTGAGCTATCAAGCCATAAAAATACATGGAGAAACTTTACGTGCATATTACTACTACTAAGTGAAAGAAGTCAAGTTGAAAAGGCTACATACCGTACAATTCTAACTACATGACATTCTGGAAAAGGCAAAACTATGGGGACAATAAGAAGATCAGTGGTTGCCAGGGATGCGGGAGAGGGAAAATGAAGAGGTGGAGAACAGAGGATTTTCAAGGCAGTAGAACTATTCCGTATTATAAATGGTGGATACATGTCATTGTAGATTTGTCCAAACTCACAGAATGTACAACACTGAAATTAAACTTTAACGTAAACTATGGGCTTTGGGCAATAATGTTGTGTCAATGTATGTTCATCAATTATAACCTGTGTCCTACTCTGGTGGGGGATGTTGATTGTGGGGGAAGCTGGGCCAGGGGTGTGCAGGCCGAGAGTATATGGGAACTCCATACTTTCTGCTCCATTTTGCTATGAACCCAAAACTGCACTAAAAAAATAAAAGTCTATTTTAAAAAATGACGACTCAGTGTTCAAGCATTTTTATTAAATCAGATAAGGGATTTCCACACTGTTGCACATACCAGCTTGGACACAATTTTAAGGGCATATCACTTGTTTATAAAGATATAGATGAGCAGTAGGTTGGCAAGTCTAACAAGCCATGTTTAGCCAACTGAAATTTCAAGAACATTCAAAGAGGAAACACAGTAAAGGTCATGCAAGTTCTAGAACAGTGAGTCACGATAGAGCTCACTTCTTTTATCCTTTACCTTCAAAATGCACTTGATATCTATAACCAGAAAAAATCTGAAGTCCAGCAGGTTGTTGCTAGTCAGATACACATTTCATTCAGGAATATTAAGCCTCTTACCACTTAGTGGCTTTTTGGATTAGAAATAACTGAATCCTCACCATGGAAAAGAGGTTTTTGAAGAGATTTACTGCTGTAAATGGATGCCCATTATTCATATTATGTCTTGAAGTTACTGAGCTTTCATTAAAGTATGATAAAGCATGATACCCAAACCAGGGATCCCAGCTATGACCTTTTCACTCAGCTACACTAAATACCAGTTCAAGAGAAAACACTGTGAAGACTAAACAGACTGCGAGCAGTGAAGCAGCTCAGTGAGGCTGTAATCATATAGATCGAGGTTAACTTAGGCAGGTGACGCTAAGTTTAAGAACCTTAAGAGACCCTATAGGCTTTTTCTTAGGTGACGATTTCTTAGAGTGAACTGCCCTACGACAAACAGCTGATTATCAGGTTTATAATGATGGCTGACCAGAAAATAAAGTCTTACTCATGTAGCTTCAAACTTATTTGCTTACATCTATATTTAACTGAAAACCACCACATACTAATGGGTAGGTAGACATGTTCAAAGATTCTTTTGCAAGCCTTGCTTCCCTACACCTTTCACTCCACCGCCCCCCCCCGAGCCTCCTAGGCAAGTTTCCCCTGATTTAAGCTAAAAGGTCAATTCTGGATTCAAACTTTTATGAACTAAGTTTACAGGAGAGAACATACAAATAAGGGGATAAAGTTAAATTCATTTGTCAACGGCAAACGTTATAAATGTATACTACTATCCCGCTAAACAGAAGACCTGGAGAAACCACAAATATAACGAGATACTACATTAGGTTTAAAAACAAAGAATCTTGAAGGAAGTAATTTTATTTTATAGTGGTTGAATTCACCCACCAAATGCTTAATGACCATAAAATGTTTCTGCAACTAAAACTAAAAGAGAATTATAGGGAGCTGGGAATACATGTTAGATACTAACGATCTTCAAGCTTTGAAGATGTCATTGCATGAAGAAAATTATGGGAAACACTGTTCCCGATAATTACGTACACCCTTAGTGTAACATATGGAGATCACTGTCTCCGATATAGACACTGTGGTAGGCAAAAACTACCTTGTTCTTTATACATTATGGAAGACACTGCTCCCGATAATGTGAGTTAGGTTTGTGACAAAGGTACTGGAAATTTTGCAAAATTTGAATTAAAGTTACACCTTGGATAAACTGAGCTGTAAAATTTCACACATATGAGTACTATCAAGCCTTTAAGTGACATTAATTTATAACTTGGTTGCAATTCCTTCCCTTTAGGAGAACTGCTATTTTTATCTGGTTGGCTAAACAGAAGTCTAACTTGATTAGCAACCCCCAATTAAATGGAATTCTTTACCGATATTTAGCTTTAAAATTTTATTTGGCTTGTGGCTGTTTTCTAAAACCCACGAGTGTCGGCCATAAATGCAAAACTTCCAGTATCTGTTGGGTTTTATTAGCAGATGCTGCTTTTATTAAAAAAAAACGACAGTATAACTGTCATAATTATGGAAGGCACTGCTTCCGATAATTATCTTCTATAAAAAAAAACACCATTTATAGTGAACTCTGTCACTGATAAATAAACAATAAATATCTCAGTGCCAAAATGATAGAAAGCTTTTCCAAAAAATTAACACTTTGGCCAAAATTTGGCAGTGTGTTCTTTAACGTCTGACAAACTGAGTTTGAAATTAAACACCTGAAGCTGGTTCTCTTTCAAAATACTTTGGGAAACACAAAAACGACAAAAAACTAATGAACAAAGGCTTACAGGGGAGGGGAGGATGAAAAGAAAATACAGGTCTTTGGCTTCTGGTCTCCTCTTTTCATAAATAATCTTGAGGTTAACACATTAAGGCCTTACTCCTGTGATAAACAGTTGAACCTCATTTTATCCAACTGAAGGACCTCTGCTTCAGACCTCATGGGCAAGAAAACAAGTCCCATCTCTTCTGAAAGTTAACTGTTTCATTCAAGGATGTGGAAACCAGCTAAATCCTTAGAGAAGGCATATATCTCATTTGGAGAATGAGGTCTTACAACCTGGTATCTCCTATCCAGCATCAAATGAAGGCAGAGGATCACACCAAGCCACCGCATTCAGCCTTCAGCAGATACCACCCTCCTCGTCCCCCTTAGAAGATTACCAGTTCATGTCCTTAGGATTTAGAGCAATAATTCATGTAACTGGTTCTTTTTCATAACTGTAACAAGAAAGAGGCAGTTACCAAACAAAGCATTTAAAATTTTAGAGATGATCAGAGAAAAGATTCTATCATGAACATTTTTAAGTCGTTATTCACTTTAACTTGAAGTGCAGGTACCTACCCTGTATTAAAAGCTGCTGCCTAAAGATATCTAGGAGTACCAAGATGGTTGGGTAGAATTTTAACAATATTAGGTTTTGTAGCCCTACTAAAAATTTAGCACAACCAGCACAAGTCTAGAAATCACACTACCCTGATGTTCTTATAGGAGTTACGAGCATTACATTTAAAGCTCATTGTCAATGTCCCATATGTCACCAGAGAGGGCATTTGCAGCTCCTTGAATAGTCCAAGTTGCTAGAGCCAACTGGTTTCTCAGCAGTGTTTCATTAAAAGCACTGTTATTTTTCTGACGCAGCTTCAAATGCTCTAGTAAAGCTGACAGAGTGTGAGAGCCAGAGCCCCAGAAAATGTGTCGGAAAGGAGACTCTCTCGGAGATACGTAGGGTGAGAGGAAGTGATATTCCACCTATGGAAACAAAAACATACAAGAGAACTTACACAGTGCTGGGACTTCTGCTGTGAGGGGAGGACCTGATGTAGTAAAACAACTGTCATTCTCTCACTTTAAATGTAAAAAATCCCCAAATTTAAGAATGTGGAGAACCAGGCTACTAATCTTCTAACATTAAAATTATAAAGTAAGCTGTCAATTCATTTGTAAAAGTGAACTCTAATTGTATTGGGTTTTTTTTAGTTACAGAGCATACATATGGAAGATTTACAAGTTCCCGCTGTAATCAAGTCTCCTGCCTCTTCCAAGCAGATTAAGATAAAAGCAGTTAAGGGCTGAATTGGAGAACAGGAATACAGAGAAAATGACAGCTAAAAATCATTAATGATCCCTTTCTAAAAAGGTTAATACTAGGTCAAATGCCTTTTGTATTTCCAGTTTAGGTATGTCAGTTCTAGGTCTTGCTAATAAGAGTTAAAAATCTGTGCTCAATTCTAAAGCAGCAAAGGATTCTAAGGTCCTGGAATTACTACTCTACTTTTTAGAAATGCAAGATTTACCAATGAAAAATCAACATACTTTAGTTCTCCCTTTTTTAGACATTTACTTACTTTCATGATACGGTCATTGATCTCCCTCATGATATATCTGTTTGTTCTCTCTGCGTTCTTATAATCGGTTGTTAGTCTGGAGGTGGCTCGGAAAAAGTCTCCACGAGCAGAATACAGCCATTGTAGATTCAGACCCATCTCCTGAAGCAGAAGGACATGAAACTTCCTATGAGATATTTATTCTAAGGATATTATTCTACATACATTTCTAATTTAGTGCTAGCAACTGAGACGGTTCTGATAAAAGGGGGTGACTCGCGGGCAGAGAATGCTAGACCGAGCAGAGAATGCTAGACTTAGGCACCTTGCCCAGGAGGTCCCAGGCTCTATGAACTAGAGTAATACACTTGTATCTGAGCCCAGCAGATGGCACAGTTATCCATTCTTAGTTTCCCAAGGAAGCCGTCCTCGTCAAGAAATTTAACATAATTTACTTAATATATAATCCTGTGCAGTATATTGTTTCCAGGCCAATTTGCTGATGGGGGAAAATCTTAACCATTTTGGTAGAGTGAACTTCACAATCTAGTGATTTTTCTCGTAAGTCCCATTTTCTGATCAGTTATAGTATCAAGTTTCAAGAAAGCCATAATCATTAAGACTTATCAGTGATTTACTTCATTGAAGGGATCTGTTAAATTGACTTCTAGTACCATAAAACCAGTTGGAAACCACAGATTACTATTAATTTGATTTTATCAAGCATTTGAATACTAGGAACAAAGAATCAACACTAAGTAAGACTGTAATTACTGGCTATGTTCTCTCTCCATCTGTGACATCCCTGAAAGGCATATATGCTCTATGGCCCAAACTCATAGGTCCAGAGTCATGGTTGAGATCTTTATATTCTCTGGGTCCTCTTTACAGGTTGCTTGGAATTACATAAACATAACATACCTTAGGCTAATTCGATTCTGAAATACTTACTGTGGTATATCCTAGATTTATAACCCACCGCCTCTCAACTTCCCTTTCAAATGAGTTACAAATTCTATGAAAACTTATACATTAGTTCACTTTAAAATGTACTTCAGCTACCAACCCTGTCCCTCCTCAGGAACAGCTAAATTAAACATCATTCTTCAAACTGTTGGATATTTCAGCACTGAGAACCTGATTTTAATTAGTGCTCACCTTTATGTCTGCTCTGAATCGGTTCATATCCTTCACAAATGCAAGTATTTTGTCATTATACATCTCATAGTTCAGGTTCAATTCAAGATCATAGGTAAGTTTCATTATAAGCTGACCAGCTACTTCTGCTGCTCCAAGTGCCATTTCATTCAACTGAGGAATTTTCTGTTTCAGTTTCTCGTAGATATCCATGGTAGTACCCAAATAAGGATAATTTGTGTCCTGAAAAACAAAGCTAGGTGAATGTACTCACAGGTGGGTCATAAGAGTAGGAGCCACACATTCATTTTACTATCAAGGTAATAGTAGTTGGAATTCTTCCCTTGCTTCTAATGTATTCCTACTCCAATTTTATCTCCCATCCACTATACTGGAACTACTTTTGCTGCTTCCTATGAAGCTAACCTACTCCTAGAAAGACTGCTTTCTTCTAGGTCCTATAGAATCCCTGTTCTACTGCATCATATTCCCTAAAGAGATGTCTAGCCAAATTTCTTGAGGTTGTATCCTTATTTTCCTCTCTGGGAAGTTTGGCTCATTAAATAATGAGGACAGCATGCGTGAAGTGTATTTTTGATATAAAGTGTCACACTTAGACTAAAATTGACCTTCTTTCTATTGATTCAGCATTCAATCCATTCATACAAGTTACCTTTCTAATAAGAAGTTGTCTCTACCTTCATTAGACAATTTAAGTAACTACTTCTTCAACTCTATTTTCTTTACTTTCAGACTATATAGTTCTGTATTACCTGCTAGGTTTTTGACATCTAAGAAGTAAGTTTTTTTTAAAAACCTTCTGGAGGTCAACAGAAATCATCCATAAATCTCCTCAACCCTAGGACCAGACATTCAGTTCTTCCTACTGTACTAAACAGATACTGTGACCAGCTATTTCAATGCCATCCACACTGCTGTTTTAGCAGAGGGTCAAGAGAGTTCCAGTTTTGTTAATCTCCAAATCCAGATCTTACATCACTCCCTTGCTTCAGACCTTTCCCCTCCTAGTCCCAGGCCAAAACATCCAGTGATAAAAAGTCACGTGAGGACTTGGCCTCCATGAGATCAATAATTTGATGCAAAAGTTAACACCTTCCACCCTGACCTCCTATACTAAAACTCTAGGATCTCTTCATCCCTTGGAGAACCCACTACAGGGCTGGCTTTCCAACGTTAGCACTTCAGCACAGAGGCCTTCATCCTTCTGTTTACTCAGAGCAGCCGTCAGGGCCTTCTAACTGGCTCCTGAAACAAGCCAATCTTGCTTTCCTACAACTTGGTCTGTTCAAAGTTCTGTCTCATAACAACCTTACATCTGTTTGGTTTTTGTGCTTTTACCCATAATCCCTGTTCAAGAGATTAACATCTTTGGACAGATGTCTAGAACGGTATCTTTAACAGGTATCAAGTACAGCAATGTCCAGGTGAACCTTCTGTTTGGTGGAAATATTCTGTATCTGCACTGTCCAATAGGTAGTAGCCTTGTTATTAAAACTCATGATACCTAATTGAAGATGTTTTAGCAAATACATTCAACTGCTAATTAAGCTAATTGAGAACAATTCTACGTTGAGACTGATAATAAGGGAGCATGCAATAACTGCATCTGTATAACTTCTTAAAACATTTTAAGCACTCTAGGTCTCAAAATTGATGAAAGAAGATCTAAGATATAACTTTAGAGTTCAGACTTACCTCACAAAAACAGAAAGAAACTGCTGGGATTCCAGAATACGCAAGGAAAGGGAAAGCAGCATTATCCAAAGAAAATTCCTCTCTGCAAGGAAAGCAAGAATGTGTCTCTAGAAAGTTTTCTAAGGAGCAAACTGTGCTATCATGCAACCCTACCCCTATCCCCAAATAAATTCTTAAATTGACTCTGAGTACAGGTAAGCACACTGCAAGGTTAGGTTTAGATTTCTACCTAACACAGCAGGTGCTACTGGATGATTCTGCTTTTCTATAAGCTGTTCATTCACTTTTCTCAACTTACACTTTGTTCATCCAGTTGCTGTCCCGATAAAGAGACTGCTTAGTAACCGGATGTTTCACCTGTAAAATAAAAAATTAATTTGTCACTAAAATGAATCTTTCTGGACATAGTTATTCAGGCTGGTCAAAAACATATTTAGATCTCTAAACATTTGTTAAAAAAATCTACTGTATCTTCTTGAAAAAAATTTAAGACTGTTAAAAAATCTCAAATTTCTAGTTACTCCTACTAGGCTCATGCTGTCACGGTTCCTTCAGTTACAAGGAGAAAAAAACGTTCTCCTTCTTTAACCATTTTAAAGGTGGGTTAGCCGCAATTTTAAAAGCCCTTTCTAGCCTTCATGATAGGCCTATCTTGTTTGGTTTTTTTTTTGCCTTGTAGCTCATTTTATACTACTGCAGCCTAACCTGCAAACACATTACACTGCCTTGCTGGAGACTCTACAGCAATTCCTAGTTTCCCATAGGATCGAGGTCAAGTTCTCTGACGCTTGTTCTGTCTTTAATCATTCCAGAGGCGCCTGAGTGGCTCAGCTGGTTAAACGTCTGCCTTGGACTCAGGTCATGATCTCAGAATCCTCAGCAGGGAGTCTGATTCTCCCTCTCCCTCTGTGCTCTCTCAAGGAAAT
Organism: Callorhinus ursinus; assembly: GCF_003265705.2. NCBI lineage: Eukaryota > Metazoa > Chordata > Mammalia > Carnivora > Otariidae > Callorhinus > Callorhinus ursinus. Next base: position 61,831,040 of record NW_027397063.1, read on the forward strand.
AAGTAAAATCCTTAAAAAAAAAAATCATTACCAATGTATATGGCCTCTAAGCCCATTGAGCCAAATCTCATTCCTCCCAGTTGCAAAACTTGGTTACTTATGATGGTTTAAATGTCATTTTCCATCTTATTGTAAATTAGATGAAAAAGCAAGTTACAGATTTTGTAATTAGGTATATACTCACATCTTTCATCGTTTTCTCAATAAGCGAATACAACAGTGGGCTGGCCGAAACCTTGAAGTTGTTGGTACCTGCAAAGAGATTATTTTAAAAACACTGCCCCTTCTCTAGTCAAGTAATTTTCACATGGCAGCTTCTACAACCAAAAGTACTCAACAAAAAAGGAAGACGATGACTTAGATGAGTGGCCAAATACAACTATCCTCTTCGAGAACTAGAGAAAAACAGTGATTTAAGAGCCAACTTCTTTAGTAACTGCTAGCCCTCATCTGACTCGACTGAAGCTCCTAGTCCTGAGCTGGCAGATGACAGTGTTAACGACTGTTTCCGGAGCCTTTCTAGTTCAGCTAATCAGGGCAGTTATCTGCTAGCCACCGTCTACTTGCCACACTCCGCACATCCTGCCGTCTGGGTAAGATGACAATAACGATGAATCTAGTGCAAATTTAGTTCCATTCTAACTCCTTCCTTTTTCTTTCCAATGCGATATTTTACTATTCTCAGTTCATCCGCTGGCTACCTCTGCACTTTTAGTAACATTCAAATTCTTTTAGCAGTTTGACTATCTGGTATTTCTGTTCCTGATGACACCATCTAGCTAGATGTGAATTAGTCCCTAGAAATACCATTCTATACAGTATGGTTTAGTTCCTTCTGGTGTAAAAAACAATCCAGCTCATGGTTCTCTTTAGTGCCTCAGAATCACCTGAGTGCTTGTTAAAACACAGCCTGCTGGACTTGTACTCCAGTTTCAGACTCAAAAGGTCTGAAATTTTACATTGCTAACAGCTAACAGTTCCCAGGTGATCCGAATGCTGCTAATTGAGGACCACACTGGGATCTGTTGCATTCAACAAGGCAACCTGCACCCATTCTACAACTGAATGGACTACTAAGAGAAAGCTAAGTCAGTCTTAATCAGGGAATGGACAATGTAAATTATAGAAAATAATGAGTGTTGCTGTAAAAAGCTTTCTTCTGTTTTATAAGTAATTTATCTAAATTCATAAACAGCTAATGAAAAGGATACTTACCAAGAATAGCTTTATCCAGATTAATGTACGTGAAAGCCTTTAAATGCAGGGAGGAAAGGTATCCCTGAAAGAGAAGGAAAAATACTAAATGTACTAATATGAATTAATCCAATTGTCACATGGAGCAGCTATTATTAGGGGCATCTTTTTAAATTTAGAGTCTATTGAGATTAAATATACAAAGGCAAAAATGATATATACAGTTGACCTCCCTAACGTGGGAGTCAGGGCACTAACCCCCCTCCCCACGCAACTGAAAATCCACGTATAACTTCTGACCCCCCAAAACTGAACTACGAATAGCTTATTGTTGACTGGAAGCTTTACTAATAACATAAATAGTTGATCAACACTTATTTTGTATGTTATATTATATACTGTATTCTTACAGTAAAATAAGCTAGAGAAAAGAAAATGCTAAGAAAATCCTAAGAAAGAGAAAATACATTTAGAAGACTATACTGTATTTATATAAAAAAAAAAAATCCATGCATAAGTGGACCCGCACAGTTCACACCTGTGTCGTTCAGGATCAACTGTAATCAAATCTAAAAGAGTATGGTTTCTGGAGGACAAATTAAGCCAAAACAAGTTCAGCTGCCCATTCTGGGTATGGGTGCTGTACAGATAATACCTCTAGCCATTCAGTGGCACCAATTGCTCCAAAGTCGCCAGCACTCCAGCTGGCAAAGACAATGCTTCTGCTGGGTCTAAAGCCATCTAAAAGGTAACAAAAAGTTGTTTTACCTTAGGACAGGTTACAGGTAGGCAACTGACTTAAGATGAGATCAGAAATTTCTAATTCAAGACAGCAGATTAAAAACTATTTCTTTCCCTTTTGAGGCCCCAGGTAAAAGAACAACAACAGAAAGAATAAAAATAAATTTTAAAAGTAATCTACAAAGAACAGGATAAGAGATCATTTGCAAAAAAGATTTCAAATACATGGTAGGGACCAGTTTTTATAGGAAGTCACTTTTTTCCAAACTCCATTCTTCGAGCCCCTTAACATCTGGACCAAGAAATACTTGAAATCATGGTGCAACTACAACGTGTACCTTCTCTGAAAACAATCTGCGTAGAGGTCAATCACTTAAAAAGCTGGGTTACTTCCACAAACAATTGTTATGAAATAGAATACAAATTCACACATTTAAGTTATAAGAAAGAGTTTTCAGAGGAATTACATTAATGACAGCTCCTTTTGGGACTATATGTACCACTGCCCTCCATTCCTCCCCTTTCCTTGGGTATGTATTTTTTTGTATTATATACTTTTGCATAAAACTTAAGCACTACCACTTACCCTCTGACCCAAAGATTCAAGAAGGTGATGGTTTGTGTGTGGGGGGGGGGGGGTATGTGTAGAGGAATGGCCAACTACCAAGGGAGAGAGGCTTGAAAGTGTTTATATATTATAAATATATATGAACATACCTAGTATTCTAAGTATAATATATAAAATTACATACTATAACTTTATAACAAAATTATAGAAAATTAGTACAGAGGTATACCGCTGCTTGCTTTAAAATAGATTCCTTAGGGACCATGCTAGATTTGCCATATCATTCTGAATATGTCAAACTAAGAATTAGGGTCCAATACAATACTTTTTTGGTGTCTCAAAAAGGAGCTGATACCAATGCAATGAAGACACTGCATGGAAAGCTGTTTCAGTCAAAGGCAGATCCAACAAAAGATGATCTGCTTTGTACCTAAGAACTCAGAGCCCAGCGTAAGTGAACCATAATAATATAGGCGAAAGTGAGAAATCATATAATATTTAGAACTATACATAGCACATAGATATTCAAGTTCTCAAAATTTGTACTCTACCTTTTAAGACCATATCAGAAAATATCCGGGCAAGCTCCAATAGGAGAGCTGTTCCTACGCTAGACTTTGCAGCTCCAGGACCCCAGGCATCCCTCTGAGCCCCTATTACAACATAGCGATCTTAAAAAGAAAAAGAAAAGATAAATTATACAATCAACTTTTAAACTGTTTTCTAATATTGAACTCTAGAATAATCATGTTAGTAAAAAGGGTAAAAATGCAGTATATGCTCTAAGGGTAAATAAAATATTTCATATCTGACTTAGGACTCCAGAAATTAAAAATTCACATGACAATGCTAATCTCTTTTTCCTTATTAGTATTGCTACTCTTTCCACATTACCAATTAAGTTTACTCATCGGCTACCTATTAGTGCCCACTAATAGTTTAATAAGCAACCAAAATCCATGGGCTTTTTTTTTTTTTTAAAGATTTCATCCATTTATTTGACAGAGACACAGCGAGAGAGGGAACACAAGCAGGGAGAGCGGGAGAGGGAGAAACAGGCCTCCCGCCGAGCAGAGAGCCCAACGCGGGGCTCGATCCCAGGACTCCGGGACCACGACCCGAGCCGAAGGCAGACGCCCAACGACTGAGCCACCCTGGTGCCCCCCACGGGCTTTCTTTACTAAATGATATGACTATTAGATTCTACATAAACAGATGGCCTATTCAAGGGGTCAGTGGTAAATCACAGCCTGCGTGCGCATTCATTACGTATCATTTATGGCTGTTTTCACGCTGCCACGTTGGAGTTAAGTAGCTGCAACCGAGACTGATAGCCTGCAACAGGTTTATTATCTGCCCCCTTTGAGAAGAAATGTGCTTACTGCTGTTCTATTCAATAACTTAAAAAACATTTTCTAATCTTAATGGTCAATTTTTGACAAGTTAATTTCCTAGGGTCTTATTATCTCCCAATAAAACTGACACCTAAACAGTTCGCTTTAGGACAGAAAAGAGTTAGCATTCCACAAAACCAAGCCAAAGCCAGCCTTCCTGCACTCCCTCTTCCCTCTTCTGGCCACATTCTTAAGAACTAGGAAAACACAAACAAACAAACAAAACAAAAACAAGGGTCTTTACCAGGTTCTTCAAAACCTTTAATAACTCCAAAAACGTTAAAAATTCTTATCTCTTTCAGCACATTGTTCACAGTGAGCTTCACATTCCTGTTCTGGGAAGTCTCCAGCCTGCACGAGGAGTCTATTTCCCAGGCAGAAGGACAGTCTCCTTCCATATTTCTAGAAGAAGAAAACAGACATCAGAGTTCTGAGTTACTGTTGCTTCCCCCAAGGCTTTCAAAATCAGTCTTCCTTACTGCCCAGGGAAGGTCCAGGCTAGGAGGACATATAAAGAAAATGTATACAAAATTTACTTCTTGGTGGCCAACCATCTGTATCTTACTCTGACCTGTAGGCAATCATTTGAAAATCAGTTACCTCCAAGTTTAACCAGTGTTTAAAAAAATTTCTCTACCTGTCCTCATCTGACACGTGCCTTTTTTTTTTTAAAGATTTTATTGACACGTGCATTTCTGCCAGAGACACAGTTATAATTTACATTTTAAGTAGATACCAAGATGGACTCAGAATGAAGTTTTTTTTTTTTTTTCCACAAAACAACTTTTATTTGAGGCAAGAAGTCTGGATGAAAGGGTTAAAGTTCCCAGCAGCCAACATCCAGTCGTTAGTGGCACTATTTCAACTCTGTAGACTCAACCTGGAGGGGAAGAGGCACCAAGAGCTTCAAAACTCAGCATTGAAGGGATAGTCCTTGTGGGAAGCACAGCTCACCAAGGCACACACCCACCAGTTCTGGTTGTAGCTGAGTAAGGTGGTCATATCCACGCTGCTCAGTTCAAAGTCAAAGACCTGAAAGTTCTCAGCAATGTGTTCGGGTGTCATGGACTTGGGGATCACGACCAAATTCCTCTGCATGGGGAACCGGATCAGAACCTGCGCCGTGGTTTTCTTGTGCTTGGCTGCGATAGCTTTGATCCTGGGATCCTCCAACAGGGAAGGGTCCTCAGGCTTGGCCCAGGGCCTGTCAGGAGAGCCGAGCGGGCTGTAGGCAGTCACCACGATGCCTTTGGACTGGCAGTACTGGATTAACTTCTCCTGAGTGAGATACGGGTGGCACTCGATCTGGTTAACAGCCGGCTTATATTTTAAGCCAGGTTTGTTTAAGATCTTCTCGACTTGGAGATGGTTGAAGTTGGAGACTCCAATAGCTTTCACCAGCCCTTCATCCATCAGCTCTTCCATGGCCTCCCACGTGTCCACAAAATTGGTGTCGCTGGATATCACATTGCCTTCCCCATTCAGTGGGAAATATTCCTTCCCGTGCTTGAAGCTGGTTGGCCAGTGAATAAGGTAGAGGTCCAGGTAGTCCAGCTTCAGGTCACTGAGCGTCTTCTGGCAAGTTCCCTTCACCATGCTCTTCTCATGGAATGTGCACCACAGCTTGCTGACGATGAAGAGGTCCTCACGCTTCACCACCTGCTCCTTGAGCTTCTCCTGGATGGCCAACCCCACCTCATTCTTGTTCTGGTACACGTGAGCACAGTCGATGTGGTGGTACCCAAGGTCAATCGCCATCTTCACAGCCTCGGTCACTTTGCCTGGAGGGGACTTCCAGGTGCCCAGCCCCATGATGGGCATCTTGGCACCGGTGTAGAGCACGAGGTGGCTGGCCATGACTGCTGAGATCCACAGGCCCACTCCCGAAGACCACCCAGAATGAAGTTCTTGCATACAAGCCCATAAACACATCCCCATGTTTCCTCACTCTCTCTACTAACCAGTATACATTCTTATCTTAGTTATAAAAGAATATTTTCATGCTGCTAATAGTTAGGTATCTTCCCCTATCAAATTCCTCATGTTATCCAAACAATGACTGCTCTACTTACAGAAGTATGTCAAAACATTATTACCCCCCACAACAGAACAACAAAATAGGGAGCTGGCTTCACAGGTTAGGGAAGACTTGTAAGCGGTGGTAAGAACGATAAAAATCACCTATTAAAAATGCTTCGCAGATAGCATTGTTACTAGTCGCATAGTATTATACAGGTATCCTTACATGTAGATGTTCTTCATTTGAAACCAAGCACCCTGTTAAGTAGAATATATTTCAACTATCTAAGTCAAAGAAACATGATCAGTGGGGTTAGAGTAACTTGTTCTACGTCACACAGCAAATAAATGTTCACATAAGTGTCTTGAGACTAGATCTACATCCTGTGCCAATACCAGGTGGGAAATACGTCCAGATCAAGATAAAAGTTAATGACAATTGCTCTAATCAGACTGGGTTCTCTTATTAAAGAGGGATACTAAAACATTAGGGAGGATATCCAGGACTAACCATGACTGTAAAGCATCTGGAAACTGTCATGAGAACTGAAGATATTCAATCTACGGACTAGAAAACTTGAATTGTTCTGTTGTTAAGAAGAAACTCTAGAACTAATAGGTGTTACAGGGAATAAGATTTCAGCTCAACATGAATTCTGACAGACCTACTCCAATAACTGAATGGGTTGCCATAGGCAACAAAGTGCTTTACCTCAGGAAGTCCTCAAGCAGAAGCTATGCCAGGAACAGTATACAAGGAATTCAGTGGGTAAATTGAACAAGGACTCACTGAGTTTATAAATCCAATGTCTAATTATTAAGATCACCTTATGGAGGAAAAAAATTCATATTTATCTGCAAGTTAACAGCTATCCACCCCATGAAATGCCAAATATGGAAAATTATAGCCAATTGTTTTAAATGTTATAAAATTAACTGAAATGATTACTATTCCTTTCTAAGCATAAAACCAGTTTTCAAATAAGAGAACCTTCCAATAAGAACTTACTCAAACAACTTTTCTGCAGCAGCTCTGGAAATTGTTTGGACAGGAATGCTGGGCAATCCTGATGACTGAGATGGTGGAAACTGAGTGTGATTGAAAGAAGGGAATCCAGGTGTGTACGGGTCACCTGTTCCCAGGTGAGCCTAGTAAAACAAAAGAATAATGTGCTCTGTCAGGCATTTGTTCAAGAAATCCCTAGAAAATTCAGATTCAGTACAAGGGTATAGCCTAAATTTAGTTTAGCACCTCAAAGCCTGAAGGTCTGAGTGGCTCTACAACATGTTACTCTTGTTTTTATATAGCATATGCCAAATTCCCAATTCAAGACACTGTTGAGAAGGTTCCGTTAGCAATAATAACTATGTCTCAAAGTCACATAATCCATCTTCTTGTCAGTGCTAGACTCTCCCAGAAAAAAAAAGAGCATTTAAGGAAGGCATGTTATACTACTAATACAGATGGAACCCAGCAACATTTGTAAAATCCAAAAACTCATTTTCTTAAGAAAAACACTCACATGTCCAAAGACTGGAACCTCTGCATTAACAATGGGAAATCTAGACTGATCCATGTATATCAAGACACCAATTGCATTGAAACTTTGAGCATTTGCAACCTAAAGGAAAACATGTAAAGATCAGAAAGTGAAGATGTAATCACACAAAATTAGAAGACTATGCATTGGGCTTTATGCTAAAAGACAAAGGGTTAGAGAGGACTGCACTGAAACTCCCCAATGTTTCAAATAGCTTATACATTGAGACAAACTTCTTGCCTTAACTAACTCATCAAGGAGTTTCAAAGACAAATAATAAAAACCCATCCAACACAACCACTGTCTTTTGCTATGTTCCATTCTAGGTGCTTATGGAGCTTTGACTTTTAATTTTCCTTTTCATAAAACATAGAACTGAATTCTATACATACATAAAACTGGGTTATATAGAACGTAACAATTAAAGCACCTTAATTTAACAATAATTTAACAATCCTATATAACAACAGAATATTGTCATTCTAAATTTAAACTGCTTTCACTTAAGCATTTCTGATTACTTCTTTTTCACTGAAAGACAATGACTGCAGAATACTCCAAGTGGCTCTGCCATAGTTTTACAAGTGTCCTACAGTTTAGAGAATTGGAACTTATGTAATTTGTTGAACACTTTAATAAATTATGTTATTAGGTATTGAGAGTTTAAGACTGACAGTTTTCAGAATGTAAAAAGAATCAATACCATTTAAATGAAGAAAAGCATGATACCAATGTACTCAATAACTTATACTCACCTTTTCAGCAAAAGTGATTTTCCCTGCTCTAACGATCACTAAAGATCCATTCACAGGAGATTTTAAATTCTCAAAGTCTTTTTTGGTGCCAAAATTAGCATGGACCAGTCTACCCTAGAATAAAGACATGAGAGTTAATGAGCATTATGGTAATTAGAACAGCCATAGAGTCTGAGACAGGATGGTTTTACATTTCAACCCCAAGAGAGAAAACAAAAAGACAAAAAGAAGGAAATGAAAGCCTAGAAAGGATGTAAGAGAGTTCTAGTCGAACCGGTCACAGTTATCAGGAGTGAATCAAGACTTCTGGCCTCCTATATTCACGTCTGGTAACATCACATGCTGCCTTTAATCTAATTCGCATTGACCTATTGACATTTAATCTCTTTTACATTGCTTCCAGTATTTTGGGAGAAGAGAAAAGCAAACAGAATATGATAAACAAAGAGACACATACCAATATAAATACTGTAGGCTAGCCCTGGCAGCACCAATTACATAAAGTTCCTAACATCTGAATGCTAGATAATTGAGGACATACATAGGAATGGGTCTTAACTGAAAGTTCTGATAATAAACCCGTGTGAAAACTGTTGAACACTATCTACTACAATAAAGTGACTTGCACAAATCAACTTTTAAATGTTTATAAAAGCTGTCTCATAATGTTCCTAAATTTTATTAACAGAGCTATAAACTGACATTGACAAGCAAATATCCAAATATAGAAAGCTTGCGGATGAACAAAAACCCTGTTTTTTTTTTTAATTAATTAATTTATTTGAGAGAGAGAGAAAGGGGGGGTTGGGAGGAGGGGGAGAGGGAGAGGGAGAGAGAGTGTCAAGCAGACTCCGTGCTCAGCATGGGGCCCCACACAGGGCTCAATCTCACCACCCTGAGATCAAGACCTGAGCTGAAACCAAGAGTCGGATGCTTAACTGACTGTGCCCCAGGTGCTCCCAAACCCTCAATATTCTTGGCCAGAAGTCCACCCACCTCCAAACCCCTAGCTTGTAGGTAGGCAGGGAAAGTGATATGGCACACGTAAGACTTCATCTGGCTGGGAAGGCATCCGTTAGATAGACCCCTGATATACAAACATGTTTTTTCACCTGAAAAACCTAGATAGATCTGTTTTTCAATTTCTGTAGTAGTTTGGCCATATTTGCCTAAATTTCAAAAGATCAAGCATTAAAAATTCAAGCTAAGACTAGACTCCAGCCAAGATGGTTACTTCTATCTGTCCCCACATGGTATCTTGATATTCACATTCTTTCAGCAAACACCACCCTGTGTCAGGCACTGTCCAGGGCTCTGTGACATAGCAGTACCTAAAGCCAACCTCTAGCCCTTCGTGTAGCTTACATGCTAGCATGGAAACAAATGTCAGGTGTGTCCCATGAAGAAAAATAAAGCAGGGTAAGGGGAAGTGATTGGAGGAAGGCCATTTTTAACAAGATAATCAAGGAAGACTTCCCTAAAGAAGGGAAGAAGTGGAGAAGAGATTTGCACAAAATGAGGAACAGGCCATGTTGGTATTTAAGGAAAGAGTGGGGCCGGCAGAAGGAAAGGTAAGTTTTATAAAGGCCTTGAGGTGGGAGCATGCCTGCGTTTCAGAGCTTGAGGAACACCCAGGGAAGCTGGGGAGGCCAGAGCACAGTGAAGGAGGAAAAGAGGAGGAGGATGACTTAGGGCCTTGCTGTCCTAGATGAGGACCTGGGATTTTACTTTCACTGTGGCATAGGAGGGTAGAGAACAAGAGCATCTCATGATCACTTTCATTTTACAAGTAAATTTACACCAAAATCGTAAGAAAAGTAACGACAAGGAGTTTCTGAGCTATTCAGTAGGGAAAAAAATCTCATGCATTGTTTTGCCTTACTTACAGTAACTGTCGCTGCCTTACTGTATGCCACGTAACCCTCAGGACTCTCCACCAGGTATACCATGCCACTGTCCGTGCCCACTATGGTCACCGAGTTTTGAGCACTGCTAAAAAAGATTAAGTTAAAGTGAAGCTGAAGCTAAGGACAACCTTGGGGAAAAAAATTAAATGGCTTTAATATATTTAGCATTTGACTTGCATTATTTACTTTGAAAGTCTCTGCTATATTAGCACACCTGAAAACAGCTATTTATAGAAAATCAGTTTACCATCTTTCAACATACCTGCTTTTGACCTGAATCTTAATAAAATGTTCATCACGCCAGATTTTGCTAAGTAGAAATGCACGGAACTGATTCTCAATGAAAAAAGCAAGGCTTTCATCTTTTTGAGATCCTGCCTCACGAGGGACATACGAATTTTCATTCAGCAGCCTAGAGGAAAAACCGTCACTGTTAAAGGAACTGAAATTTAATTTAAAATAAACAGTGAACTCAAATATCAAGCAAATTGTTTTAAAAGCATAACTCAATACTACTCATCATAGCTAAATTAACTGTGACCCAAAATTTCTGGGCTGACTAAAGACAAACTTAGAAAAAAAATGGCCAAATATCTGAAGGAATTTATGTCTTCAGCTTGTTAAAAACTCTTTATCCAAAGTAAAGTGGTCCTTCAGGAGCCCCATCCTAAGGGGGTACCTGCTTAGGGTAGTTTGAGGGGAAATGAGTAGTTTCCAAGAGATCTGTTGTAAGCAAAATGAAAGATAGTGTTACTGTTGGTGAACTCAAGAAGTACAGCTTTAATTTTCACCTACTTTGAAGCGAAACTACTCCTTGTTCTGACTTCCTACGTCTCATTGTAAATATATATAGATCATATAGATTTTTTTTTGTAAACTACACTCTCATTTTATCTATAATGCCTGGAATAGTATACAAAAAAGTATTCACTAGATGAAGTAAAAATGCCAAGATTCCTAAGCTAAGACTAAGAGAATTATTGTACCACTGCAACTGTAGGAAGCCAGCTAATAGGTGAAAGATGAATACATTCTTTACACAGAGTTAGCTAAGTGTCTACGGAAGATCTTAAAAACCAAAGGACAGAAACCTTAAGGACACGTCTTAGTGTATGGATTAATGAGAACAAGAAGAAATCAAAGAATACTAAAGACATGATATGTCTCTATATCAAGTCAGGCAGTCAAGTTAGTCCTGATCTAAAGAGCGAAGAAGGCTACTGATACCCTTGTGGATAGTAGCAAAGTTCAGCATGACTTACAAGGGGTTAAGATGAAAAATCAAAGCAGAAGAAAGTTTGACAGCAAGCAACAAGCTACAAAGAGCCTGATGACAAAAAGATCAAAGACCTACAAATTTTTTAAAGAAAAAGGACTGTCCTCACACTTCTCCCCATCCAACATAGTTTGAATTCACTAACTGTTTACCCTCCAGCTGAACACAGGAAGCCTCCCCTAACTCTAAGAGGGCTTTCCTCCAGACTGTCTGTTGTGTTGCACTGCTCTGAGTAACTGGTATTTGTTTAGGTACTGACATTAAATTTCTGAAGTAGCTCAAGCTTACCTGATGGTGGTGAGGAAGTTTGTGTTACTCAGTCTCTGTGACAACATTGTTTTGAGGTCCGCCCAAAATAAGCGAGAAGGAGTTTCAGGGAAGTACTCTTCAGTTTCGGAAGGTTCTGTTCCCTCTACCCCCAGAGGCCCCGTTCCTGATGGTCTCTCACACTCAGCTCTTGGTTCTACACGTTTACAATAGCCCAAGTAGCCAATCATAAAGCCTAAGGATAAAAAGTTTCATGGCTGAACTCACAGATTTTCCTTTATAATATATTCCCATAAGAACTGTTAATATTTTCAGCTAAGCCTTAAAAATACAGGTTTATTCAAATTGTAAGCAGTTTGAAAGTAAATAATGAATCTCAGTTTTGTTTAATTTTCAACCATTCAATCTAATAAATCATACAGTTGACTCCTGAACAATGTGGGGGGGTGGGTTTAGGGTGTAGACCACACACACAGTAAAAAATCTGCATATAACTTTGACTCTCCAAAAACGTAACTACTAATAGTCCACTGTTGACCAGAAGCCTTATGATGACATAAACGACTGATTAACATATATTTTGTATTTTATATGTATTATACAGTACATTCTTACAACAATACCTATCTTTTTCTTAACTTTTTCAGTATTTCTAGGCTACACAGGTGGTAAGTTTTTTCAAATTGTCACACATTTCCAAAAAATTTTCCAATATATTTACTGAAAAAAATCTGCATATAAGTGGGCCCACACAGATCAAGCCCATGTTGTTCAAGAGTCAAATGTATAAAAACTCTAAATAGTTACCTTTCCATTTTGGTTTTTTTTTTTCGTGCATTTAAATAATCTCTACACCCAACATAGGGCTTGAACTCATGACCCTTCCAAGATCAAGAGTCACATGCTCTATTGACTAAGCCAGCCACGTGTCTCTAAATAGTTACCTTCTTAAGATATGGGTAACTTTTCTTCCCAGAAGCCTTCCTTGAATCCTTAGGGCAAGTTTCTATGCTACAAATATCCTGTGAGTATTTCTAGTATAACATTTGCACATTACAACGAAATGATTCATGTGTCTTTCTCCCCCCACCAGGCTCAACTCAAGGCAGGCCTAGAATCTTCTTCATCATTGTATTCCTAGTGCCTAGCATAATGGCACATAAAAAGGTACAAAATAAGTTTGCTTGGCTGAATTAACACCCTTCCTAGAGTCAGGACAAGGAACATTTAAGTTTTGAATGGACACTCTTACCAATCAAGAAAAAGAGGACTACAGCAATAGTCCCATAGCACATAAATCCATTAAGCCTTTTTGGTTTTGTGACACTGGCATGATTACCCCTCACGTTATTGTCAACATTTTCTTCTTCATCTGCAGCTAGTTTCATCTCCACATGACTGTTATCACCATCTACTTGCCGTGCCAGACTAAACCGGGTATAGGACAATGGTTCTCCACCAAACTGAGGTTTGAAAAAAAGAGAGAAAGAAAGCATTATGAAAGAGAAGAAAGGGAAGAGGAACATTTACAAAAAGTTTGGCTGGGTACTGTACTTATTATTGGGCCATTATTAGGACTTGCTATATATTCTTAAGAAAAAAGAAGTTCCTCTTTCAAAGCGACATGCTTCCCTATGCCAGTTCTGTCCATGACAGATGAAGGCTAGATCACACACTGGCCTTCCTCTCACTCAGCCTTTTCATTCAGGGTGTCTGTTATGTATGTCTACTAACGTAGCTATGTATTTTGAACAGTGCTTTCTTCAGTTCCTCTTATCCACTTGGCTGTCCCCCTCCCAGCACACCCAAAAAACACCCTGGAAGTTCTTATAGGATTTTCCAAGTCCACTCTACTCAAGACTGAATATACCCTTCCTTTGTGGGATCAGTTACATCTCAAGACCACCGCTTCAACATAAACAAATACTTTATGATACCTTTGAATATTACTTCATGCTTACTGGGTGAGAGTCATTCTTGTATACTTCATATTCTCACAAACTGGTGACAAGAAATACAACCTAAAATATCTTACCAAGGTAGAGAATGCTGATCTGGCTTGATCCATCATTCTGAGCTGCCACACAGAAGAAGAGCCTAGTATTAAAACAGAAAATTAATATGCGACAGATACCACTATATCAGGTAAGTGAGGGCTTTTCATTATCATGCTGGATTATTATACATCAAATTTACTTTTAAATATGTTATCACCTTCTAGAAAGAGTCTTTAACAAAGATACTTAGTTTATAGGACAAGTAAATTTAGTGTAATCCTTGATTAGATCCTGAATTGAGGTGGGGTGCGGGTGGGGACAGGGACAAAGAATATTGTTGGGAGAAATAAATCTGAATACAAACTATATACTGGATAACAGTACTGCATCAATGTTAGATTTGGAGAGTGCGATAATGGTCTTCTGTTTTTGGAGGAGAATGCCCTTGTGCTTAGGAAATTAATGCTGAAGATTTCAAGAATGAAGTATCAGGGAGCCTGGCTGGCTCAGTTGGAGGAGCATGCCACTCTTGATCTCAGGGTTGTGAGTTCAAGCCCTATGTTGGGTGTAGAGATTACTAAAAAAAACTAAATGAACTTAAAAAAAAATAAAGTATCATAAATTCTATTGTTATTTTTTTTAAGATTTTATTTATTTGACACAGAGAGAGAGAGAGAGCACACAAGCAGGGGAAGCAGTAGAGGGAGAGGGAGAAGCAGGCTTCCTGCGGAGCAGGGAGCCCGATGTGGGGCTCGATCCCAGGACCCTGGGATCACGACCTGAGCTGAAGGCGGATGTTTAACCATCTGAGCCACCCAGGCGCCCCGCATCCTAACAGTTCAGTTTTAAAAAGTGTATAAGAAATAAAGCAAATGTGGCAACTGTTAATAACTGGTGAATCAGAGCAAAGGGTACATGGATATATATACTCTACTACTCTTTCAATTTTTCCTATAGGCTTGAAGTTTTTCAAAATTAAAAATGGGGGGGCACCTGGGTGGCTCAGTGGGTAAAGTGTCCAATTCTTGGTTTCAGCTCAGGTCATGATATCAGGGTCATGGGACTGAACCCCATGGTGGGAATCCACACTCAGCAGGGAGTCTGCCTGAGATTCTCTTCCTCCCTCTCTCTCTGCTCTTCCCCTCCCCCCCCAAAATAAATAATAAATCTTAAAAAATATGTGGGAAAAATTAGTTAGAATGCCACCCATGTTAAATAGATTTAAGTAACTGAATTTAGTAATCAAAAGAACAAATACAAAAGACAATAGACTAGCACCTGAAAAAAAAAAAAAAAACTACAGTAGAACTAAGCCAAGAATGGTCATGCTACAAAGACCAGTAACAAAGCATATCCAATAAAAATGAGCGAACACCTGATCCTTCTGAGTAAATGAACAGTTCTTACAAATGACCCGGAAGATCTTTGATGCAAAAAGAATAGACAAAAAAAGAAAAATAGAGTAGGCAGACAAAGAGGCCAATTATCTGAGATGTTACGTGTCTTGTTCAAGGCTGAAAACATAATCCAAAACTGAAGTTCAATGGATTACTGGGTTATAAAAATTGTGTTCTCATCTCCAGAAATTTAAGAAATTAATCTTAACCTTTGAATCACTATGTTCATGCCTAAAACTAATATAATATTGTATGTCAACTATACATCAACTCATCAATTAAAATAAGTAAATGACAACCATTTCATTATTTTTTTTTAGTTTTCCAGTCATCTCTACATCCAATGTGGGGCTTCAACTTACAACCCTGAGATCAAGAGTCACATGCTCTACCGACTGACTGAGCCAGCCAGGCACCCTGACAACCACTTTAAAAGTAAAAAACACCTCTGTAACCAAGAGAGTCCTATATTAAGTTAAAACACAGGTATCAACTGAAATCTGGATTTTTCTAATTAATTTGAGTGCCTCTAGATGTTTGAAAGTTATATTATGTTGAAATATATAAAATGGCCACTTATTTCATACTATTTTAAGGCTTTTCCTATACTACAATTACACTTACTGCACATTTAACATCCACATGGCACAAAGCAAACTGTAAGATACATGCAGATTGTAAAAGACAGTATATAAACTGGCAATTAGAAAAGTCTCCTATCAAAACCTATTAACAACAACAACAAAAATTTAATCCCCAAGTTTTAAAGACCAGAGCTAAGAAGTAAGAGATCATCTTAGAAGCACAGTCTCTTGCCCTATCTGGTACAAAAAATTTATCACTATCACTGCACCAGAACGGTACAAACCCAATCACTAAAACCAGAACTAGAAGACTCCACCCTGAACCAATTTTAATCACCCTTTTCTAGGAAAGAGCAGCTTTCAATTTTAATATTCTTCTGAATCAGCCATTCCTCAAGGTTTCTAGCTTTAAATTAATTTTGAGGCTAAAGTGACAACTTTTAAATATATGATCTAAGGATTTAAATAAATGACGATGAAATTAAATGATTGCAAGTCTGCATAAAGAAGGATATTAATAGAATATAATTATGATTTTGTATAATTAAAATCAAAATACATTTTTTACTGAGAAAACCAGTATGTTATTTCTATTTCAATACCTAGACACAAAATTAAGATTATAACATAAAAGAAATCAAGTTAGAGGAAAAAAACTGTGACCTAGGCAATTCCCATTTTAACCTCATAATTTAATCCCACATCTATGAAGAACATGATAATTCCATGATCTATAAAAGTTGTTCCTTAAGTTTTATATATAACAAATATGAATCATTCTTTCAAAATGACCTCACACACAGTAAAGCTCTGTATTTAAAAGAACCCCTTAATAAATTTCTTGCAACTGAAATCACTTTAATTTATGTGCTCTAAAAGCATGGGAGAAACTTTCCATACCAGTTATTACTGTCTATAAACAGGTAGTTATGTTAAAAGACATAAGGATATATGTATCGTGTACAGACTCCTGGTTTGGAGACACCCCAAAGTAGCTTAAGACCTCAGGGTAGTTACTGTATTTTAAAAAATTAAATAGAAATTAATGCCACATTTCCAGAAAGTAAGAATAAAACGATGTGAATTTAAAGAAGTTTAGGACTGTACTAGCTAGTACCTAACGCCAAACAACTTTTATATGGCTTATTTCAAGATATCACCACTGCTGATAATCTATAACAAGAGATAAACCAAACACCTTGATTTTTATACATATTAGCACCTTGTATATATTTAGTGCTCTCAGATAACTGGAAAACCTATTCAGTTTCTCACATTAATGAAAATTAAGCTAAGCAAAATAGAGCCCCCCATGTTTTGAACATGAAATGCAAAGAGGATCTGTAATGTGTTAATTGAGCCATGGGATGGAAGATAGGAAGTAGGCAAAGGTACTAGCTAGACAACAGTCCTAAACTTCTTTATAATTCGAATCGTTTTATTCCTACTTTCTGGAATGTGGCATTAATTTCTATTTAATTTTTTAAAATACAGTAACTACCTTGAGGTCTTAAGCTACTTTGGGGTGTCTCAAAACCAGGAGTCTGTACACAATACATACAGCTAAGGGTGGGGGGGATCATGTACCAAAATACACTGTCACCTGTGTATAAGATGCCCAAGACTGCTACTCCATTTTACCTGAAATAACACTAAACCACTTGTTTGTTATTATTGACAAGCCCACTTCCATTTAGAAAATGGACCATGGTTTCAAGTCCTTAGAATTGACATAAAAGGAATTTCCTCTGTTTTTGAGGCTCTGTTCTAGAGAATTTCACTACCTAATAACCAACTGCCCTCCACTTTCCCCAAAATGAAACAGAATCCAGCCCCTGCCTCTACTAACATTCTTTTCTTTGTTCTTGAACTTCGACTCCTTTCTTCCTGACTCAGCTCAGGGAACATCTTTAGGAAGGTTTTTCTGATTTTCCTGCCCTACACTTGATACAGATTTTACAAGAACTAGGGACGCCTGGGTGGCTCAGTCAGTTAAGTGTCTGCCTTCCGCTCGGGTTATGATCCCGGGGTCCTGGGATTGAGTCCCTCATCAGGCTCCCTGCTCAGCGGGGAGCCTGCTTCTCCCTCTACCCTCACCCCCTGCTCATGCTCTCTGTCAAATAAATAAATAAAATCTTTAAAAAAAAAAAAAAGAATTTACAAAGAATAACAAAGAATAAAGATATTTTATTTCTTAACAGCATTGGGGAATGCTTAATGTATATGAAGTTCATTTGTCATATCATTTGGAAATTACATAAAAAATATAATGAAAATCTTAGACCTGGAATCTTCTCCCATTCCTGCTACTATTCTGGTTTATCCTGGAACCATTGGGCAAAGCACAGATAGTAGGGAGGTTTTAAAAAGTAGAAAAACTGAGCCTGAATGGCTCAGTCGGTTGGGCCTCTGACACTTGGTTTTGGCTCAGGTCATGATGGGATGGGATCCCACAGGTGGGATTGCGACAGGCATCCAGCAGCCGATCTCTGAGCTCCGCTAAAGAGTTGGCTTGAGATTCTTTCCTTCTCCTCCTCCCTCTGCCCCTGCCCCCACTTGTGTGTGTTCTCTGTCTCTCAAATAAATAAATAAAATCTTAAGGAAAAAAAAAAGGCAGAAAAACTTTAAATGTTACCTGGTAGGGCTCCAAGTTCTTAAGCAATTGATTATGGATACCCGTTTTGCAAACTGTTTCCCTATTCATTTGCAGGTGAAAATGAAAAGGTTACATGAATTTACAAAGCTTCTGCAGAGCCCTCAGGACACATATAACTGTGTACACCCAGGATGACTTGTAAAGAGATGGACAAGGTCTCTCCTAGTTTTAAGGGTCTAAAATGAAAAGGCTGTGCGGTGTCTGGGAGGCTTAGTCGCTTGAGCATCTGACTCTTGGTTTCAGCTCAGGTCATGATCTCATGGGTAGTGAGACTGAGCCAGAGAGAGGCACTCAGCAGGGAGGCTGCTTGAAGATTCTCTCCCTCTGCCCCTCCCCCCAAATAAATAAATAAATCTTTTAAAAAAATGAAAAGGCCGTGGAGGAAAACAAGGAGAATCTTCATTTCTATTCAGCTTTCTGTAAAAAGACTGCCCAACTCAAAGGTCAGGACCACCTGAGGTCATTGCCATCTACCTGTATGGTATTCATCTGAGAGAGCCCACAAGAAGCACACAGAGAAGAGTTCCAAAAGGCCTCAGAGGATCATTTTTAACTAGATTTCACTGTTGTCCGATTCAAGTTTCATCAGGAACCTTGCTCCATTATAGATAAAGTACATTATCAGAGGCAAATAAGGGCAGAGTTAGGGCACAACTTAGGGCAGAGTCAGTGGAGTCGTTGTCTCTACCCAACAATCTTCAGCACAGGCTAACTTCACAACCATTACTTCACAAAAACATTCCACCAAAGAAAAATTACAGGGTGCTATGCTCTATGTAAATTTTTGGAAAATATTTCACATCAATAAAGTTTTTTTAATTCTAGGTCTTCTTGTGAAGTATACTGAGTTCATTATAATCCAAAACGGAGAAAAAACCCCAGCAGGGCCAACAAGTACTGTAGATAGCCTAACCTTGAGTTTTGCAATAGAAAACAACTTCGGGAAATCACCTTAAACGTCTTTGTCGGCTGGGTGATAGACATTGGGGAGGGTATGTGCTATGGTGAGCGCTGTGAATTGTGCAAGACTGTTGAATTACAGATCTGTACTTCTGAAACAAATAATGCAAGATATGTTAAGAAAAAAGAAAAAGAACAAGATAGCAGGAGGGGAAGAACGAAGGGGAGTAAGTCGGAGGGGGAGACGAACCATGAGAGACGATGGTCTCTGAAAAACAAACTGAGGGTTCTAGAGGGGAGGAGGGTGGGGGGATGGGTTAGCCTGGTGATGGGTATTAAGGAGGGCACGTTCTGCGTGGAGCACTGGGTGTTATGCACAAACAATGAATCACGGAACACTACATCAAGAACTAATGATGTATGGTGATTAACATAATAATAAAAATTTTTTAAAAAGTCTTTGTCAGTAAGGTCAACCCCCTCAGCTCAGCCGCAACTGAATCAGCATCTAGTATTCCAACTCATATCTAAGCCTAGAATAAAGGTATCAGGTATCCAAATACCTCTGAAAGAGGACAACTATCTCCTACTTCAATCCTCTTACCCCACCTCCCAGAAAAGAAAGCAAAGGCAATTAAGTTCCCTGAAAAATGTTAACCGAAGAGTCAAGTCACAAAATATTATTTTCTTACTTACCCTACCCACTACTACCTTAGAGAGCCATCCACTAGAAACACTAATACAATGGGCTTCTAAGGCATTTATCAATATAGCACAGCCTTTTCAGCCATATCGCTAATTTCCTGAAAGCAAAAGCCAATTCCAATCCAAACAGCTTTCACTTAGCCTCTAGACCATAGCTTTCACAAAGCACAAGTCTGATTATTTCTGCGTCTCCCACCTTACAACAAGGAGAGCCTAGCAATCAGAATAATCTTCGAGTCAGTACCTGCGGAGTTCAGGGGGCTTCTGCCTGGGGAAAACGGAGAACCCACACACAAGGCCAGCGGCACCGCTGAAGATCAGGACGTACCAGAGTTCAAACGCACGGCTTACACAAACTCCCATCAAATTCCCAGGACACACTAGTAACCGAGTCGAGGACAGTTCTGTCCCTTTCAGTAGTGAGACCAGGGCCCGCGTAGGCCCCGAGAGAGAAGGGCTACAAGCTCAAGGTCACCCATGCACCCCTACAGCAATTCCCTGCGGACACTTCCCGGAGCGGCCACGTGCTCCCCGCAGAGCGGGTCTACGCTGCGGCAGCGTGGCTCGCACTCCAGCGCCCGCGGCCTAGGGTTGTCCCACGAGGTCCCGCATCTTTTAAGGACGAGCTAGTGAGGACAAGGGATCCGGGTGGGCCTGAGGACCGGAAGCAGAACGGCGGGGTGAGAGCGACAGTGGGGTACCCCTCATCTCGCCCTCAGTGCCCTAACGGAGAAACCATTCGCCGCTCCGCGATCGAGACAAGGCGCAGAAAGGCAGAGAGGACAGCCCTTCTCCGCAGAGCGGCTCCACCTCGCTGCACCTGCAGCCCGCTCCCCGCGCCGCCGCGGCCCCTTCCAGACCCGCACACGGACCCCGCTCCATTCCGCCCGCCCCTCTTAGAAGTCGCCGCAGCCTCCCCGCGCCCCCCGCGGCTCCCGGACGCTGCTGGACAGCACCCAGCGGTCTCCCGTGCGGCCCCGCCCTGCCGGCTGAGGAGAGGCCAGGAGGGCCGGCGAGATTCTAGCTTCGCCGCGTCACTTACACAGACACCCCCTCCGGCCGCTGCCGCCAGAGCCACCAAAGGCCGAAGCTGACGCTCTCTGGGGGATGTTCGCCCCCAATCGGCTGTTTATAGCTTGGACCCACCCTCTTCCGACCCCCCCCTTCCCAGGCTTTGCGTCACTTCCTGTCTCACGTAGACCCAAGAGGAGCCCTGGAAATGGACTGCCTGGGGCGAGGGGTGCGCACGCACCGGCACTAGGACCCTCCGCCGCGGGGCGGGGCGGGGCGGGGCGTGGTCGGACAGAAAAGGCGCCAAGACTGCAGGTGCCGGGAGGAGCTGTGGGATGCGCGCACTGGCTTTCTCTTCGCCGCCTTCCGCTGTGGCGCGCGCCGGCCGCAGCCCTGCTACCCGGATCCCGCCGTCTAACCTTGACCGACCTCCAGGCCCTGCAGTGCAAAGGCAAATGGTGTTGGCGTTTACTCCTAAATGTTGGGTACATACACGGAAATAATTCCGTAAAGTGTATATCCTTGTTGGAATATTAGGTAGCCACTAACGCCATATTGTATATATTTTGCTGCCTCTGAAATATTTAGGATAAGCGAAAAGGAAAAAAATTAAAAGCAAAATGCAAATTTGTACATAAGATGTGTAAAAGCTGCACATGGACCAAGACTGGCACAGTGCTTTGCATAATGTTTAATGCAAGAAGGAATGAAAGGGAAAATAGAAACAAGTGAGATTTATTAGGGGGATAGAATTGTAGATGAACTTTTATGTTCATTGCCATTATTGTTATTACAGAGTTGTGCAGTGTATAACAAACAAAATAGGATTCTTGTCATTTTTTAAACTCTTACCAACATCCACCCCCTCTCCCCGCCTCTAGGCGGTAATTTGCAGTCCAGGGAGGGAGATTTGACGATTTTACAAACAGCTACAAAGCAAGAAAAGGATCCAGGGCCGTAAAAGGGTTACAGATAAAGCTCTTTCCAGGTCAGAGCCCCGAGGGACGCAGGACAGTCCTTTAAAATGCAAATCAGTTTCCTGGCTTCGGCCCCGGCTCTTTCCCCTATTCTGCGATATATTAGAGGAAATAACACGGGGTTTGCACACCGCCCTTCACTTTGGCCCAGTTCTAAAATCTCTCCCCAGGGAGAAATATTTTTAAATCTTATAAGCAGGAGCTTCGCTGCATCTTAGTGGATCTACAGGGAAAAAGTGAAATCGGCGAATGGGATGGATATGGATTAGCTGTGGAGGCGCTGCCTTGAAATTCAGACAATGGGCCCCCTGAGTCTCTTCTCCCTTTCCTTGACTGCTGGGATCTTTAACAATGCTAGAGTCTAGGTGAAAATCTTATAACCATATATGGAGAAATGGGCTTAGGAGACCACAGTCAGGAGGGAACCTATGAAAATCCAAATTAAAAAATTTACATTCACTGGTGCAGCCACTGTAGAAAACAGTATGAGGGTTCCTCAAAAAATTAAAAATAAAACTACCCTAGGGCCAAGTAGTGGCACTACTGGTATTTACCAAAAACTACAAAAACATTAATTCAAAGGGATACATGCACCCCAATGTTTATTGCAGCATTATTTACATCATTTACAATAGCCAAATTATGGAAGCGCCTCAAGTGTCCACTGATAGATAAATGGCTAAAGAAGATGTGGTGTATCTATACAATGGAATACTTTTTAGCCATAAAGAGTGAAATCTTGCCATTTACAACAATATGCTTAGAGCTAGAGAGTATAATGCTAAGGAAAATAAGTCAGAGAAAGACAAATACCATCTGATCTCACTCATATGTGGAAGTTAAAATACAAAATGAATGAGCAAAGGAAAAAAGAGAGGGAGAGACACACACACCAAGGCTCTTAACTATAGAGAACAAACTGATATTTGGGGGGGCAGGGGATGGGGATTAAAGAGTACACTCACCATGATGAAAAAAATAAAATAAAAAAAGTAACATGAAAAAAATTTACAGTCACTAAAATGAAACAATAAAGAAGACACTTTAAAGAGCATGTCAATTATATTTTTAATTTCATATCTTTTATTAGTAATAATGGAATGTAATTAAATTCCCTTTCCTATCCCTTTCTCCCTAGAAGCTTTGCAGGATCTCCCTCTTCTGCAATTTCAAGTAGATGAATATAAATTTCTCTTGCTTGGTTGCAGAATCTATACATTCTGAGAGACAATTCTGCTTTGTCTGGTATTCCAGACAAATGTTCAAATATTTTATTTTTTTAATCTGATTTTCATTGTTGTTGCCATTATTACATAGCTTTATCTCCCACTTCTGGAGACCCAATAATTTGGATGCTTGCAATGAAATAAGTTTTTGGTGACTAACCTTTATTTTTTATTTTTTAAAGATTTCATTTATTTATTTGACAGAGAGAGAGACAGCAGAGAGGGAATACATGCAGGGGGAGTGGGAGAGGGAGAAGCAGGCTTCCAGCCCAGCAGAGAGCCCAACACCAGGACCCTGTGATCATGACCTGAGCCAAGGGCAGACGCTGAACGACTGAGCCACCCAGGCGCCCCAGTAACTAACCTTTATTTAAACTATCTGGCAAACTGAAATGACTATTATTCAAGTTCCAGCGTTCTTCAGACAGTTACATTAAAGTCACA
Source organism: Callorhinus ursinus (assembly GCF_003265705.2). Lineage (NCBI taxonomy): Eukaryota > Metazoa > Chordata > Mammalia > Carnivora > Otariidae > Callorhinus > Callorhinus ursinus. The sequence continues at coordinate 61,854,599 of NW_027397063.1, forward strand.
CTAGAACTAAAATTCTTGCAGCTTGGGGGAAGGAACATTTTTTCCTCTGTCCTTCTAGGTTCTTTGGCTAGTAAGTTGTTATAAAACAGAGTAACGGGAGAAAAGCAAATGTAATTACAGATATATGGGAGCCCCACAAGAATATGAGACCCAAGGACAAGTCGGACAATTGAGGCTTATATGCCATCAGGAGTTAAGGAATAAGGTGGGGCCTGGGGATTTCAAACAGAAGACGATAATTCACAGGACCGTAAGAAGAGCAGATGTTTAGCAATTAAATGTTTGCCCTGCCATACTGATGGGTCATTCAGACAAAATTTATCTCTGGTCATAACTCTTATTCTGGGTAAAACCCCCAGTTTAGATTCTTCATGGTAGTTAGGGGAGGGGCAAACCTTTCTCTTGAGCCTGCAGGTCTCAGTTGCCTTCAGCTCAATGTAATCCACATGCCCAAATAGTATATTTTGGGGTCACATATTCTGCTTCCCTTCACATTCTTCCGAAAGGCACACACAAATTTTTTTTGAGTCATATATATCAGAATTTTACATAAAGGAAACTGGAGGTTGGAGAGGAACGTACAATGTACTTTCAAAAAAAAAAAAGCCCTTGAGGTCTGGGGGAAAGAGCACAGAGTCAAGGAACGGGAGTTCTCAAATTTCGTGAGCCTGGTATCAGCACTAAAATGGGACTGGGGCGCCTGGGTGGCTCATTGGTTAAGTGACCAACTCTTGATTTCTGCTGAGGTAGTGATCTCAGAGTTGTGGGGTTGAGCCCCATGTCAGACTCCGTGATCAGCAGGGAGTCTACTTCTCTCCCTCTCCCTCTGCCCCTCCCCTGCTGTCTCTCTCTCTCTCTCTCTCTCTAATAAATAAATAAATCTTTAAAACGGGATTAAAAATACCTGCATTGCAGAGTTTCTGTGGGTTTAAATGCAGTAAGACAATTGCAAGCTCCTAAAAACACACAGTAAACTGGCACATAGTAGAGACACCGGTCAGCATTGGTTGAGTCAGATGGGTGGGATGGAGCAGAGTCAGGCAGGAAAGTAACATGGAAGATGTCTGCAGACCAATATAGGATTTTAGGTTAATGAAGAGGAAGAAATAAGGTCTTCACCCTAGGAGAATGGCTTGCCTGAAGACTCCGAAGTGAGGATGAGCCTGTGGCATACCATAGTTTAAAGATCCTACTCTACAGAAATACCTGACAGTTACTTCCAGGGAATTATTGGTGGGAGAAGGGGTACAGGAGTCATCAGCTGGAAAATTCTCCCTTTCCCTTTTTTTCTTCACTTTTTAAATAAAAGCCAAAGTTTTGTTCTTTGGTAAAGGAGAAATTGCAGGAAAAAACAAACCAGAAAGCCATCCCAGCCTAGAAGTCAGCAACTGGCCTCAGAGTGGTTACCAATTGTGATGCAGAGACATGCGCTTAATGGCTCCATGCCTCAGTTTCCCCATTGGCCACATGGAGATAACATCCTTTTATTTCCTCCGCCAGTGAATGAAAAAGTGGAAAAGTTCCTTAAACCACATGGTTATGCAAATACAAGGTGCTGCTAGTTCAAAGCCCAAGCCAAGTGAGTAAATGTGGCCAGAGGGGGAGAAGCCTGGAAATGGTAAAGTTCTAAGTAACTATTGCTTAAGAAAAGGAAAACTGTCTTTAACGGCTTTCAAGGCCCTGATTCCAGAAAAAAAAAAAAAAAAGGACTCATTATTGATAATGGCTGAGACAAAAAGGTAATTAATTGCCATCATTATTAACATCTATTGTAGTAGTGTTGTGTGTTAGGCAAAGGCATGTAGGCAGATATGAAACAAATCTATACCCCTGAAAAGACAAAGTAGCTGGGGAAACAGAATTTATACTAAAGGACGGAGAACAAGGATGCAAATGTTAAATACAAGCAAAAATAAAAGTAAGCTGGGTACTGTGACAGCCACATGTCCAGACCTGAAAAGTTATATAAAGCTTTGGTGTGTCCACTAGGGCACACCTGTGGTTCTCTAAATCCTGTTCCAAATTATATGCCTATTTAGATTCAAGTTAATTTTTATGCTTAAATGTTTTTTAATAATCTATTTTCAATGCAAAAGTACAATGCATGTAAACACATTCTTCTCTGTAAGTCAGGCACAGATGCAAGAGGGAGCCTAGGCTGCTTGGCCCAGTAGATTAAAGTCAAAACATAAACCTCTCACCTTAGTTACAGACCAGGATCCTAGAAGGGGAAAAAAAAAAAAAGGTGAGAGGGGGAGGCATTGTAAACCCAAACCTACAAGATGATGCAAATTGGAGGTGGGAGGTTTTTAGTTTTAGTATTTTGTGTCTTCCATTTAAAAACTTTGATCTGTTTATGTTATGTATATTTTATCACAATTTTTTTTAAAAAACCACATTAATATGCCAACTCAGTAATAGTAGATCCAAAACCATTTACTCTTTCTGGGGTCCGTTCTATGGTCCAAATGCTAAATGGGTCTATTAAGGTCAAATATTTTTGATGGCACTCGATGGTAAAACATCCATTTTACTTCACAACTCAGTATACGTGTGTGTATATGTATGGTGTATTCACATGAAATAAGAGTTTCATGAAATAATATCTTTGCTAGTGCAAAACACTCTGGAATTTTCCATTTAATTTTTAAAATGCTGATTTCAACCCATGAAATTGATTTCTCAATGGGCTGTGACCTGTGTTGGAAAACCAAAGTCGGAGGCCATGTCCTGTCTCAGAGCACAAGTCTTGTTAGTGAACAGGACAAATGACTTGTTCAAAGTTAAATTTCAACTCCCAAGGTTTCTCCCTGTTACTTTGCCCACTGTTTCAACTTTCTACCACCCTACACTTCAGCAAATATTGATTGAAGTTTTATGAGTTGGGAGGCAGAGTTAGAAAACACAGATAACATCTTTTCAAATGCTTTCAAATCTGGCACACACTTTGGTCAATCACTGCAGAACTCTGCCTGTCACGCAGTAGGTCCTCACAGCAACCACCCCAGAAGCCACTGGAACCTACATTCGACTCTGACCACAACTCCTATTTGACAAACTGTATCCATTTTCTTTACTTTGGAATCCCTAAGCCTAGGGCAATCACTTTAGGATCAGAATCATAAAATAAAAATGTGGGCCTCTGCACATTGGAACAGGATGCATTCCACAGAATGGAGGTGGACTGTCAGCTCACATATTTGAGTTTGGTACTATTTTCCATTTTCCTTTGCATTTCTTTTCTTTTTTTCTTTTAAAAATGTACTTGGGAACCATCAGTTTCCTGTCCTAATACTGCTGACTAAATTATTTTTTTGCTTCTCCTGTACTAAAAGGAAGCTTACGTAGGAGAACATAGAACAAGAGCAATATCCAGGTTAATACAGAAGAGTTTGCCCCTATTTTATAGCAAGTTGGCAAAAGTTACTCAGGGCAAGGAAAGAAGCGTAATTAATTTTTAAATTGATTATAAGGACATTTATGCCAATGAGTACAACGGTCTCAGTTGGAGTTTTGAGCAGGATATGAGGTTCTATTTCGTTTCATCTGGGCAAAATAGAACTATGAGTTTGGAAGGAAATTTAACTCTTATACCATCCCTGACCTATAATAGATGTTCAGTAAATTTACGTTGAATTCACTGAACAAAATCCCTCTACTTCGCCCTACCAAGTGCTTATCTAGCTTCTCTTAACCTTTCCAATGAGGGAAAATCTATCGCTTCCCAAGGCAGAGAGCTTTGAATAGTTCAGATGGTTAGAAAGCTTTTCCTTGCATTAAACTGAATTCTTTCTCCCTCTACTTTATAAATTTGTTATTGCTTGTGCACTCATGTCCACAGCTGTCTTCTTTTCTTTGACTAAATATGCTAACCCCTTCTAAGGACTACCACAGGACACAATTCCGCATCTCCCCACCCGCTGGTCACTTTGGAAGTGTGGTTTGCCCAATCTAGGTGGAACAGGGTCACATTCTTCTGTTCTAGAGGCTACAGCCTTTACAAATGCCATCTGCCACCCCATCCACTACCCTAACAGTCACTGCATGTTGTGAACTCATGTTGAACTTTCAACAGGGTTCAATGGGAACAGATTGGCCGTTGGAACAGAGAGACCTGAGTTCAAAATCTAGTTTTGCCATGTACTAGCTAATTGTACTAGTAGGCCGTATTTGCCCTCATTTCCATGGATAATGTGATATCCAGATATTGTTGCAGTCTGATACGCTGTACATAGACTGCCCCAGTATATCACCAGCCTAGCCAGGTCAAGCCTCACCTTCTTGGCTGGGAACACCCTTGCCATTAGCACTAAATGATAACAGAAGGTAACAGCTAAGATTTCCTGAGCATCTACGGATGCTGCGAACAATTCTAATCCTTTTATAGTATTAGTTCACATGATCCCCACAACAATCCTTAAAAATAAGAATTAATATTATCCCCATTTTCCAGGTGTGAAAAATGACATTATACAGAAGTTAAAAAATTTGCCCCAGGTCATAATGGCTAGTAAGTGGTGATAACCAGAATTCAAACCTAGGCAACCTAGCTTCCGAACCCAGCCCTAAAAAACCCCACTCTACTATCTCTTTATGAATCTAATCATGGCACAGACTGACTTACACGTAGCACTTCAGACTTGTCCCTAAGGCAGAATCTTTATTAAAAGAGGTTCAGAGGGGCACCTGGGTGGCTCAGTTGGTTAAGTGTCGGCCTTCAGCTCAGGTCATGATGTGGGGGTCCTGGGATCGAGCCCCACATTGGGCTCACTGCTCAGCCAGGACCCTGCTTCTCCCCTCCCCCGCTTGTGTTCTCTCTCGCTTCTCCCTCTGCCTGCCACTCCTCCTGCTTGAGCTCTCTCTCCCTCTCTGTCAAATAAATAATAAAATCTTAAAATAAAATAAAAGAGGTTCAGAGATTGTCCAAGTAGGACAATTTGAGAAGATCCAGTTTGGGGGATCCACTTATTTTTCATTTCAGCTTTAATTGTATTTCAAAGTTTGGATTCATATTCAGGTTGAGGAAGAAATCTCAGATATTCTAAACACAAGATTTTGTAGTGTAACATGCTCCAGACAATCAGGTACATGTTTAACAGAATTGCAGTGTGTTCATATTGTCCTTCCAAGATCCTGGTTTGTTTGTTTGTTTGTTTGTTTGTTTTAAAGATTTTATTTATTCATTTGACAGAGAGAGAGAGAGAAAGCACAAGCATGCAGAGCTGCAGAGGGAGAGGGAGAAGCAGGCTCCCCACGGAGCGGGGCCCAATGCGGGGCTCCATCCCAGGACCCTGGGATCATGACCTGAACAGAAGGCAGACTCTTAATGACTGAGCCACCCAGGTGCCCCAATCCTGGTTTCTTTAAATTCTCCCAACCTATACTACCTTCTAAAGGAGAGTTACTGAATTAAACGAGTTATATTAACTTTGTTTCCAAAATATCAGTGAGTCAGTTTAGTTTTTCTTATGTTCATCTTCCTCCTTTCAACATCTGTAGTTTGCAATTCTTTCACGTGTATTTGAGTTTCTCTTCCTCTATGGTGTACATCTGGCATCTTAAACAATAATACTTCTGATAAACTGTATGCCATACGGCCAAACATTGCCTAAATTGAGGACTTTTTTAAAAAGGCTAAAAAGAGGCCTTTGAATGAACATCAGGGCATGCTGAGTGGCTGTTGATGTAAACAGGGGAAATGAACATATGTGTAAAGAAAGCACTTGCAATCAGATGATTAAATCTAAATTCCAAGTCAGCAAATCCAGTGTTCAGGAAAAATGTCATATCATCAGAAACTTTTTGGTTTCTTCAGCTTAATAGACATAAGTATAGACAAATGTGCCCTTGGTTTGGAAAATGATTCTGCCAAAGTTTTTATTTCTCGTACATGGAAATGTGGGCAAGGAGGCAACCTTTTGGTGGTTACAATGAAGGATCACAGGGAGAAAGGCAGGCAGGAACAAGGGGCCCCCTGTTCTAAGAAGAAACTACCCTTAAAAGGAAAAAGACCCCATCCAGTTATTGTAGGCTTTACTCAGTGCCCCAGCTTTAAGTCTCCCTATTAGGAGGACTTACGTACAACTTGAATGTGACAGAAAAGAAGGGAATGGTCTTCGGCGTCCTAACCTAGGCCCAGGGGCCAGTGGGATATTTAAACAAAGAGCTTGATCTGGTGGCACTGCCCTCTAGATCCCCCTACGAAACACCACCCTGAAAGGAGCCTTCCATCCTTCCCCCGCCTTTCCCCCCATAGGTAGATGACAAAAACCTGACTGAGCGACAGGCGCCAGGGAGGGTTAATCAGATTAAAACAGCCCACACAAAGAGCCCATAAAACCCCTTAGATTTAAATACCAAATTGGCAGCCCTCTGGGGTCCCCTCCCTCTTCTCGGGAGCCTTGTACTATCCCTCAACAAACTTTGCTTTGCTGCCCACCACTCTTTGTCGGGTCTACCTCTTCATTCTTTGAAGGGGCATGACCAAGAACCGTGGGCACTAAAGGAAAAGAAATCCTGCGACGGTTACATCTGTGAGGGCTGGCCTGGTGTCCCCCAGTTCATCTCACACGGTCTCCTAAATGGCAGGGAAACTGTGTCCTGGAGCAAGGTTTCCAGAGCTAGAGTTCCCATGTGTCTGGCAGTCTACTAACATTCACTGAGCCCAGACCCTGTCCAGGGGCTGGGCTGGGTGCTTGTGCTGTGTCACCGTATCTCAGCCTCCCAACCATCCTCTGAAATAGATACCATACCCATTTTGTAGGTGAACAAGTGGAAGTGTGAAGAATCAGAACAATTGGCTTCAAGTGCCACATATTTTATTGTTATTATTAAGATTTTATTTTTAAGTAATCTCTACACCCAACGTGGGGCTCCAACTCACCACCCTGAGATCAAGAGTCGCATGCTCCATCGACTGAGCCAGTCAGGAGCCCCAAAGTGCCACAATTTTTTTTTAAAGATTTTATTTATTTATTCATGAGAGACAGAGGGGGAGAAAGAGAGAGAAGCAGGCTCCCAAGGAGCAGGGAGCCGGATGCGGGGACTCGATCCCAGGACTCTGGGATCATGACCTGAGCCAAAGGCAGATGCTTAACCATCTGAGCCACCCAGTCGCCCCAAAGTGCCACAATTTTTAAATGGCATAGCCTAGCTTGAAATCTTTGAGGTCTTCTGTCTTAAAACCACCTTTCACTATATCTCAGGTTGGAATTTTGAAATACTGTCCAGCAGGCAGCTGGTTGAAGCTTTGTGTCCCGAGTAGAGTAATTTACTGCCAGGCTCCAGGCTGGACCTTATAACCATACCCATCTTTGGAAAGTTTGAGTCTGGTTTATAACTGAATATGATGTTACTGGCACAAAATAAAAGACGCCAAAATAGGGGAAAATTTTTTTTAAAGATTTTATTTATTTATTTGAGAGAGAGAGAACGATAGCAAGAGAGAGCACAAGCAGGGAGAGGGAGAAGCAGGCTCCCTGCTGAGCAGGGAGCTGGACGTGGACGTGGGACCCAGGACCCCGGGATCATGAACTGAGCCGAAGGCAGACACTTAACCAACTGAGCCACCCTGGTGCCCCTAAAAGACCCCAAAATATAAAGACAAGCTCGCTAGGTATGGTGTGTCTGGGATAACTGTCTCTCAGAAGGCTTCCTAGAAGTAACCTATGCTAGAGTGAGATTTTGAGTTTGCTTAACTAATGACATGAAGGTCCACAGCCCACAACCAGGTAAGCAAAAAGCAGCCAAGCTAAAATGTAGTCATGAGAAACCACCTCTAAACCTCCTAAGATTACTGCTCCTGAGACGGGATTCAAACAAAGAAGCATTTGAAGGGACCCACGGGCTTGTGTAATAAAAGTTCAACCCAGGACTCAAAGGTAAGCAATGGCAGCGGAGAGCTCCAAAGGCAAAGAGAACCCAGGGAACGGGAGGCATTTCTGCTGAGCTCAGGGCCGTCCGCATTTCAGGCGGAGATCCAAGGTCCTGCCCTGACTTTATTAAGGGAAAGGCGGGTTCCCTGCAGGTGCTGAGATAAATCAAACTGCAGTGAATTTTGAGATCCACGCAGAGCCTAGACTCTAGCCTGGGGATTCTTAAACTTCAAAGTGCCTAAGAGTCTCCCGGAGGGTCTTTTAAAATGCAGATTCTGACTCAGAAGGTCCCAGGGAATGGGGGGGTGGGGGGCGGCTGTGACTTGACTGTGTATTTCTAACAAGCTCCCGGGTGAACGCCCAGGCTGCCGGGTTTTAGAGCACGTCTGAGTAGGTGGTAGAGGAAAGGGAGGTTTTCATTAAGCGTGTCTCCAGCACGCCGCACAGGCAGAGCGCGCAGTGTGGCCAGCTGGCTTGAGAGTGGTTTCTACTTGGTTGCTGTTTTTCTGTCACTGTAGTGGCCTATATTTTCCAAAGCTTGTCAATGGACAAGGGCAATTCCTGGGGCTATCACAGCTTCAATAAGACAGCCTCGAAGACCACTCAGCTCCTTTGCTGGGACTCCATGATTGCCAAACAACCCATTCATCCTAATTCTTGAGTGGACACTAGGCTCCAGTGCAAAAATTCGACCTTGCCAGCTCTAAGGCCCAGTGAAGCGGTGTTTTGTGCCCTTGGGTAGCAGATTGCCTCATGACCATGGGTGAACTGAAAAAAAATTGAGTTCCTGAAACTGAAGTAGAGGAATGACCTCTTGTGAACTTCACTGAGTGCTCCAGGGAAGAACGGATGGCTAGCCAGTCCCTGCAGACTGCCAAAGGAAACTCCCTCTCCTGCAGACCCAGCCGGGGCTGGGGCTAGGATTTTTCAAAAATGATCAAACACCACCATGAATCCCCCCCCCACCCCTTCAAACAAACAAACAAACAAACAACAACCCTTACTGAGAAACTAAAGGGAAACAAATACTAAATCACTCCTCCCTGCCCCCCTCCAACCCATTCACACACTCACAAGAAATGAAACAGCCCACAGAGCGTGCATTTGGAAACGTAATTCTGGAGTCTAGTTAAAGGTTGGCTGGAGTGGGGCGCCAGCCTTGACCTGCTTCCTCTTCTTCACCTCTCTGAGGAGGAAGAGGGAGGTGGCTTCTGACAAGGGCACTCACGCTTGGAACGGCAGGGGGCTGGTCTGGGCACAGTGCAGGTGGCGTTGTGGCCCTTGCCTGGGAATGGTCTCTCGAGACTATCCTTTCTGCCCGGGGTCGCCTGGACCTGAAGCGCCCCTGGCCCACCGAGGTCCTCAGAGACTGAGCCCGCAGACACTGTTTCAGCCTGTCTGGGTATCTTTGGGCAGTTAGCTCCTGGAAGGCCAGCCCTTGCCCTGACCCACTTCTCTCTGGCTATGTAGCACAGCCACTGGACTGGGTCATGAAGAGCCCTAACCCAGCATCCTGCCTGAGTGGCAAGGGGCACTGGCATGGGCTTGTCTGCCTGGTTTCAGCTCCCTCTGCAAGAAAGACTATATTACTTCGTCCTGTTTCTTTTCTCTTTTTTTGTAATATTATTTATTTATTTATTTGAGAGAGAGAGAGTGAGCGAGAGAGAGACCACAAGTGGGGGCAGCAGCAAAGAGAGAGGGAGAAACAGACTCCCCACTGAGCCGGGGGCCTGATGAGGGGCTCAATCCCAGGACTCCAGGATCATGACCTGAGGTAGATGCCATGAAAGTAGATGCCTAACCCACTGAGCCACCCAGGCGCTCTCCTCATCCTGTTTCTAATCCTGAGCCTGCTTTGGGCCATCTGTCGAGTCCTTATTCCCTGTCTGAAGGATACTTCTCATTTTCCATTCGTTCACAGAATAGAGAGAACCAGTCTGTCAATAAGTAAGCCTTTATGGGTTCATCTTCTTTATGGCGTATTTAGTGAATGTTTATGGGGGATCTACTGTGGGTCAGGCACCGTGCCAAGCACTAGTGACAAAGAGCTGCTTCAGAATGCTTCCCTTGAGTTCTATCTGATCATTTATCCATCTTCCAGAAGCCTATTATTCCACTTCTACAGCACCAAAAACCTTTGAAATGTTATGAAAAGCATCCTTGTTTCATATTTGGGTACCACTTAAAACAGACAAATGGCTAGTACAGCGGATCTATGGAAGTGCTTCATCATTATCTAAATTCTAAGACGTTTTATAAAAACGACCTAGGCAGCAGATAGCAAATGCCATGAATTACCTGAGAAAAAGTACGTGATGAGTTGAAGGTCAGGCACCCACATGCTCCATCTGGATCTCTACAATGAGATTCTTTCTGCTCACTGTACAAATACCAAATTGTGTCCTCTCTCTCTAAGTGCTAGATCTTTATTCCCAGGGACCTGTGGACACCTGCACCTAGATAACCCACTCAGATTCAACTTGTCCCAAAGAGAACCTAACATTCTTCTCCCGAAGCTGGTGCCCCTGCCTCCCATCTTCCCTGCTCAGGGACACTGTGCTTTACAGATTTAGGGGAGAGTTCTGATAGTTGTGGGGATTCTCCCCAGAGCCACCTGATGGGTGCTCGATAAATGTTTATTGAATGGAGCTTTGGCATCAGTTTGTTCCTGGGCTCAGACAAAACCAGCTTGTTCATCAGATAACTTCTCCAAACCAGTTGCCCTGAATTAGAGATGATCACAAAAATGGGCACTGCTGGTGATTCACAGAGAACAGATTCCAGCATCTCTGTCTTTGTTTTTCATCAGAGCTCACTCTTGGGAGAGTTTCAGGTTTCCACATGGAAGGAAGGAAGATACTGACACATCCTGCTTCGAAACCTCAGCATGTCACCCCAAATCCCTGTTCTGGAGGAAGAGCAAGGATTTCACCTTGGCCAGGCTCCACAATACTTGGCCTGTGTTGTGATGGTTTCTCTCAGCAGAGTACCAGGCTAAGCTGTGAGGAGGAGGCTGAGACACACCAAACATGTTTCTGGAAGTATGTTGATGTGTATGTAAGTGCATAGAAAATAGTCAAGAGGGAGATGCACCACACTAACAGGTAATAAAAGGGGAAATGAAGTGTGGGGACTAGGCAGGAACTCTGTACTGTCTTTACCATGTTTCTGTGAATCCAAAACTGTTCTAAAAAATAAAGTCTAGGAGCACCTGGGTGGCTCAGTCGGTGAAGCATCTGACTTTTGGTCTCAGCTTAGGTCTTTTTTTTTTTTTTAAGCTTTAATTTATTTATCAGAGAGAGAGAGAAAGAACAAGGGGGTGGGGAAAGGGCAGAGGGAGAAGCCGACTCCCCACTAAGCAGGGATCCCGTTGCGGGGCTCAATCCCTGGAACCCGAGATCATGACCTGAGCCCAAGGCAGATGCTTAACCCACTGAGCCACCCAGGCGCCCCAGGACCCCAGCTTGGGTCGTGACTTCAAGCCCGGAGTTGGGCTCAATGCTGGACATTGAGCATACTTTAAATAAATAAAGTCTATTTGAAAATAAAAAAGATTAGAAAAAAAATGAAAAAGCAGATTGTTTAAAAGTTCAGGAGTTGTTGGGGCACCTGGGTGGCTCAGATGGTTAAGCATCTGCCTTCGGCTTAGGTCATGATCCCGGGGTCCTGGGATCGAGTCCTGCATCGGGCTCCCTGCTCCTTGGGAGCCTGCTTCTTCCTCTGCCTCTCTTTCTCTCTCTCTCTCTCTCTCTCTGTCTTTCATGAATAAATAAATAAAAAATCTTTAAAAGTTCAGGAGTTGCATAATAAATGCAAAAGCTGAAACTCAACGGAAGATGTGCTTGCCAGGGAGCTCTGAGACAAGGGCTTCTAGGGGTTCAGGGGAGGGGGGACTGGCCAGGGGCATCTAGCAGGGCTCCTGGAAGAAACGAGGCCTGGGGAATCCTGAAGGTTCGATCTGGGCAGGCTGTGAGCATTTTGATACCCCACTGCTGAAGCACAGAAGGTGTTTAAGAGCCCACAGACAAAAAGAAGGTACCTTGGAACCAAAAAATCCCAGATTGGAATCTCAACTTAAGCCAAGTGTCTTAAAGATACTTATTTCTAAGTATCTTAAATTCTCTAAACTTCAATCATCTCTTCTCTGTAAGATATGAATAATAGTGCTCACCTCACAGGTTTGGTTGTTTATTTATTTATTATTTTTAAAAGATTTTATTTATTCATTTGTCAGAGAGATAGTGAGAGAGAGCACAAGCAGGGGAAGCTGCAGACAGAGAGGGAGAAGCAGACTCCCCTGCGGAGCAGGGAGCCCGACATGGGGCTCAATCCCAGGACCCTGAGATCATGACCCGAACCAAAGGCAAACGCTTTACCAACTGGACCACCCAGGCGCCCCTCACTGCACAGGTTTAAATGAGATAATGAAGTAAAGTGTTTAGGACAGGTGTGGGCCGCTTAGAAGGGCCTTTAGCATGTTAGCTGTTGTCAAAACTTAAGGTCAGAATCACTCCTAAACTAACTGAAGTCCCGGATTCTTCTCCCCAAGCTTCTCACTCTCAGCTTCCATTCAGGTCAGACCCCAGCTTTTTTCTCCTCTCCTGACTTTCTAGACTGACTTCCTCCATCTTTCTCCTTTCCTACACCCCCCCCATTTCAAGCCAAGGGGGCCCTCCACCATGGGGATCGCCCATGCTTGCCATGGGCTCCTTCCCTGTTCCCCAGGTAAGTTGTTGTTCTTTTCGTCTCTCCCCATCACTGATCATGCTGACCCCCTTTCCCCAAATTTGTCCTAGTACCTGTCAGGTACTCCTGACACCATGTTTATTTGCTCCTGTATCTTAAGATTCATCTCTAGCTGGAATCCCAAGGTAATAAGAAAGGAACCATCTTATCCCAAGACGTTCAACCCAAATGTATACTTCTCCTATTATAAACAACAAAATCAAAGGATAGCTAAAGAATTTTTTTTTTGAGAAATATATCATCTGTAGTCCCCTGTAGCATGGTACCATCAGGATTATCGGGAAGGGGTGCAAAATATACATGGCCTGGGGGAAACCTCACACGAGAGGTTGAGATTACCAGTTTAGTGAGGAGAAAACTTTTCCTCTTCATGACCATAGCCGTTTTCTCTTAGCAGAATGAGATATCCTTGGACATCTGGTGTTTATAAGGTTAGCCATTGGCCAAGAGATTGATAAAATTAATCAAAGGATCCATATCTCCCTCCCAGGCACACCCTTACTTTCCTGCAGTTTCCCACGGCTTTCAATCCATCAAAGCATAAAGAGCAAGATTAACAGAGGGCCATAAATTTGGATTTGAAGTCATTTTAGCTGAAAAGTCCTCTGTCATGGTGTAGAACAATTCTCATTCAGTGCTGGCAGGAATGTGAAATGGTAGAGCCACCCTGGAAGACAGATTGGCAGTTTCTTATAAAGTTAAATATAGTCTGGGGCTCCTGGGTGGCTCAGTCGGTTAAGCGTCTGCCTTCGGCTCAGGTCATAATCCCAGCGTCCTGGGATGGAGCCTGTGTCTGGCTCCCTGCTCAGTGGGGAGTCTGCTTCTCCCTCCCCCTGTTCTTGCGCTCTAGCTCTCTCTCTCCCTCTCAAATAAATAATTAAAATCTTTAAAAAACGTTAAATATAGTCATATTATTCAATCCAGCAATCATAGTCCTAGGCATTTACTAAACAGATTTGAAAACTTCAAAGTACACAAAAATCGGGGCACCTGGGTGGCTCAGTCATTAAGCGTCTGCCTTCAGCTCAGGTCATGATCCCAACGTCCTGGGATCAAGCCCCTCATCGGGCTCCCTGCTCAGTGGGAAGCCTGCTTCTCCCTCTCCCACTCCCCCTGCTTGTGTTCCCTCTCTCACTGTCAATCTCTCTGTCAAATAAATAAATAAAATCTTTTTAAAAAAAGGTACACAAAAATCCACACATTAATGTTTAGAGTGGATTTATTCATAATCTACAAAAACTGGAAGTAACCAAGATAGTCCTCAAAAGGTGAAAGTGTGAAAAAGAACTGTATGGAAGGTATGAAAAAAAAACTGTACAATGGAATACTACTTGGCAATAAAATGGAATGAGCTGTTAATTCATTCAACAACATAGAAAATATTGTTAAATGAAATGCGTATTACTAAGTGAAAAGAGCCTATCTTAAAAGGCTATTCCATTTATATAACATTCTGAAAAAAGGTAAATTTATAGAAAGAGAAACTATATCAGTGGTTGCCAGGGGTTTGGCGGGTGGAGAGTGTTGAATAGGTGAACTATGTTTTAGGGCAGTAAAACTATTCTGTACATTACATGAGACTTGCATTTTTCAAACCCATAGAACTTTATAGCACAAGGAGTCAACCTTAATGTATGCAAATAAAAAAAAAGGTCAGGGAAATCCCAGAGCAGAATGTAGACTATGATAAAAGAATCTAACTGTTATTAAAATGTATGATACAAGTTAACTGAAGAGAGTGGATGCTTACCTAAGTGACTTTGGAAATGAGTGGAGATTGGAAGACTAAAGCAAAAGACCTGTACATAAGCACTGTACTCTAAATGGTAAAGTTATTTCCCATGGCGATATGGGTTGACAATTCTGAAACCACCATATACATATACTAGGATTAAACAAATAAGTCAATGGGTGGCAGATAATGGGAGCCAAATTTATCACTCTTGGAGTGTGAAGTTACAGATAAACAAGGGGAAAGGCTAGAATGAATCATGTGCTACTAGATTGAAGTTGGAGATATCATTGTGAACCTGTGTTTAGCTTAATATAGATACAGATGGATATAATATAGTAACAACTATGATTGTATGTATATGCACAGATTAGTATACACATAAAAACAATAAAGTTGACCAAAGCAAAATTATCCTCTGACGATCAGCAAGATTGAAAAAATTTTAGCTTAACTGACCAAATTAAAAAAGAGAAAAACTCACTCAAAATATGAAAACCAGGAGTAAGAGAACATCACTACCAACATTATAGAAAAAAAAAGATTATCAAGCAATACTGGGAGAAACTATATGCCAACAAATTAGATAATCTAGATGAAATGGACAAATTCCTAGAAAGACACAAACTACTGAAACTGAAGAAGAAATAGAAAATCTAAATAAACTTATAACAAGAGACTGAGTTAGTAATTTTAAAACTTCTCACAAATAAAAACTCAGGCCCAGATAGCTTCACAGGTGAATGCTAACAAATTTTAAAGAAGAATGAATAACAATTCTTCACAAACTCTTCCAAAAAATAAAAGTGGAAGGAACACTTTCCAACTCACTCTACGAGGTTTGTATTAACCCTGACACCAGAACCAAAGACTTTACAAGAAAAAAACAGAGCAATATCTCATATGAATATAGATGTAAAAATTCTCAACAAAATACTTGAAAACTGAACTCAGCAACATGTAAAAAGGATTCTACACCATGAACAAACAGGATTTATCCCAGGAGTGCAAGGTTGGCTTAACATCTGAAAATCAATTAATGTAATATACCATAACAATAGAATAAAGGACCAGACCCACATGATCATCTCAATAGATGTAGAAAAAGCATTTGACAAAATCCAGGACGCTTTCATTATAAAAAACACTCAACAAACTAAAGGAAACTACCTCAGTCTAATAAAGAACATTTATTTAGTGGTGAAACACTAAATAATTTCCCCTAAGATCAGGAACAAGACAAAGATGTCCACTCTCACTACTTATTTTTTTTTATTTTTTTATTGTTATGTTAATCACCATATATTACATCATTAGTTTTTGGTGCAGTGTTCCATGATTCATTGTTTGTTCATAACACCCAGTGCACCACGCAGAACGTGCCCTCCTCAATACCCATCACCAGGCTAACCCATCCCCCTACCCCCCTCCCCTCTAGAACCCTCAGTTTGTTTTTCAGAGTCCATCATCTCTCATGGTTCGTCTCCCCCTCTGACATACTCTCCTTTTCTTCCTCTCCTGTTACCTTCTTCTTTTTCTTTTTTCTTAAAATATGTTGCGTTATTTGTTTCAGAAGTACAGATCTGTGATTCAACAGTCCACTCTCACTACTTCTATTCAACATTATGCTGGAGGTTCTAGCTAATGCCATTAGTCAAGAAAAAAAATAAATAAAAAGTATCTAGATTGAAAAGGAAGAAGCGAAACTATATTTGCAGATAATATGATTTTATATGTAGAAAATCCTAATGAATCCACTAAAAAACTATTAGTATATACATGTATATTTCTTAGTTCTGTCCACTGAAAGGGCCCAGAAGCAACAATACCCAGGTACATGAAGCACACCCAGTGCCCAGGTCTTGGTTTCTAATACCATTCCTCAGTAAAAAGAAACTAGGCCTCTTGGAGAAATGGCTGGGGCAGGGAATACAACATAAATATGGAGCATCTTCTAGTGCCGGAGAGTAAGGAAGTGCTCAAAGAAAAACCTACAAGGATATGTCCATGGCACAGGAGCCAACTGAAGGAACTCCCAATAGCCAAAACTGGAATGATGTCAACAACAAAATAGCATAATACTGGATTATAACTCAAGGTATAAAATAAATACCCATGAGAGCTTACTACTGATATCAATAAATTATTTTTTTAAAAGATTTTATTTATTTACTTGACAGAGAGAGGCACAGCAAAAGAGGGAACACAAGCAGGGGTGTGGGAGAGGGAGAAGCAGGCTTCGCGCTGAGCAGGGAGCCCGATGTAGGGCTCAATCCCAGGACCCTGGGATCCTGACCTGAGTTGAAGGCAGAGGCTTAACGACTGAGCCACCCAGGCGCCGCTGATATCAATAAATTATTGACCAAATAAATAAGTAGAAAAAAGACAAATCTATACAGAAGAATTTCAAACAATATACGTAGATGTTCTTTCATTAAGGAGTTGGACCATAACTTCCTACCCCTAAAGTATAGGCTGTGCATAGTGGCTTTCTTCCAAAGGATACAGAATGAAAGGGCAGAAAAAAAAAAGAAAACTTTACAAATAATGCCTCAACTAGGTGCTGAAGGTCAACATCCACAGTGATGTCATGTTGATAGTACCATTGATATAGTGTGATAAAATGGTACTTTACTTCTGTGGTTTTCCTCCCCCAAACCCATAACCCCAGTCTAATCATGAGGAAAACATAAGATATGTGCCAAATGAAAGATATTCTACAAAATACTTAGCCAGGACTCCTCAACACTGTCAAGTTCACCAAAAGCAAGAAAAGTCTGAGAAACTCTTATGTTCTAGAGTAGCCTAACAAGATATGATCACTACATGTCATGTGGTGTCCTGGAAGAAATCCTAGAAGAGAAGTGGGACATACATAAAAACTGAGAAATGTAAATTCACTATGGACTTCAGTTTAAGAGTCAGGTATCGGGGCGCCTGGCTGGCTCAGTTGGTAGAACACAAGACTCTTGATCTTGGGGTTGTGAATTCAAGATCCACATAGGGTATAGAGCTTACTTATAAAAAATAATGTATCAATGTTGGCTCATTAGTTGTGATAAATGATACATTTATGTACCACAATGTACCACAGCAATGTAAGGTAACAGGAAAAACTGGGTGTGAGCTATATGGGAACTCTCTGTATTACCCTTGTAACTTTTCTGTAAATCAAAAAAATATTTTAAAGTAAAAAGTTTACTTAAGAAAACACATATGGGGGGCACCTGGGTGGCTCAGTCGGCTGGGAGTCCGCCTTCGGCTCAAGTCATGATTTCAGAGTCCTGGGATAGAACCCTGTGTTGGGCTCCCTGCTCAGTGGGGAGCCTGCTTCTCCCTCTCCCTCTGCTCCTCCTCCACACACCCTCACTCATGCTCTCTCTCTCTCTCTCTCTCACATAAATGATTAAAATCTTTAAAAAAAGAAAATAAATAATCATATATGGGCAAAGGTGGGCAAAAGGTATAAACTTCTAGTTATAAAATAAATTAGTCCTGGGGATGTAATGTGCAGCATGATGACTATAGCTAATCATAGTAATTTGAAAGCTGCTCAAAAATACACACATATAGGGCGCCTGGGTGGCTCAGTTGGTTAAGCGACTGCCTTCGGCTCAGGTCATGATCCTGGAGGCCTGGGATTGAGTCCCGCATCGGGCTCCCTGCTCAGCAGGGAGTCTGCCTCTCCCTCTGACCTTCCCCCCTCTCATGTGCTTTCTCTCTCATTCTCTCTCTCAAATAAATAAATAAAATCTTTAAAAAAAAATACATATATACGCACATATGCACATAGTTGTTGATAAGGAATAGAAGAAAAAAAATACCAAAAAGTTAATGACAAGTTATTTTTTAAACTTCTTTTCTTTTTCGTTAAATGTTTCTTAATGAATGTGTATTATTTTGACCATTAAAAAAACTGTCATTTTTTTCCAGCTTTAGTGAGGTATAGCTGACAATTCAAAATTGTACATATTTAGGGGGTACAATTTGATATACACATACACTGTGAAATATTTACCACAATTAAGCTACTTAACATGTCTCTCTCCTCCCATAGTTACCATTTTCTTCTTGTGGTGAGAATACTTATGATCTACCTTCTTAGCAAATCTCAAGTATATAAAACAGTCTTATTAACCATAGTCATATTGCTGTACATTAGATCTCCAGAGTTTATTCATCTTCCAGAACTGAAATTCGGTACCCCTTGACCAGCATCTTCCTGTTTCCCTCTCCTACCACAATTTTTTAACCATGAAAAAAGAAAATGATTATTTATTTAAAAACAAACCCTGGCTTTCTCACTTCCATATTATGTCTACTTCTATTACATAATGAGGCATAACTTTCTCTTATGCTGATCACGATGCCGATAATAGATTACTGCAAATAGCTAACTCCTGCTGAGCACATAGAATGTGTCATACACTGTTCATACATTGTGTCAATCAATTCTCATAACAACCCAGTGAGGTGGGCACTCATGGAATCACTACGCCCATTGAACAGCTGAGAAAACTTAGGGTGGTTAGGAATTTGTCCAACTAGTAAGGTGTGTGGCTAGAATTTGAATCCAGGTCGACTGACTCCTGAGGCCATGAAGCTCCAGAAGCTTCTTGTTGTAGGACTGGCTGAGAGGCCTTTGGTCCACCTGCAGCCCAGGTCAACCTCTCCCAACCCTGCTGCCCTCCCTCCTCTGCAGGTGGTAGTTGTGAAGACATCTTTAATGACCTCGTGTGTGTAAATCTTCCTCTTAGTCTTCTTCCCAGACACCCTTCCTGAGAGAGTTGTATGGTTTGATTATTAAATGGCCCCATCTCTGACAGTCTAAAGTGTTTGTCTCCACAGTGGGCATGTACCCTGCTGGTCCCCTGATAGGACACCATGTCCTCCGGACTTGGTAATCTGTAGAAAATGATCAAAGCTAGAGATGGGGAGAAAATATGAAAGTCCTAATGTTTCCTCCACTTCTACCCAAGTGAAAAATTTTTAACAATCCCACAAACCCTTGAAGAGGAACAATCCAAATCATACTTCTCAGAAGTATTTGCCATTAAAGTTGCTTCACTCTGTAAGGCTCCTTAGTAAAAACTGACTTTTTGTTTTTGCCCTGGCGTCTCAAGTTAAGTAAAAAGGAAAAACCCACTGGTTGTGCTGAGTGAGAAAAAAGGCAAAAATCTTCAAGACTAATCAAAATTTAAAAAAAAATTTTTAAGATTTTTTTATTTTTAAGTAATCTGTACACCCAACATGGGGCTTGAACTCACAACCCTGAGACCAAGAGTCATGTGCTCCACCTACTGAGCCAGCCAGGTGCCCCCACACTTTAAATTTTAATAGTAATGAGTTCCTTAATGGAGCCCTAACTGCAGGGATTTAAGGAAAGAGGGAAACACACACACAGGTGTCCAATTCCAGCTTGCAAAAAAGAAGCTCACCCCCTGAAAACACTAGGAGAACTAATGCCCGTACCCCTGGCTAACTTGCAGGTCACTGATTCAGCTGCAGAGATTAGAAAGAATGCATATAAATCTATGGGACTCAGGGGTGACTATTCTACACTTCCAAGGAGGGTCCTCAGAAGCCCTTGACACAGTTTATAACTCTGTACACATAAAAAGCATCAACATGTCTTTAAATGTGTATTTTACCACTTTTGGGAGGCCATAGTCACATAATAGTAATTTAACTGGGCACATTTTCTCCAGTGTATATTATTGGGGTGCAGAGCAGACGCTGGTAAGTGGAGGGGCAGCCGAGAGAAGGTCTCTTCTCACTGGGGATGGCTATGTTTCCTCTGATCCTGTGGTCTACGCGGCTTGTTTTAGCTTTCTTTACTTTTAGAGAGACATGGTCTTGGGTCTGTTGTGTGTGTTTGTTTTTTAAAGATTTTATTTATGTATTTGAGAGACAGACAGACAGACAGAGCACAAGCAGGGAAGAGGGGCAGAGGGAGAGGGAGAAACAGACTCTCCGCGGAGCAGGGAGCCCAATGTGGGGCTCAGTCCCAGGACCCTGGGATCATGACCTGAGCCGAAGGCAGACGCCCAACCGACTGAGCCACCCAGGCGTCCTGGCCTTGGGTCTGTTGACCAAGCTTGTCACAATAATCTATTGCCAGATAAGAAATGTTCTGGATTCCCAACTGACATTATGCATGATAGACACCAAGTGTCATGCATACAACTACTCTAGTTATCAAGATCACGTTGGCTTTATTTTGATATAACTTAATTTTATTATTTGCTTTGGCTCTTACCAGAAGCAAATATCCATCCACTCTTCTTGTATATGTTCCTGAATGTGTTTACTCTTTAAGTAGGAGAGAATATCAACCATTCCTCAGCTCTATATACTTTATTAAATATCAAAATAGGCTTTATTTTTCAAGAATTTATTGGTCAGCAGTGCCTCTACCTCAGTTTGTTTGTGTTGGTTATTTGAAAAAAAAAAACCTTCAGATTTATGCCCATAATTATATTTATTTGCCCACTTAGGAAGAAAGATCCTTATCCCTCCCCATAATGTACAGAACTGAGGTCCAGGGAGTTCCTTTGAAGAGGGATAGTTCCTGGTACAAGATTTTAGAAATATTGTATTTGTTGGTAGGATTAATAGTATGACTTTTTCTCCGGATGATGATTTTAAATAATAGCATCATTTTACATAGGTAAAGTGGACTTGGTATTTAACTGGATGGAGCAAAGGTTGCAAACAAAACCCAAGGAAGGGTAAGACCAGAGGTCCCTATTGAGACAGAGGATGCTGGGACTTCATGCTGAGAGACTGTCTTGCTGTCACTTGGAATTTAATGCATTGCGTTGATATTGTTTGTAC
Organism: Callorhinus ursinus; assembly: GCF_003265705.2. NCBI lineage: Eukaryota > Metazoa > Chordata > Mammalia > Carnivora > Otariidae > Callorhinus > Callorhinus ursinus. The sequence goes on from NW_027397063.1 coordinate 61,875,788, forward strand.
TTTTTTTAATGGTAACATTCCTAATGTCCATCTATAAGGAACTCTGATGCATCCATATTATGCATACTATACAATTATTTAAAGGAACGAGGTAAAGCTCTAAGCACTGATACCAAATCACATCCAAAACAGATTCAGTCAAAAAAGCAAGTTTCAACATGGTTGTCTTTGGGAGGGCAGGAAGTAGGGACAATGGGAACTGACTGGAAAGGGGCATGAGGAAACCTTCTAGGGGATGGAAATGTTAATATCTCATTTTGAGTGGTGGTTACATGGATGTGTCCATTTGTGTTATAAAAGAGGAAATAGAAATATTTTTTCCTTACATATGCTTAAAAATAATTTCTGAAAGGACACATAAGATATTATGGATAATGATTAGCTCTAGGGAGTAGGTCAAGGTAGGAAAGAGGGAAAGAGAAATTTGTTTTTCATTTTATAGCTTTCTGTACTATTGGAGATGTTTTCTTCCCCTTTGTAAGTGTCATTTCTTTTGCATGAGGAGTCCGGCTGCAAAGGCCTTCCAGAAGCCTGAGCTGAAACCCTTACTATAGTGACTTTACAATAAAAGGAATTTTTCATATTGGATGATAAAGATCTCCCCTAACTACCTCCCTTCTACAAATTCAAACATAATGGACTATCAGCTTTGAGTGGTTTATCTAGAGTGGCAATGGTAGGTTTATGGTAAGCCAATTGTTTGGACCTAATGACCAAAACATGGCCCAGTTGATCTTAACCATGCTTATCCCTAGGTTTGGAAGCATCTAGCCACATGAAGCATTTAGTTGTTCAGAAACACCTCTTTCTACTTATGGAAAAATAGAGGATCATTGTAGGATATTAAGAAAAACTTCTGGACCATAGCATATCTCTGTGGAGAAAGATAAGTAACAAAATAGAATGTGAACAAGAACCCAAGGTTCACCACATCACATCAGTACTTACCAGACTCATTTCACACTTGATCTTAGCCAAAAGGCCAAGAAGTGATTATGACTCATTTCAAAGGAGGTGAGTTTGGGAATCCCCAGTGGCCCACAGAACCTATATAAACCATATATATATATATATATATACACGTGTGAAAACAATCAGGAAGCTAAAAAATATGTGGTGTTCTCCTTAACAGTAAATTCCTAATTAATGATTCAAAACTTTCATAACCCGTAATTTCCTTTTTTTTTTTCCTATACGGGACCTACTTCTAGATAGACCCACAGTAAATACTGAATAAAATCTTGTAAAATTTAAATGAAAGAAGTAAGCCTGGTTTGTGTAGTTCCTGTGTGAGTTTAGAGACCACACACACACACACACACAAAGTCTGTAAATTAGTATACCTTACATCACGCTCAAAACAAAAACAAAAACAAAAACACCCAGAAAAACCCATACAAAAGACCTCTAGCTTGTTTAAAGATATAAACATGAAAGGCCCAACTAGAAAACAATATAGGAAACCATCTTTATGACTTTGGAATAGGAAATGAGTTTTTAAACATGCTATGGAAAAGGGCAAATCATAAAAGAAAATATTGCTAAATTCTATTCCATTAAAACTAAGAATTTGTTTTTATTAAAAGATTCCATAAAGAAAGCAAAAAACAAGCTGCAAATATATCACTAAACTCTGTAGCCAACAGAAGTGCCTGGGTTGCTCAGTGGGTTAGGTGTCAGCCTTTGGTTCAAGTCGTGAACCTGGGGTCCTGGGATTGAGCCCCGTGTCAGGCTCCCCACTCAGCGGGGAGTCTGTTGCTCCCCCTGCTTGTGTGCTCTCTCTCAAACAAATAAAATCTTTAAAAAAATAAATAAACTATGTAATATAAACATATTATTTGTATATAAAAATATATTGTAATGCATTAAATCATTTATATGTGTATATATACTATTTTGAGACATATTTTACAGTTAAAAAAAATCAAGAAAGACAAAATGCAGACTTGGAGCTGGAGGGAACCTGGCTCTGGGACTGAGTCCCTGAATCTCCTCAACCTCAGTTTTGTCATGTTCTACGTGACTTTAGTAGTTCTGCCCTTGTAGGGCTCCCAGAGCTTCCTTGCTTTCTTTTCCCGGAGTTTTAAATGTCAGTATCTGTAGAACAGCTGACACATGGCAAGAGTGCAACAAATGGTTAATGATTACAACTATAAATAAATAATAGTGTCAGAGCAGGACTGGAATCAAATTCAGCTCCCCATCTAAAACAGGATCGTTCCCAGAACACATGGCCAGAGTTAAGTGGCCTTGGCTGTGGAGGGAAGGGGTAAGCAGGGACTGCTGGATGGCACTTGCCCACTAGGCTGCCTCTTTATGTAGCCAATGGCATCTGCTCCCGAGTTATAGCTCCTGTTCTTCCCGCTCGCTCGCTGACTCTGAAGCTGGAGCCAAGTGCTCCAGGCGACACCTCCCACAATAAGTTTCCACAGAAAGCCCCCAGCTGGACCAGGCCCGGGGGGGTGGGGTGGCTGCGGGGGGGGCTGGATCCTGAGGGTGGACACGAGCAAAAATCCTCAGGGTGAGGAGTCACCTTACATTTTTACATTGGAGAAACTAAATGTAAAACTCACGAGGCCCTGACTCAGCTGCACTGAGACCAGGAACTCTTACTCTAAACAAGTTTAGTTTCTGAGAGAAATTCTCCCAAACTCTCGGCCCATTCTTAAATTGTTTATTTTGCTTATACACATCAAACTGTCAAGATAATGCAAAAATGAAAAACAAGGGACTGACAGAAGAAAGAAGGAAGAAAGAAGAAAGAAAAGAAAGGAAGGAAGAAAGAGAAGAAAGAAAGAAAAAGAGAAAGAAAGAATGAATGAAAAGAAAAAGAAAGAAAGAAAGAAAGAAAGAAAGA
>NW_027397063.1:61879044-61904971 GCF_003265705.2 Callorhinus ursinus
CTTGGTTCTGGAAGGACCAGAATCAGAAATGCCCCCTCCCTGCTGGGACTGTGGAGCCAGGGGTCCCCTCCTCTGGATCCTTGTAATAGAAAGCTCAGTGTTCGGTGGCTGGGGTGGATGGGGAGGGTGTGCTGTGGAGGCTGGAGAAAGAGGCTTCCACGAAATGAGCAGATAGCTCCATTCACACCACAAATAAGCCCGTTCTTATCTAATCCTCTATCTGTACTTTTTATTCCAAAAGTATAGTCACTATGACCCTTTCATTCTAGAGCTTTTTGAGGAATCATTTGTTTGTACAATGAGAGCTTAGGTCAAGGGAGTTTGGTTCCTCTCCAAAACAGAGAGAAAAATCGGCTTATTGTACATGGCCCATGGAACTGGCCCAAAGGGCACAGGCCATACAATCCTAGTGCCCCATAGGACACGGTCCTTGGAGGGGAGGATGTACAGTGGCCCCATTCACACTGTCCCATGCTTAACTGTCAAGGGCTCAGAGAATTGGGTAAAGTCAGCAGAAGCCAGGAGTGGGAGGCACTCTGGGTCTGCTGGGCTGTAGCTTGGCAGGAGACTTCGGATGGGACCATGGGAGGCCCAGAGCTGACATCCAAGCAAATGCTCTTCCTCCCTTGTGCCCTTGCAACTCTTGCTCTAACTGCCACCTTGGCCCCCAGCCTAGGCAGCCCCTGAACAGAGCAAGGTCAGACACGTACAAGGGAGAAGAGGCATCCAGACCAGGCCTCCCAAAATGGCAGCTGGTCAAGAAAGTCAGGAGGCCAGAAGGTGAAGAAAGGAAAGTGCCAGTTTCTCAAAGTCCGCATGGCAAATGAGTACAGGGCTGCTTTGGGGAATCCCATGAAAGGAAGTTGACCCATAGGGCATGGTCTGGTAATTTCCTTCCTATAAGCTGCTGCTAACGTTTTGCTGTTCTTTCAGTCTTTTTTTTTTTTTTTTAAGATTTTATTTATTTGAGAGAGAGAGCGCGCAAACACAAATGAGGGGAGGGGAAGAGGGAGAGGGACAAGCCAACTCCCTGCTCAGCGAGGAGCCGGATGTGGGGCTGGATCCCAGGATCCCCCCGGGATCATGACCTGAGCAGAGGGCAGACACTTAGCTGACTGAGTCACCCAGGCGCCCCATCTTCCTGCCTTTTTCCAAACCACAAAGCACTGCCTCATGTGCCTGGGAAGAATTCGCTGTATCAGGAAAATATGTGGCAATACCATTCCCAGCATTAACACGTCTTTTCACTTTAGATCTTTATCTCTCCGCCAGGTCATTGAAATAGGACCTGAAGAGCTATCCTCCTGCTCCAGAGACCTGTCCCCGGCTCACAACCAGCCGAGCACTAGGTCATGCCCCAAAGACAAAACAATAGGTTATACATTCAAATGGACATTTTGCGGAGGTACAAGCAAAATCTGGAACTTTCCTTAGAACATCTGTAGAATTATCCCTCATTTTGCTCGCAATGAATAATTTCCATGATGGTTAAATTTGGAAGTGATTCCCACAGGGCACTATCCAAAGATAAACTCATCTTTGGTTTCACTCCTCTTTGTTTGGAGAAGTTAGGTAGCTCTGGAGCAGTGTTGTTCAATAGATGTTTCATATAATTCAATATGTAATTTTAAATCTTCTAGTAGCCATATTTACAATGAAAAAAAACCCAGAACAGGTGAAATTAATTGTAATAAAGTATGCTATTTCACCCAACGTACGTAAAATATTATAAGTTCAACATGTATCCACATAATAATAATGAGATATCTTACATTCTTTTTGTCATACAAGTCTCAAAATCTTTTTTTAAATTATTTTTTTAAGATTTTATTTATTTATTTTGAGAGAGAGAAAGTGCATGAGCAGCAGCAGAGGGAGAAGCAGACTCCTCGCCGAGCAGGGAGCCCGATGTGGGGCTCAATCGTAGGACCCTGGGATCATGACCTGAGTGAGCCGATGGCAGACACTTAACCCACTGAGCCACCTGGGTGCTCCAAAGTCTCAAAATCTGGTATGTGTTTTATACTTGCAGCATATCTCATTTCAGAGTAGCCATGTCCCAAATGTTCATAGCCACAGGCTGCTAGTAATAAACATATTGGACAGTGCAGGTTTAGAGCATCAAGTCTGAATTTTATAGCTTGGCCTTCCAGGTCCTTTTTAACTGGATCCCCACTTGGTGAATCAGGCATATTTATTTTACTTCTGAACAGAGAGAAGGCATAGAGAACTTCCCTCATTTTACAACTAATCCCTTGTGAGCCCAGACATGGAAAATGAGCTGCTTGAGGTACACAAATATTTAGTGGCAACACCAAGGATTTCCTGACTCCTAGAGCAAGTGGACCTATTTGAACCAATTAAGTAAAGTACAGTCATCTATTTTAAAAATGTTCCTGGAGAGAATTAATGAATGAATATTCCCGCTCTGCTTGGCTGAGGGTTTTAGTTGACTTCAACTTCTCAGAATTAGTCACCCCCGCAGACAGTCCCATGACCGTCTCAGTGGCAGGGTGGGCTTCCCTTTAGCTGGCATTTAGGGGAAGGTGCCTTGAGCTCTGTGTGAAAGAGGAATTTATGGAAAGTCACCCTCAGGCTAAGCTAAAGGTTCTACAGAAGATGCACCACCCCATTCCCTGTTCCAGGCAAATTCAACGCATGGCCAGGGTCTCCCATGTGCCCTAACCTGTCGGACACAAACCAGAGAACGGGAAATAAAAGTCACATCCACACAGACTTGTGGGAAGCAGGAGTCAGGCTGGAGAGGTCCTGGGGGCCAAGCATCCCTATCAGGCAAGAGGGAGACAGAACACAGCAGCTCCAGGAGCCCTGGTCTCAAGACCAAGAGGGCCAGCAGATTCTGGCTGCAAAGGGGCCAAACCCCTCCAATTAGGAATGCCTTCGGTTACTCATTTCAGGGGCCTGTTTCAGTGCTTCTCAAACTTTAATGCTCACCTGAATCCCCTGAGGATCTTGCTAAAATGAGGATTCTGCCTCAGTAGGCTAAGGGTCGGGCCTTGGATTCAGTCTTCCTAACCATCCCCCAGGTGACTCTTACTGTTGGTCCAAGCCCCACACGTAATAGCCCGGGAGTGGCCGTTGACTGAGGAGGCCCAATCAGGCTGCATACAGCTTGGTTATTTCTCCCCACTGAGATTTCTGGAACTAGTGCTAATGAACATCAACAAAGCACAACCTCAGACTTAACGCTAACTTATTCGATCTTCACAACAGCATGATGAGCTGGTGACTATTATTATCATTGTCCTTGTGTATGGAGGAGGAAATCAAAGCACAAAGCACAGAGAGGGTAGGGGACTAGCCTACAGCTGGCAGGCGATGACATTGGGGCTTGAACCCAGCAGGCCAGGGCCGCCCTGCCCATGAGGGCCATGTAACGCCAGCAAGTCTTGACAGACTCTGAGGCCGCTGAATGTTCTCTCAGCTAGGTGCTGACAAATATGTCTGATCTCGCAGCAGAATCCTGTCCAACTGGGACGGGCTTTCCAAAGTTTGTTTCAAAACGCATGGAAGCCATCCCCTCACCAGGCTTGGCCCACAAAATACTTTTTATCTTCAAACAACTTCAAAGCTTGTTTGTTGGTTTTTGTTTTGTTTTGTTTTTAATAGAAGTTTAGTTTCTTAGGAATTCTGAAAGGGTATTAAAAGTAATCAGTATGAGCTTAAGGAATTTTATCTTTAACTTCCTCACTCTGGGGTGAGGGTGAGGTATGGGCTATTCATATGCTTCAAATGTTGATCCGTTGATGTCTTCTCTTTGTTTGAGGGGGAGGCAGGGCTGTGTCATCCTGTTGGGCCCGGTTTTCTCATTTGTTCTCTGTTGGATCCGCCACCATTTATGGCTGTGATTGGAGTTGAGGATGGTGGGGCTGAGCGCTAGTCCTAGGACCAGGCTAACTGGGTTCCAGGTGGCTCACACCCCTTCTCAGGGCTCAGTTTGCTCATTTGTGCCACAAAGCGTCTGGCCAGATGCTCTGATGTGCTAGCACACAGCATGTTCTTTCTCGAGTAGCAATAATCGTGCCTCAGATAAACCTCATTCGCTACGCTACTGCTCATGCGCAAGACTGTCGTGTTCGTTGTGAGAGTTCCTGGTCTTCGTAAGGTTTTTCCCAGCAGTTGCTGGTTTGTTGTGTGACTGACCATTCTCACCATTGGTTCCTACCAAACAAACAGTCCCTAGAGAAGGCCCAAAACAAAATTCTTTGGTAAAAAAAATTCTTGATCCTGATTCTGGCTCCTTCTCTGTAGTCTGAGTGCCTTTGACTTGTTCCTACTGCTCACCCTTCCTCGTGGATATTTGGCTAGCTCGGACTTAAATTCCCACACTGGCTCCCCATTGCCCGCTCGACCAAATCCACACGTACCCTGGCTCCAGGGCCCCTTGTGTTCTGCTTACGTTCCTCCAGATGCCTTCTCACATCTCAGCCGCTCTGTGAGCAATCCCTCTGACCTGCATCTTCCTTCTTAGCCTCCATGTTTTTTACATATGGTATCTTCCTGCCTGGCACACCCTGCCTTCCCCTGCCTGCCTACCAAACTCCTACTCATCCTTCAAGACTCTCCTCAATGGTGTTCTCTAAGAAGCTTGTGGGGATCCATGTGGGTAAAACAAGTCATCCACCCTTTGTGCTTCCACTGTAACTCCTAGTGACCACAGGGAGCTTTCATTTAATCCATTTGTAGACACTCAGCTGCAAGTAACAGAACATCTGACTAATAGTGGCTTACACAATAGAAACATTTCATCAGCTCTCAAACAACAGATGGTGGACTCTTCTGGGTGGGCTCAGCAGCTCAACTCTGTCCTCAAGGACCTAGGAGGCTCCTTCCCTTCTGTCATCCTCAGCATGTTGGGTGTGTCTCACCTCATGGCTGAGAGATAGTGGCTCTAGCTCTAAGCCTCACGTCAGCACACCTCGGCATCCAAGAAGGAAGAATGGGGGTAGGATAAAATGGGCCTTTGACTTCTTTTTTTTTTAAGATTTTATTTATTTATTCATGACAGACAGAGACAGAGACAGAGACAGAGAGGCAGAGGGAGAAGCAGGCTCCCTGCAGGGAGCCTGATGTGGGACTCGATCCCAGGACCCTGGGATCATGACCTGAGCCGAAGGCAGAAGCTTAACCATCTGAACCACCCAGGCGCCCGACCTTTGACTTCTCCACTTGCTCTTCATCTGCTGATGGCTATTCTTTCCTACCCCTGATTCCTGCCCTTTATCAGATGCTCCCCCTTTAACTCCTCAACCTGACCAGGCACACTTAAATATCCACCCTCAAGACCTGACCCTTCAAGTACCTTAGCTCAAAGACCTCTTTTGTCCTTAAAAAAACAAAAAATCACTTCCACAGTCTGAAAATCTTGAAAGGTTTTTGACTGGTCATTTACTCCCTTTTGAATAGCTCTGTTGTACGTGTGGCTTTTACTGTGAGCCACCTCAAATAGGTTATGGAAGTGGGTGTGGTACAAATAATAAATAAGTGAATGAATATCTGGAAGTGTGGCTGTTTTTATTTTGTCTTGGGAGAATGTGGTTACCTCTGCGAAAGTCCCTCTGGCTAAGCGTAAACAGGATGGCTTGGCCCCTGTCTAGAAGCTGCCAGCTGATGCAGGGGATAGGGCGAGTGGTGGGTGGAAGTGGTGGGCCATTTGGGACTTGAGCTTACTTTTTCGTGCAGCTCGTTGAGCACATAGTGTGAATTTTGGAGAGAGATAAAGTCTGAGGCCTCATTACTGACTTCAGAGTAACTGCCTCTGTGATGCAAGGATCCCTCTCTGTGGGCCTCAGTTTCCCAAGTATACGACAGTGGTTTTGGGCCAGATGGCTTCAAAGAGCCCTTCTAACTTGGCTGATACATACGTGTCAGGGGAGGGGGTCTGTGAAGTACTTCTCAGAGAGGCAGAACTGTATGTTAGGGTGTTGTAGGAACAGGCGGTGGGGTCCCTGACCACTTTTCCTCTCAACCGCTGTGGCCTTGGTTTGGAGCTGGGAAGAGGGTTCATTGCCCTCTTGCCTGTGTTAGAAGGATGGGCTTCCTCCTCTTGAAGGACCCAACGCCAGAGTCCCTGCTACTCCTGCTCTGTGCTCCCAACTTAGGGACTGCCCCTTCCAGCCTCAATCAAGACAGGGCAGGCAGAGAGGGCGGGAAGGGGCACTAAGTGGGAATGCCAGGGGCAATGGACATCTCCCAGGTGCCTGGGGGACCCGGGGGGACTCCTGACACAGAGAGAGAACAGCAGTGGAGGCCAGAATCATGTGCCCTGGTAGACGCAGGGAGGGCCTCACATTTCCCTGGAGTCTCTGTCTTCGCCTCCTCATCATGCACGGCAGGGCCAGACTTGCTGAATCGTATTGAAGCAGGATGGCAAGGGGGAAGGGCTCTGAGCAGTGTCCATCATGAAAGTTTTGTCTCCCCACCTTGCCTGCCTGGCCTCACCTCCCCTGGGGTGTGGCTAGCAGCAGCCCGGCTTTTCAGGGCAGCCAGGGATGGGCTTCTCACCCCCTCTGACCCAGGCCCTCCCTTCCCTGCAGCTTTAGCCACAATCAGAGAGGAAGGGGCCTCAGCCAGGACTAGCATATCCAGGAATCGGGGCCAGTCACCAGTGTTCTTGAACATAGCTGGAGTTCTGGCCTCTACCAAGTCGTGGGTGAACTTCCCTCTTTGTCTCTCTCCGGGCTGAGAGGAAAGCTCTGGATTCTTAGGGGGGAGATTACTCAATCATGGAACAACTTAAAGCCTTCGATTGTAGAGTACTCTCCAGTCTCCCCAGCACCTCCATACTCAACCATTTCATTTAGTCGCTTGAGCAAGTCAGCAAGAGGCATACTATAATCACTGTCCCCCATTTTATAGCTCAAAGAGAATATTCATTTTCTGTTCTTGCTGTAACACATCAACACAAAGTTAAGAACTCAAAACCACACAAATGCATTATCTCAGAGTTCTGTAGGTCAGATGTCGGGGCAGGGTCTGGCTCAGCTGGTTCTCTGCTCCGGGCTTCGCAATACTGAAGTCAGCTGTCAGCATGGCTGTATTTCTTTCTGGAGGTTTTGAAGATGAATCTGCATCCAAGCTCAAGCCAGTGGTTGGCAGAATTGAGTTCCATGCGGTGTAGGATGACGTACTAGTGGCCCTGTGGGCCGTCAGCTGGGGGTCATTCTCAGCCTCCGGAGCGGCCTGCATTCTTTGGTTCGTAGCCTGCTTCCTCCATCTCCAAAGCCAGAAGTGGTGGCTGAGCTCCTTTCGTGTTTCACATCTCTCTGACCTCCCCTGGGGCCTCATCTGCCTTCTTCCTTCAGTCAGAGAAAGTGCTCTGCTTCTGAGGGCTCATGTGATTAAGTTAGGCCCACCAGGATGATCCGGGACAATTTCCCCATCTCAGGGCCTGTAGTCTTTTTTCTTTAAAGATTTTATTCATTTATTCGGCAGACAGAGAGAGAGCACATGAGCACAAGCAGGGGAAGCAGCAGGCAGAGGGAGAAGCAGTGTTCCAGGGGAGTAGGGAGCCTGATGTGGGACTCGATCCCAGGACCCTGGGATCATGACCTGAGCTGAAGGCAGACGCTTAACCACTGAGGCACCCAGGCGCCCCTAGGGTCTGTAGCCTTAATCACATCAGCGAAGTCCCCTTGCCAAATCATGTAAGGCATTCACAGTTCTGGGAATTAGGGCATGGGCCTCCTTGGGGATTATTATTCTTCCTACCAGAGAAAAGTTTCTAAAGCTATCACTCAGCTAGGCATTGGCAGCGGTGGAACCAGAACCCACATCCTCTGTCTACAAAACATTTACTTTTCTACCACATCCCAGCTGTCTCTGGAACTTTTAGAGCATCATTGAATTCATCCCATTTCTTCCAGGTAAGACACACCCAACTGGGCCCAGGAAGAAAAGTATCACCAGAGAGAAGGATTCTGTAGGCCCTCCGCCCACCGGACTCCTGTCGGCGGCACCTCACTCCCTGGGCTTGTCCGGCATTGTCCAGGAAGTTCTCGGAGATCACACCTAGCTGGTCTAAAATGGGGACTAAGGCAGGCCTAGGGCATCTCTGCCTGTTTATCTTAGAAGTCTCCAGAAGGGCCTTGCATACAGATGTAGAGTGTGTGCTCGCAGCACACTTTCTCCCCACAGCAGACCGGGCAGAGCGAGAGAATGAGCTGGAGATTCCAAAACAAACTGGGAGTTCAGGCAGTGGTGGACATTTTCCACCCCATTTCTGCCTCTGGCTCCAAGTAAAAGTACATTCATTCTTCTCCAGCGGTAATTTCCTCCTAGAAACAGAAGTCTAAATACATTTTGTTTATTCATTCCACGCCTATTTTTGCACACCTGCTTTGTGCAGGGCACCATTCTAGAGATCTATCAGTGAACAAAAGGGACAGAGATCCCTGCCCTCCTGGAGCCTACAGTCCGGGTGGTAGGGTCTGGACAGTAAAAAACAAAACATAATAAATGAGTTCATTGTGTAGATCTTTAGAAGGCCATAGAGCTATTGAAAAAGGAGCATAGAGCAGAATGAGTGGTGCTGGTAGGAATGCAGAGTACAGGATTAAGTATGGGCACAAAGTGCGCCTCACTGAGAAGGAGAGGTTTGAGCAAAGACTTGAGGTAAGAGAGGTGGCCAAATGGGTCCCTGAGTTGAGAGCATTCCAGGTAGAGGACGCAGCATGCTTGATGTATTGGAAGAACAGTAAGGAGCCCAGTGGAGTCGTAGAAGATGGCCTTGTAAGGAATGGATTTAACTTTTTTTTTTTTAAGATAGTATTTATTTGAGAGAGAGAGAGAGAGAGAGAGCACAAGCTGGTGGGGGGGCGGTGCGCAGAGGGAGAAGGAGAAGCAGACTCCCAGCTAAGCAGGGACACCGGGATCATGACCTGAGCTGAAGTCAGATGCTGAACCGAGCCACCCAGGTGCCCCAGGGATGGGTTTAACTTTAAGTGAAGTAGGAAACCACCATGAGGTTTTTGATCCGGAGGAACATCTTCTAGAAAGAGTTTGCATTTCCATGGAGTGCTGATGCAGGGAGTCTCTTAGAAAGTAAAGGTTTGGGGATTGTGATGATAAACCAGAGGCTGCTTTGGAGTAGAGGTTTTATGCTTTGCATAGTGTAGCCTGCGGGGGCGGGTGGGAAGTAAGGGAAGCTGAAGAAGGTGGGCGTTGGCCTCAGGCCAGCTCAGTGGGATAAGGCAGGTAGGTTTGGGCCTATGTAGACTTCACTGGTGGGGCCCATCTAGGGCCCCGTGTCAGCCTGCATGTTCTGGCAGTACTGGGTTACCTTGAGCAGACTGGATGGGGAGGACAGAGATGGAGACTCTTGAGGGTCTCACAGTGGCCCAGCATCCAAGCCAAAAGGTGGGAACCACGTAATCCCAAGCCAGAGAATCAGCAACAGGCCAACCTGTGTGAGGGGGATCACTCTAGCTTTTCCTGTGTGGGTTACCAGCAACAAAGCCAAGCAAAATCACAATTTTTACATCTATTTATTCCTTAGTAATCTCTATACCCAATGTGGGACTCCAACTCACGACCCTGAGATCAAGAGTCCATGAACCAGCCAGGTGGCAGATACATTTTTATATCTTTTGAGTATTTTATAATCAGAGGAAAACAATGAAAATATAATATTTATAATTATAGCAGCAGAACACTTAACTTGGTGTAAGGAAGAACTCCCTGGATGGGGACTGATAGGAAAGTGGTCCCCAGGGAGGAGGCTCTGCCACCCCTCCATCCCTGTGAGGGCCAGACACCCGAGTGCCTAGAAGGTCTGGCACTTGCTTGGAGACTTGGAACACAGCTGTTGACCTCTACCCCAAGCTGCCACCCTCTCATGTTCCCTGTGGTCCTGAAATCAATTTTGCATTTCTAAACCCATTATCCCTACACCTGGCAGGCTATGCCTTGAGTTGGGTGTAAGGAACGAACACTGAGCTGATTAGAGTTAGGTGACTGGGTTTCAATACCTGCTCTGGTTGGGGAGGATTTTATTTCCTCTGAGGATACATGGGGACTGAGGTTTCTCCCTTGGGAATATTGCTCCTTGGGAATCCCATGTGCTTTTCCCTTTAGTCAACTCACACCTGTCAGATCATACTACTAAACCCCAACTCTAGAGGATAGTCTAGATCTTATTTATTCTTATTTCCTTTTTATTTTTATTATCCACACCAGTTGTATTTATTGCAGGAAATTTTTCAAAAAAAGCAAAAAAAAAAAAAAAGACACAAATTATCTGTAGGCCCACCAACCAGAGATAACCAATCTATTTTTGTCTCATACTTCGATATAAAACAGTCAAAGTGTAATAATATCAAACACACCGTTCGGAAATGTGGTTTTTCATGACATATATATCTCAAGTACCTTTTCAAATCTATAAATATGCAGGTCTCCACATGCATGTTGATGAGTACATACTATTCCATCATGTGGCCCAGTCATTAGGAACCATTCCCCTGGGGTTGGGCAGGCTTTCACAGCTGGTGTCCTTATCAACACCGCCGTGATTAATATCCTCGGACTCATCTTTGCTCTCACTTGTCATTATTTGCTTAGGCCAAATTATAGGAGATAAACTGCTAGTCTGGAGGCAACGCAGTCTCTTCGGTATGCCGTTTCAAACCATTTGGCCCCGATGAGCTCAGAGGCTCCCTCCAGCTCAGACTGTCTGGGTCTGGTTTCTCTTCAGAGTCGGGGCTGGGGCCAGGATCTCTGCCTCTAAACCCTGTGATTGTTGTTCCATCGTCCCGGTCACATCTCCTCCGGGTTGAAAGTGTGTCGATAGTGTGATCTTTGGCCAAAGAAGTAGATTCCCCTCCCTTTCTCAAACTGCCCCACAGGCGAGCTCTCCGCCCCCTTCTTCTCCTCCTGTAATCATGCCCTTGGCTCCCAGCTCTGCTCAGCCCTGCAAGTGTCACCATGGTGCCTACAGTACTTTCATTCATTCAGATGATGCGGTGAACAGTAAAGAGTCATGAAACATTGACTCTGTGCTACGTCCTGGGAAATACAGAGGAGAATGAGGAAAGTCCCCGTCCTCATGGAACTCCTAAGTACTAAGAGAATGTCGGACAGCAATAAATTTTATGAAGAAACAACAAGGTAGTGGGAGAGTGAGTGGCTGTGGAGAGGTAATTTTGGTAACATGGCCCAGAGCATCCTGGCGGAGGTGGTGACATTTGAATGAAGAGAATACCTCATTATGCTTCCCTGTTGATATGTCTTCCTCCCTTTGTTAAATGGAGACCCTGGGTTGTTATGCGTATCAGAAGATAGAACAGTGCCTGGTGCATAGAGAGAGCTCAGTAGATGTGCGTGGAATGAAAGAATGCATGAGCGAATCGAAGGAGGTGAGGGTTCCACCATCTTCTGCACTGTTCAGATCCATGCGGAGCTCTGAGCCTCGATCCAGGAAGGTGGGTTTCTCCCCAGGTGCTTCACCTTGTTACCTAGGAGGGACTAGGAGAGCCGGGAGGTTAGGGAGCTCGCTCTGCCACACAGCAAGCAGCCTGGCAGAGCCGCCCAGAGTCCCAGCCCAGCGGCACAGCACACAGGTTAAGAGCAGACGCTTGCATTTGGCTCTGCTCTTGACCCACTCTGCAACCTTGGGCAAGTTCCCCAAAGCTCTATGAGTCAGGTTTCAAATCTAAGAAATGGAGATAACAGCACTGCCTCGCTGACTCGCGAGCATTACGTTGAGATAAAGTGTGTAAGAGCTTGGCGGGAAGGCAGGCTCAGCCAAGGGAGGCAGCTGGCCCACTGGTCCTGCAGAGCCCCAGGCGCCGGGCCGGCACGGGCTGGGTGAGCGGGGTGGGGGGGGGGGTCTACCTGGCCGCCTGGCAGGGTTCCTCCAGGGTGCGGGGCTCCCGGGAGGTGGAGGCCAGGCGGGAGGTGGAGGCCGGGCAGGACTGCAGGAGAGGGAGGAGACGCATGTGGGTGTGTTTTCCACATTATTTCACATTTTTACCCACATCCTGACTTCTCTTTAAAAAGAACTGTTGTAAAAACAATATAGAGACATTAAAGGAAATTTTAAAGGAAAAATAAACACCTGTGATCTCAGCATTCTAACCCCAAATTGTTGTTTTCTTTCTGCCTAGTCCTTCCTGTTTGGCTAAATGCACGCACACCTGATATAGCGCTGTGCCTCTGGTGATCTAGGTCATGTGACGCATGTCACTTGACATGTTAAAAATACATGCTCCTTCATTATCCCAAAATCTTCATATACAGAATTATTTTTATAGATTTTATCTATTTATTTGACAGAGAGAGCATAAGCAGGGGGAGCGGCAGGCAGAGGGAGAAGCAGGCACCCTGCTGAGCAGGGAGCCCGATGTGGGACTCGATCCCAGGACCCTGGGATCATGACCTGATCCGAAGGCAGACGCTTAACCATCTGAGCCACCCAGGCACCCAAACTCTGTGAGGTCTTCTGTCTGTTTTGTTCACTGCTCTTCCCGTCCACAGTGACTGGCTCCTCAAATAACTGTGGAACAAAAAACAAAATCACTGATAACATTACAAAATTACAGACATTCATTTTAACTTAAATTTTACAGAAGGAAAAAAGATACTGTAGTAGAATGAGGGAGTTGCTGAACATTAGGTCATGGTTCCTCAAGGACCCTTCAAAAATTAAAAAAAAATATATGTGTACAAATCATCGAGGTTGGAGATGTTAGATCTTTGTCCTTTTTTCCCCGGCTCATTTATTTTTACTTTTTTGCTTTTTTATTTTTTCCAAGTAATCTCTATGCTTAGCATGGGGCTTGAACTCATGACCCCGGGATCAAGAGTCAGATGCTCTACCAACCCAGCCATCTAGACACCCCTCTGCTTCTTTCTTTTTCTCTCTCTCTCTTTCTTTCTTTTTTAAGATTTATTTATTTATTTGAGAAAGGGAGAGAGAGAGAGAGAGAGAGAGAGCACAGAGGGAGAGGGAGAGGGAGAAGCAGACTCATCGCTGAGCAGAGAGCCCCACACAGAGCTCGATCCCAGGACCCTAAGATCATGACCTGATACCGAAGGCAGACTCTTAACCAAACTGAGCCACCCAGGTGCCCCTCTGCTCATTTCTTAATGGGCATAAATTTAAATTTCCAGGCAGTAAGACTTAATAACTGCTTCATCAACATCAGAATAGATATCACTAATATTTAAAGAAACAAAGAAACCTTTTTTTTTTTACTTACACATACACCAAGAACAAAGTGGAAAACATATGCCTATTTTTATTTTTTTTAATTTTTTTAAAGATTTTGTTTATTTATTTGAGAGAGAAAGAATGAGAGACAGAGAGCACGAGAGGGAAGAGGGTCAGAGGGAGAATCAGACGCCCCGCTGAGCAGGGAGCCCGATGCAGGACTCGATCCCGGGACTCCAGGATCAAGACCTGAGCTGACGGCAGTCGCTTAACCAACTGAGCCACACAGGCGCCCCTACATATGCCTACTTTTAGAATGAACTCTCAGGATGCCTGGCTCGCTGAGTCAGTGAAGCATGTGACTCTTGATCTTGGGGTTGTAAGTCTGAGCCCCACCTTGGGTGTAGAGATCACTTAAAAATAAGATCTTGGGATGCCTGGGTGGCTAAGTTGGTTAAGCCTCCAATTCTTGGTTTTGGCTCAGGTCATGATCCCAGGGTCCTAGGATCGAGCCTCGCATCGGGCTCCCTGCTCACCAGAGAGCCTGTTTCTCCCTCTCCCTCTATTGCTCCCCCTGCTTGTGTGCTCTCTCTCTGTCAAATAAATAAAATCTTTTAAAAAATAAATAAAAATAATAAGATCTTTAAAAAAAGGAATAGACTCTCTAGACAAAACAAATAGGGAAAGGCTGATCTGTGAGCAAAATATCCTATAAAATATCCTAGTTGAGGGGAGAAAGCCATCTGTTATGAAGAAATGATTAGAGCTACTGTATTTCCTTTGTGGTTCTATTTATTACTTTTTAAAAGAATCGATCATAGGCTATCAGTTGCTAGCCAGCCTGGAAATGGATGCACATGGGCAGACCTAGTCAAGAAGCAGGAGAAAAATGCCCTCTTGTTCCCACCTTGAACCAGCTTCCTCCACCTTCTTCCCTGCCCCCCCCTTAGCGATCTGAGTCTTCCCAAAGTGCGTTCTGGCTTTGCCCTCCCTCCTCCGCTCCCTCAGCTCGTTCCCTCACCACCACACTGGGGGTCAGGCTCACCAGAGAAGCTGTAAAAATGGACACACCCCTGCCTCCTGGGGCCCCGTCTTTGCAGATTCTGACCCTGTAGGTCTGTGTGCAAGTTGGGGGGCTGTCTTTCTGAAGCCCTCCATGTAAGTCTGATGACACCACCCCATCGGTGTCTTTCATTCCTCATTACGTGCCCCAGGACGTACCACGGTGTCTGGCAAATTATAGGTGCTTGATAAATATGTGACAAATGAACCGAAAAACAAATGTTTTAGGTCCTTGTCCATTTTTATGGAAGTCGGCGTCACCTCTTTGGATTTTCACTACCATTTTGTGAGGCAGAGAACGCAGGGGATTGTTCCTGCTTCACAGAGGCTGAGACACGAAGGAACAACCCCAAGGTCACACGTGGAGGGACCAGAGGCTTAGGGTGAGGGGCAGAGTTTAAGGAGGGGAGAAAGGAATTCCCGTGCTGGAGGAGCCCAGCAGGATTATGAGGAGGTGGGGCCAGAACCACTTTCTCACGGGGTGGCGGGGACGGAGTAGCTCTAGAGAAAAGAGCTCGGACGGTGTAAGGCCACAGACCTATTTCTGGGGAGCAGGCATGTCCCCAAGTGTGATGTTTTCCCTGGGGTCAGAGCGCTTGGGCCCAACGTCACCACGGAAAACACATCCTTCTGCTGACTCTGGCCTCTGCCCCCAGCCTCCTCCTCTAGGTCTGTGTGTTTAGGCAGCTGCACTGCATTTTTAGAACAATTTTTAACTTGCAGGCTGTACCTGTGGAACCAGAATGTCTGGTCAAGACCAGTTACATAACACCCGCAGCCCTCTTGGGTGCCAGGGGCAACTGCAGCTCTGGCCCCACGCAGGTGTCGGCTAGGCCTAGTCAGAGAGGGCAGGAGGTGAAAGGAAGGGGTCCCCTTCCCACCTGGAGACCTGCGCCCCCACTTCTGGAGCAGGAAAGCTGAGTGGGACAGGACCCAGTGTGAGTTTTCTATCCAGGAGCCCTGAGAATGTATGGAGCTCTGTTCTGGTCTAAGGCTTCCTGAAGGATTTAGGCTACATCGAAGAAAGAACTTCACCATTGAGATCGGCAATATGTGTTATACAGAGGTTTCTTCTGTACCTAATTAAAGATTATCTGTGATGAATAAAGTAGGCATGCCCAGAACAGAGGGGTGGACTATATGACTTCTGGAAGACTGTCCCACCGATAGTTCATGGTGTGTTGGGTAGATCCCAGGCCAGGACACCCAGACCTTAGTACCTGAGTGCCCAGTTGGCAAAAAGACCAAATTTCAAAAAAAGATTTGCAGAATTAAGATGAGGAACTAAGCTCATGACAGCCTCTACAGCTGCCCAGGCCAGGCCTGAGCAGAGGGAAGGAGGGAAGGCAGACAGCCATCAGGATGGCTGGAATGCACGTTCCAGAAACGGCCCGGGGCCCAGAGAAGCCAGAGAAGTGGGTGAGAGATGGAATCCCAGCAAGCCAGCGCACACTCTGCCGAGCCGCTGGCCTGACCTCCTCCTTTTATAGACAGAAGACTGAGAAGTGACTCACTCACCCAGTCACGTAGAGAAGAAGCTGATGAGGCTGGTAGATCAGTGACAGGTCAAGGCCTGAAGGTCTTTCATGAACTTCAGAAGGGTGAAGGTGAGTCTAACTCTAACAGCTGCTGGAGTGAGTTCGAGGGAGGATTTGAGAAGCCCCTGGAGAGTTCTCAGCCCTGGGTCTGGAGCTGAGCCTTGGCTGCAAGCCACAGATAGGGAGGCATCTAAGAGGTGTAGAAGAAGAACAACCAACAGGACTCAGACATGGGCCTCCTGGGGCCAAACCAGGGACCCAAAGGGGTGGTGGACATTTCCACCCCGACCTCTCTTCCTAGGCTCCCACGTTACTGGGCCAACCCCGCCTGCTCCACCATGAGGCAGGAGCAAGGCACTAGCCAGTCAACAGGCAGCCGTGGAGTCCCCTCTGTGCTGTGCGGCCCCTCCCTCCACTCACTCCTGCTTCCCCCTCACTCCCTCCCCTCCATTCACACAAACAGGCTGAATCCCTGTCCATTGACTCTGTAAAGGCCCCCTTGGTCACACTGACCTCACTTCAGGTCAGGCCCCACATTCACCTGGGCACCTGCCACAGCCTCCTCACTGGTCCCCGGCCTCCCACCTCTGCTGCAGCCATTCTCCTCCACGTAGCCAGCGACTAGAGGGTGCTCAAACACAGATCTGGTCCTCCACTCTCCTGAAAGCTAGGCCTGGCTCCCCAGAGCCTCCAAGATAAAGCACCACCTCCTTGGGAGAGCATGCGAGTCCTTTGGGAGTGGGCCTTTCCCACCTTAGCCTTGCATCTTACCCTCTGCTGTGTTGCTTCCGGAACCCACCAAGACTTTTCACACATCTGACTTTTACACATACTTTTCCTTTGCCTGGGATGCTCGTGTACCTCCCGGTCCACCTGGGATATCTCCCACTCATCTTTCAAGTCTCAACCCAAAGCTGCTGCTTCTGGGAAGCCCTCCCTGATCTCCTCAGGCAAAGGCTGGTATTTCTTCTCCGGAGCGCCCAGTGCTCACCACATAGGTGCTAATTACCCATTCGCTTATTGTGGTAGGTAGGCTCTGGTAGAATGGCTTACGATGATCCTTGCCTCTTGGTGTCTCTCCTGTGTAATGCCCTCCCCTTGAGTGTGAGCTGGGCTCGGTAACTTCCTTGTAACGACAAGAATCCGGCAGAAGTTAAGGGATATCACTTCTGAGATTGGTTACAAAAAGACTTGTCTCTGGCTTCTGACTTTGTTGCCCTCTCTTTCTCAGAGCCCTCACTCTGGAGGAAGCAAACTGCCACTTGGCGTTGTCCTAGGGTGGGGCCCATGTGGTAAGGAACAGATGTCTCTAGCCAACAGTCAGTAAGGACTTCAGATGAGTCCACTGCCACCTGAGTGAGCCGGAAGCAGATTCTTCCGCAGTCAAACCTCTGAGGTGACTGCAGTGCATGCTGACACTTGGTTGGTTTTACTGAGAGACTCTGAGTTAGAGGCACTTGGCTAAGCTGTCCCCAGGTTCCTGACCCATAGAAACTGACATAACAAATGACTGTTGTTTTAAACCTTTAACTTTTGGGGAAATGTGTTACACAGGTAACCGATAGACATCTTCTCCATTGGCCTTAGATCTCCTTGGGGACTGACGTATTCATCTTTGGATCGGCTAGGGCAGCTCACTGGGGACAACAAAAAGATACTACTGGGGCGCCTGGGTGGCTCAGTTGCTTAAGCGACTGCCTTCCGCTCAGGTTATGATGCCAGGGTCCTGGGATCGAGCCCTGCATCGGGCTCCCGGCTCATCAGGGAGTCTGCTTCTCCCTCTCCCTCTGCCTGCCACTCCGCCCGCTTGTGCTCTCTTTCTGTCAAATACATAAATAAAATCTTAAAAAAAAAAAAAAGAAAAGAAAAGATACTACAAGTTTGTGGATAAAAAAATTTTCTAATAAATTAAATAAAGGTTACATAAGAATGAATCGGAATGACATCAGCCTTCTCAACGGCAACCCTGGAAGTTAGAATACAATGGAACCAGATCTTCAAAATTCTGAGGAAAATGATATCCGATCCCCAGCGATTAAGTGGGAGTGTGAAACATTTTCAGAAAAGATCTCAAAAATTTGCCTTCTGCGCACCCATCCATTGTCTCAGGAAGCTACTCAAGGGTGTGCTCTGCCAAAACAAAAATGTAAACCAAGAAAGGAGAAGGAATGGGTTTCAGGAGCTGAGAACCAAAAAAGTGAGGAGCAAAGGGACTGTCTAGCTGATGATGAGGGAAGAGCCCAGGACAGCAGCTGTGACCGAGGCCTGGAGGGGGACCAGTCCAACTCCGAGCAGGTCAGAAGGCTGACCAAGGGATGGTTCTGTTCAGGAAATGCAACTCTGAGACCAGCTTGTGTAATGAGCGTATTGACTAGAGATTTAAACACAAATAGGGGAGTAGTTGGGATTGAATTAGTAACAGATATACAGAATACTAAGCAAATGAGAAAAGTAAGGTAATTATTAACTATAGCAAAAACAAGATGTTGGGGGCGCCTGGGTGGCTCAGTTGGTTAAGCGTCTGCCTTCGGCTCAGGTCATGATCCCAGGGTCCTGGGATCAGGCCCCACATCGGGCTCCCTGCTCGGCAGGAAGCCTGCTTCTCCCTTCCCCACTCCCCCTGCTTGGGTTCCCTCTCTCGCTGTGTCTCTCTCTGTCAAATAAATAAATAAAATCTTAAAAAAAAACACAAGATGTTGTATGGGAAAAAGTAATCGTAGTATACTACGTAAGCTGTGAATAGAGTTTACAAAGTCAGAAACATAAACAGTGAATGTTGATCTAAAGAAAATTACAACATAACTAAATTGGGAGGAAGGGGGATGGGAAGTGTGTTGTGTGGTGGGGATGCGGAGAGCCAAATGATCTAAATCCTAATCTTCCATAGTGAGAAGTCAATAGACAAAGAATTAGCTCAAAAAGTGGAAAGCGGTTGCCCGTGAGTTGGAAATGGGGTCTGAGTTGCAAGAGATAACTGTTTTTCATAACAAGTCTTACAGAACTACTTAACTTGTCAAACTATGTAAGTAAAACGCTTTTAGAAATTAAAATAAAAGTCTACTGGGGCGCCTGGGTGGGATCTCTGGGTCCTGAGATCGAGCCCCCATGTCACTGCTCAGCAGCTGGTCTGCTTCTCCCTCTCCCTCTGCCCCTCCCTCAACTCGTGCTCTCTCTCTCTCTCTCTCAAGTGAATAAATAAAATCTTTTAAAAAATTTTTTAAAAATCTAAGTCTACCACAATTTCTACATATAGAAGATGCTCAGTAAGTGTCAACCATAACTATTCCCTCCATATGACGTCTTCATCAGACAGCTTGCCATACTCACAGGTGGATGTGACGTGTTAGGACACTTGACTGCAGGTGACGAAGCCTCAACTCAAACTGGTGAACGCATAAAAGGGAATAGTATTGTGTCATGTCACAAATAAGCTTCAGTCATGGCTGGATCCAGGTGTCTACATGGCACCAGCAGAGATCTTTTTGTCTCCATTTCTTGGCTCTCTATCCTGTGTTGACTTCATTCTCAAGTGGGCTCCTCTCACACCTTGGCAAGCTGGTCTCCTGCACCAGCTCTCTGGGTTTCAATCCTGCCAACTTCATGATCCTAGTGGAAGGAGAGGGTCTCGGCCTGGTGGTTGTAACAAAATGCTTGGGATAGACACTCACTGATCTGGCTTGGGTCACATGCTCATCCCTGAACAGATCACTATGGCCGAAGAGATAGAGCACTATGGCTAAACCTGAGTCATATGCCCACTCCTGGACCCATGGACAAAGTGAGGCTAAAATGGTCTCGAAGAGGAAATCTGGCTGCTGCTACTAGAAAACGAGAGGATGAATGCTGCAAAACCAACAGTTGGTGCCCTCGCCTGAAGCCTGAGACTGCTGCTTGCCAGCATCAGCCAGGAGCCTCGAGTTAGGAACCACCTCCTAAAATACTATATAACTGATTTGGGTCCCTCTGCTTCACAAGAGCCAGTCAGTATTTAAAGACATGTCCCATGTTCCCACATCTTCCTGTCTCCAGGGAAACAAGCCTAGATCCCCTGATTTTCCTTGCATGACCGTTTCTAGACTCCTCACCTTTCTGGCTCTTTCCCTGGATGCTGAGTAGTGTCAAATACTAAAAGATGGTACCCAGAGTTGAATGAAGCTCCAGACCAGGCCAAATGCCCATGGGTTGCCTGTCTCATTTCTCCTGGTCAGTGCAGCACCTTAAATGTGCATTAGCTTTTGCCTGACTATAATGCATTGTTGGCTCGTACTCAGCTCTGGCCAATATCTCTCAGTATACGAGCTGTCATTAAGCCAGGGGTTCCTCATTCTGCATTCTTTGAACCTAAATAAAGGAATTTGTCATTGATGAATTTCAGCTTTTAAAATTTGGCCCATTATTCAGTTTGTTGAGGTGTTTTTGAATATAGATTCTATCTTCAGTACTAAGCATCTCTCCAGGTTTTGCATCATCCACCTATTTGGTGGGCAGACCTACTCTTGATTTTCATCCCAGAGGATAATAGGATAAATTAGGGTCAAGGATAAAGCCCTCTGTCCTACTACCCAAGTCCACATGATATCTTGTGCTTATGCAATCAGCTATGGAGCAACCAAGTTGTTTAGTTTCCTAGGGCTACCAAAACACATTACTACAAACTGGGTAGCTTAAAACAACAGAAATTCATTCTGTCACAGTTCTGGAGGCCAGAGGTCCTAAGTGGAGGTGTCGGTACGGCCACGCTCCCTCCAAAGACTCTAGAGGAGAACCCTTCCTTGCCTCTTCCTAGCCTTTCTTGGCTGTCGGCAATCCTTGACGTTCCTTGGCTTTTGCTGCGTCCCTCCGTCTTTGCCTCGATCTTTAGGTGGTATTCTTCCTTCCATGTGTGTCTTCGATGTGTTTCTGTGTCCAGACTTCCCTCTTCTTGTACGATGCCAGTCATTGGATTTAGCGCTCACCCTGTTCCAGTATGAGTCCATCCTAACTAGATTACATCTACAGAGACCCTGTTTTTCAAATAAGGTCTCATTCACAGGTACCCGGGGTTAGGACTTCCAACATATCTTTTGGGGGGGACACAGTTCAACCTACTACATAAGCGATATCAGACTTCATCTCCCACATCTCCTTCTTGACCTCCAAGCTCTATAGAGCATCTCCGTCAGAAGCTTTGCTACGATCCAGATGGCCATGGGAGTCCATGCGCCCCAATCCCCATAAGCAGTCAACCTGATCTACTCACGCTGTCTAGGGTGGTGGTTGCCACCAGGAGCTGCATGAGGGCTGCCCTATCCCTTTCCACTTTTCAGAGATTCTGAGAGACTCTGCCCCTGGGGGAGGCCAGGATCTCCTGGGGGGTAGGAAGGGGGTAGCTGGAGGAGGGAGGCCATAGAGTAGCACAGTTAAGAGCTTGGACTTTGGAATGAGACAGACCTGTGACTTTGGGCTAGATTATTCAACCTCTCTTGCATCCCATTTTCTTCCCCTGGAACATGTGAGTGCTAAAACTTACCGTCTTTACGAGGATGAAATGACAGCCCAGGATAGAAGTGGCTATTTGCCGTCCTTCGTTCAGCTGCTACTGCTGTTAGCTGCTGGGGATCTGGGTGAATCTAGATCTGAATTCAGATCTTCGGGGTCCCCTGGGGCATGTTCCTTGACTGGGCTAAACCCTTTTCAGGCTTCCGCACCTGTAAAACCTGACAGAGAAACTTGACTCTCAGGGTGTTGTGAACTCTAAGGACACCCAGCACAGAGCCTGGGGCACAGTCAAAGCTGTGTAAATCTTTGCTTCTTTCCCTTCCCCTCTTCTCCCGTGAACAAAGGAAGTGGTGTTAGTCCGACATGACCTATTCTTAGGAAACTCACGGTGGCTCCTTTACAATCGCTCTGTTTTCTCTGCCCCTGGGGAGAGACCTTGGATTTTATTTTGAGCCTGTCTTTGTAAAGGCTCTAAATTAGAAACAAAATGCTCCACGGGGCCACTTAGTTCTTCAGGAAGCCGTCTTAAGTTACTATTTTTATCTTCATGCCCATTTTCCCCAGGCAGTAAGTGAAGGCAGGGGGTTCATAATGGCTCCGGCAGCCAGGTGGTATCTAGGGGTGACAGGGGTGGAGCAGGGCTTCGATCCACACCCTCAGACTCCAAGTCCTACACTTTGCCTTTACATAACAAAAGATTAGATTTCTCAAAAAGAATTACGTATGTAATTACATAAGCTGAATTACATATGTGAACTAATTTTTTTTTTTTAAGAAAAATCCGAACATTACTGCTAAACCTCAAGTTTCTTTGTCAGTCACCTTCCATCAGAACTTCTCCTTTTCTCTACATCCCCAGGGGTAACTACTATTTATGGGTTTGATATGTATGCCCCAGAACTTTAAAAAATAGAGACATTTCCATTCCTTTATTTCTATACAAACCTACACAAAATACATTGTATTGTGTTTTGGAGGGGAGTGTTTTCACAGAAATGGCATCATGTATCACACATGGTTTGGCAACTTGCGTTCCTCGCCCTCCCCCCCCCCCCCCCCCCCCAGCACATTTTGAGAGTTCTACCGTTGAAACACATACATCTGGTTTGCTCCTTTGGTCTGTGGTATTCCACTCAAACGTGCTACGCTGGATCGACCCTTCTTCCCCCGGTGGTAGCCCTCTGCCCCTGCCCCATTTCCCACTGCTTCTGAGGGCTGGAGGCTTTGTGGAGCAGGTCCTGAGCCACTTTTCAGGAAGCCTCCTGGGCTCACACTGGAAAGGCCAGACTCCTGGGGAGTTCACTTTGAAAGCAGGACCACCCGCAGACCCTAACTGTCTGGGTTCAAGATCAAGGACTTCCCCCAGACCACCTGCTGCAGAAGTAGGAAAGCCAGGCAGAGCCCCAGCAGCTTGCTACAAACTTCGGCCCAGGCCTCCGCAGCTCTGCTTGCCAACAGGACCTGCTAACAGTGGGAGATAAAAAGAGCAGTACAATAAACATGATAAGGGGGCTGTTATTGAGTGAAAGGCAGCAGTAAAACAATAAAAACAAACCAACTGATTACAGTGCAAATACAAAAACAAAGAGAGATTAGATCCTTTTGACCAGGCCTTGATCTAAATAAGAACTCACCAAGAACAAGGCCTGAGGCGGGTGGCAGGGAGCCCCTCCCCATGGGAGGACTTCCTCTATCCTGCAAGAATTCCTCCTTCCTCCTGGAATCGAGTCTGGGGTCCTGCTGAGCCGTTGTCCTTGTTAGGGCCCACTGCAGTGAACTCCCAGCCCAAAGTCCTTCCAGTTCAGTGGCTACACATTTGAATCACCCAGCAAGATTTAAAACAAATAAGCAAACAATTTCCCAGTGGGTGGGGGTAAATCGTTTGGGGGGTGGGGAGCTGTGAATTCACACTACATTAATTGATAGTTTTAATTGATAGTTCTTGCTGATTGCCATGGTGTAACTACTCCTCCCATGGCCCATTTAAGTGACTCAGCTGGTTGACCAATGGGCTTCCAAATTCATTCATTCAGTAGAGTGGCATCCATTGAGAACTCTTTGTAGCTTTTCTTGCTTTCCAAGAACTTCCAATATACACCATGATCACTGAAAAAAATCAACCAATCAGATTTCACTGTGATTTATAGCCAAATAATTTATAAAGCAACTTTCTTAAATACCTTTCAGAATGTTTACAGCAGAAAATATTCAACATGGACTGCGGGCATGTCTGACCGTGTTTGATAGGATACGCTGGGGCTTCCACAAAAGAGTATTTTCAGGGCCTACAGAGAGAACACGGGAGAGAAGGGAGTCCCCACTGTGGGCAGGTGGACAGAAGACGCAGCCCCCTGGTTACAGAAATCCTCCTCTGCGACCTGTAGAGTTCACAGGGCACTTTCACACCGAAGGAAGCTTCCAAGATTCCAAGAGGTAAAGTAACTTGCTCAAGGTCAAATGGCCAGGTCTCACTCAGCTCAGGACTTCTGAGCCCAGAAAGAGGCCTCCTTCCAAAACATACTAGGCCCCTCCTCATGGAGTCTGAGACCTCGACTCAGGTCTGGAAGATTCAAAGTTGGGGTACTCCCTCCCTTTGCTCCTTTCTTGACCTTCAGCCATGCCCTGCAGGGGCTGACCTGGCAGACCACAAGTTGATCCCACCTGAGCCATGAGTGCCCAAGGGGGGTGGGGCACCGTGAGCCCACAGCCTCCTGACACCCAGAAGAAAGTCTTAATTACCCATCTCCTGCCACACCCCTGCAAGTCTTCCCAGGACAGGAGAGGTGCCTGCGGGGCAGGAGTCAGGGAAGCCAGGAAAGCTTTCAGACCTTCTGCAAGGGCAAGGAGGCACGCCAGCGTGGTTTAGGAGCCAGAGCTGCCCAGGCCATATAACCCAGTAGGTCAGCCAGGCAGGTAGCCGTTCCTACAAAGATGGGGGGATTCCCCCACCCCTTGCGTGAGATACACCGCCCCCAGGAGCTCCTTACAGACCCCCTACTTCAGTGGCAAAGCTACTGTTCCCCTTTTCCTGCACTGGGGAGGGTTAGGGACTCCCTGCGTGGGCAGGGTCTCCTCAGAAGTGCAGCATTGTCTCAGTCGGAGTGAGCTCGGGCGGAGAAAACAGTTGATTGCCTCGTGTGTCATCGACTCTGGCCCACTCTGCGCTTGATCAAGTGGGGATGGGGCCTGGGGAGGTATCCCCAAATAGCCCTCAGGGTGGCCTGGGAGTTCTGGCCTCCTAGGTCAGCGTTGCAACTGAGAATCCTGGAGAGGCTCTGCTCTATACCCTCCTTGGCATGTGTCCCTGGGCAAGGCCAGCTGCGCTTAGCTGGGAGGAAGAAAGGGCAAGCTCCCTGTGCACTGGTGAGGGTGTCTGCTCCCCGAGGCAACCTCTCCCGACTCTAAAATTATATGTGGATTAAGAACACTCCATCTGGTAGGAGCAGATGGAATCGGGCAGAAGCATAATCAGGACACTGGGTTTCAGATCTACGGCTCTCCATATTTCAAGAAGAAAAATAGAAAAGACAAAAAGCCCAGGAGAGAAGCATATGATGAGGGGTGTGTGTGTGTGTGTGTGTGTGTGTGTGTGTGTGTGTGTGGTGTTTATGTGCCACATGATGTGGGGAGGGGACACTGACTCAGCGTGTGTGATAGGAAAGTGATTTTGCAAGGAACGGATTCATCAAAGGAAATGGGAAATTGAAGTCAGAGTAGATGAGGGAACCGAACAGTGGGGCAAAAGAGGAGCAGAGAAAGACAGCGATGCCCTCCAGGCTCCCAGAGCACAAAACAGTCTAACAAAAGTCTGCAGAAGGAGAGGAGAGGTCCTGCGGACGTGGGATCCTGGAGGGCCTAAGGGCATCCCTCCCTCCCTGACCGAAGAGTGAAAGCAGCAGGAAGTGCCGCGTCCGTCAGTCCAGAACGGGGCTACGGGCTATGAGCAACACAAAACCTGACCTGCAGGTACTTGAACAAATAGGGGTTTCTTTGTTTCACAGAAGAAAATACCTGAAAGTGGGTGGGCCTGGTGCTCAGTGGTGTTGGGGCTGCGATCTCGATGGTTCTCTTGGCTTTTCCTGTGGAAATAATTACTGTGGTTTCAAATATCAGGAACCTTTTCAAAGTAGGGAGAAAGAGAAGGGCACGCAGCCAGGCAACCTGTCCCAGGAGGCTCCTTCCACTTGCATCCCACAGGCCAGAACCAGTCACGTGGTCACCCCCAGTCACAGGCAGGCTGGGGACACAGAGCGCCGGCTTGCCAAGGCCGAGCCTAGGCAGGGGGCTGCTCTTAGGGAAGAAGGGGAAATGGAGAGCGGGAAGGCAAGCACGCCCAGACCCGACACCCTGAATGGCAAACATTTTTGGTAAAGACTAAATTAATATTCCAAAGTTGAGCTGAAAGAGTCTCCAGAAAAGAGTGAGGCCCTGCTTTGAGAATGGCAATCCAAGACCCTTGAGGCCATCACTTCAATCATCACTGTCTCCTTTAATCTACACAGCGACCACCTGAAGTAAATGCTCTGATTTCTCCCACACTGCCGACCTGGAAGGAGTGTCCTGCTTTGCACATCACGCTTTGCAGGAATCCATCTGAGTCAGATATCACAGGCTCTAATGCAGATACTCCTCAGCCTTTTGGTCCTGAACTGTTTGCTCCATATAAGAAGCTATCCTC
>NW_027397063.1:61905071-61949037 GCF_003265705.2 Callorhinus ursinus
AGAAGAAGAAGCTATCCCCCTTCACTAAATTACTGATCTCCAACCCTTCCCCAGGATCAGAACGCCAGTAAAGAGGCCTTTGAAGTCAAACAGACCTGCGTGCAAATCCGCATTCTTCGACTTGTCAGCACGCAGCTTTGGGCAAGCTACTGAGCTCCCCTGGCCTCCCAAACCTTGAGAGGCCGTAGGATTAAATAGATGGTGGATTAGGGCCCCCAGCTCAGTGCCCGGAAACAGCAGGTGTTTGATAATATCCATGCCTCGCCACAGACACAGCAATGTGGAAATTCAGCCACGGACCACCTCTGGTTTTGCCTATTTCCCACACACTTTCCTGACAAAATCTAATGCTATAATCAGGAGTCCTCCGATCTGTTTTCCTTTGTCACTGAAACACCGACTTGGCTTGAAGTCCTCGGTAGTTACTTCAGTGAACCCTTCCCGAGCATCTACGGCGGGCAGGGCCCTCTGCTGCCGGGGCGCCTGGCCCTTACCCACGGGAGTGTGTGGTCTAGCTGTGGAATGGCACGCACAGGCAAACGACTCTAAGACAAGGCAGGGCATAGTGAGAGACGTGCCATGATCGCTCCAGATGTGGGGACTTCAGACGCGGCAGAGGCTATCTGGGCACGCTGCGGTCTTACCATTCCTTCCCTAAGGAACAGTTCTCCAGGGCGGCTGTGGAAAAGGGGCCACCAGAACCGGCTATATAACTTGCAGCGCCCCTTGTAAAAAAAAAAAAAAACTTAAGCGTTTCGGCAACAGCAGAGCCTTAAAGCAAGTGTGGGGCCATTTTGAGCACAGGGCCCTTTGTGACGGTACAGGTCACATGCCCATGCGGCCAGCCCTGGGTGCCACCATTCCATGACCCCCGTGCCGGCCCGTCAGATCCCACAGAGACAGCAGCTGCTGCCTCTGGGAGAGCTAGGCACAGGGCAGACCCTGTGGAAGATGGGCCCGCAGGCCTCCTCCGAGCTAGTGACCATGTGTCACGGCTCCTCACTTCTGCCTGAGAAGACTCGTTTCTGTCTGATGAGAGTCACCGGGGGTGACGATGGGTTTCCCCAAGCTGAAATGGACAGCAATTTCCCCACCGTGAGAAAGAGCCGCCCTGCAACTGTCTCAGGGTGGTTGACAATGGACTGTCCCTCGCTGTGTCTTCTGCCTCACCACAAACCACCAGCAGGTTCAGGAGCCAAGAAAAGGGAGGGGAGCCCTTGCACTAGCAATCCCAAACAAAGGAAGTTCCAGAGACACTCTGTTCTCGGAGACAGATGCCACGGACTGAAACTGAAATAGGGCATGTAATAAGCCATATAGTACACATTAATATTTATTTGGGGCCACAGCATAAAAGTGAGATATCAAGTGGTGTCCTTGGGCTGGTTGGGCCCTCCAGAGGTCAACTAGGCCATCCTTCTGCCTCCAGCTATTTCAGGGAAAAAACAGAAAGTTCTGTGATGTTCCACATCATTAGGGCATCAGTCACCTGGGAGATGATTTCACCTTTAGAGGGCTGCTTTGCTGCCCACTTATGACCTATTCTGACCCTCCTCAGAGCCCAGGAACAGATCCCTGTCAATGCCCTAGTTTGGCTGAGGACCTCTATTTCCGTGCACTGCCTTTGGGAGCAACTCTGACGGTGGGCATCCCAGCCCCACTCTTTTTGCATCAGCTCCAGACGCCAGGCCAGAAGGACATAAGGCTAGGCATGGGATCCTCCCAGCTGTGAGGCCAGAAGTAAGGAAACCAGAAGTGTGTCATGGTTTAACTGTGCTGCACTTGCCAGGTCAGGCCCAAATTCAGTCCTTTAGAGCCCTGAGTTACAGGAAGGGTTCTAAACCCTCCTCTGCATGAGGACTTCCTGAATGCCCCTCCTTCGAAATGAGTTTGGGGCATGCAGCCTGGTCCCTTCAGAGACATCCTGAGTGATGGGTCACAGCCAAGACAGGTCTCCTGGTGGGTCCTTAAGCTCCAGGGAAGCTGGGGCTTTGTAATGAGCCTCTGTGTATCCCCTTTGTGCCGAGCCCAGGAATCAGCGTCTGGCACTCAGAGGGTAGAGGCAGAATTTCAGCTTGGCTGGTCCTCTTTAAAAATGATATTTTTGGGCTACTATCAAAAAACTGGAAAATAACACGTGCCAGCATTTGGAGAGAAATTGGAATGCTAGCACACTGTTGGTGGAAAGTAAAATGGTGCAGCCACTGTGGAGAACAGTATGGTGGTTCCTCAGAATGTTAAAATTACCATACGATCCAGCAATTCCACTTCTTTGTATCCAAAAGAACTGAAACTAGCATCTTGTGTTTTGTTTTTTTTTTTTAAGATTTTATTTATTTACTTGAGAGAGAGAAGGAGAGAACGAGTGAGAGAGCACAAGCAGAGGGAGAGGGAGAAGCAGGCTTCCCGCTGAGCAGGGAGCTCAACATGGGGCTCAATCCCAGGACCCTGGGATCATAACCCGAGCCGAAGGCAGACACCCAACTGACTGAGCCACCCAGGCGCCCTGAAACTAGCATCTTTTTTTTTTTAAGATTTTATTTATTTATTTGACAGAGAGAGACCGAGCGAGAGAGGGAACACAAGCAGGGGGAGTGGGAGAGGGAGAAGCAGGCTTCCCACCGAGCAGGGAGCCCAATGCAGGGCTCGATCCCAAGACCCTGAGATCATGACCTGAGCCGAAGGCAGTCGCTTAACCAACTGAGCCACCCAGGTGCCCCTAAAACTAGCATCTTGAAAAGATATGTGTATATGTTCACAGCAGTAATATTCACAATAGCCAAAAGGTGAAAGCAACTCAAATATCCATTTACAGACAAATGAATAAACCAAATGTGACATACACATACAACAGAATATTATTCAGCCTTAAAAAGGGAGGAAATTAAAAACTAATGATGTAGTGTATGGTGACTAACATAATAAAATAAAATTAATAAAAAAAGGAAAGTAATTATATTATATATAGCTACCCTATAACAAAGATGAACCTGGAAGACATTATGCTAAGTGAAATACACCAGTCACAAAAGGGCAAATACTGTCTGAGTCCATTTATATGAGGGTACTTGGAATAGTCAAATTCATAGACAGAGAGTAGAATGGTGGTTGTCAGTGTTCTTGTTCAATGGACACAGGGTTTCAGTTTTGCAAGATGAAAGTGTTCTAGAGATTGGTCACACAACAACGTGAACATACTTAATGCTACTGAACTAACCAAACAATCTTAAAATTTATATGGAACCACAAAAGATCTTGAATAGCCAAAGCAATCTTGAAAAAGAAAAACAAAACTGAAGGTATCACAATTCCAGATTTCAAGTTATATGACAAGGTGGTAGTAATTAAAACAGTATAGTAGTGGCATAAAAATAGACATATATAGATCAATAAAACAGAACAGAAAACTAGAATTAAACCCACAATTATATAGTCAGTTAATCTTCAACAAAGGAGGAATGAATACCCAATGGGAAAAAGACAGTCTCTTCAACAAATGGTGTTGGGAAAACTGGATAGCCATGTGCAAAAAAATGAAACTGGACAATTTTCTTCCACCATACACAAAAATAAACTCAAAATGGATTAAAAATCTAAATGTGAAACCTGAAACCATAAAAATCCTTGAAGAGCGCATAAGCAGTAATTTCCCTGGTACCGGTTGTAGCAACATTTTTCTAGATATGTGTCCTGAGGCAAGGGAAATAAAAGCAAAAATAGGGGCACCTGGGTGTCTCAGTCGGTTAAGTGTCTGCCTACAGCTCAAGTCATGGTCTCAGAGTCCGGGGATTGAGCCCCGTGTTGAGGGCTCTCTCCTCAGCTGGGAGTCTGCTTCTCCCTCACTCTCCCTCTGTGCCCTCTCTCTCTCTCTCAAATAAATAAATAAATAAATAAATAAATAAATAAATAATCTAAAAAAAATAAAAGCAAAAATAAACTATTGGGACTACATCAAAATAAAAAAGTTTCTGCACAGCAAAAGAAACACTCAGCAAAACTAAAAGACAGCCTATGGAATGGGAGAAGATATTTGCAAATGACATTTCTTTTTTTTTTATAGATTGATTTATTTATTTTAGAGAGAGAGAGAAAGCACAAA
Source organism: Callorhinus ursinus (assembly GCF_003265705.2). Taxonomy (NCBI): domain Eukaryota; kingdom Metazoa; phylum Chordata; class Mammalia; order Carnivora; family Otariidae; genus Callorhinus; species Callorhinus ursinus. Next base: position 61,909,171 of record NW_027397063.1, read on the forward strand.
TGGGGGAGGGGCACAGGGAGAGAGAGAGAGAGAAAAAATCCTCAAGCAGACTCCCCACTGAGCGAGGAGCCCAGTGCAGGACTGACAGGGGGCTTGATCCCAGGACCCCAAGATCGTGACCTGAGACAACACCAAGAGTCAGCTGCTTAACTGACTGAGATATGCAGGTATCCCGGCAAATGACTTTCTGAAAAAGGGTTAGTATCAAAAGTATATAAAGAACTGATATAACTCAACACCCAAGAAACAACTAATCCAATTTAAAAATGGGCAGAAGACATGAACACACCAAAAGACATCCAGATGGCCAACAGACACATGAAAAGATGCTCATCATCACTCATCATCAGGGAAATGCAAGTCAAAATTATCTATGGGATATCACCTCACACCTGTCAGAATGGCTAAAATAAAAAACACAAGAAACAACAAGTGTTGGTGAGGATGTGGAGAAAAAGGAACCCTTGTGCATGTTGGTGGGAATGCAAACTGGTACAGCCATTGTGGATAACAGTATGGAGGTTCCTCAAAAAATTAAAAATAGAACTACCCTGTGATCCAGGAATAACACTGCTGGCTATTTACCCCCCAAATAGGAAAACATCAATTCACCCTTATATTTATAGCAGCATTATTCACAATAGCCAAGATACGGAAGCAGCCCCAGTGTCCACTGATTGAAGAATGGAGAAAGAAGATGTGGTATATAAATACAATGGAATATTTTTCAACCGTAAAGAAGAATGAAATCTTCCCATTTGCAACAACATGGATGGAGTCGGAAAGGATAATGCTAAGGGAAATAAGTCAGTCAGAGAAAGACAAATACCATTTGATCTCACTCATACGTGAAGTTTAAGAAACAAAACAAACAAGCATGGGGGGGAAAGAAGGGGAGTGACAAACCAAGAAACAAGACTCGTGACTATAGAAAACAAACTGATGGTTACCAGAGGGGACGTGGGGCGGGGAGGATGGAGGAAACAGGATGGGAGCTAAAGAGTACATTCGGGCGCCTGGGTGGCTCAGTCGGTTGGGTGACTGCCTTCGGCTCAGGTCATGATCCTGGAGTCCCGGGATCGAGTCCCGCATCGGGCTCCCTGCTCGGCGGGGAGTCTGCTTCTCCCTCGGACCCTCTTCCCTCTCGTGCTCTCTGTCTCCCATTCTCTGTCTCTCAAATAAATAAATAAAAATCTTTAAAAAAAAAAGAGTACATTTATCATGATGAAAAAATAAAATAAACATAACAACAACAAAAAACCACTACTGAACTCTACCCTTAGAGGTGGTTAAGATGATAAATTTTATGTTGTGTGTATTTTACCACTATTAAAAGTATTTGCCATTATTAAAAATAAAAATCTTAACAACATTTTGTTGTTTTTCTGCATATTAAGAAAATATTTATTAAAATTCTTGAACTTATAGAAAAGTCTAAAGAGGCAAAGATGTGATATATCCCATATATTACATGAAAAAACTCAGAATGAAGTGAAAATTACCGTAACCCCACTACCCAGAGGCAACTGCTACTAATAACATGATATATTTCCTTCTGTATGTTGAGTATATACATGTGTACCCATCTGTCCATCTATAGTTTATATCATTCAATAGATAGAATTATATCTGCTACCTTTTCACTTAATGCATTATAAGTCATTCCAAAATCTCCTATAACATGATTTTTAATGGCTTCCTGATATTTAATCATATGGACATAACAAAGTTTAAGCCATACTGCGATAAACATCCTTAGGCATATACTGTTGTCCATATTTCCGGTCATTTCCTAGAATCATTTCCCAGAGATGAAGTTACTGAGTTCAAGACTGGATGGCCGTGCCCACTCCCCGGGCCTCGGCGGACAGCCCTGTGTGGGCTTGCCCGGTGCTCCATGCTGTCCTTCCAGGGCTCCTAAGACCCCAGACTTTCTCTCCCTGCACTTCTGCTAGATTTGACTCCTGCAGGCGCTGGGGAACTAGATGTTCTGGGATTTCAGCGAAGTAAAGCAGGACCTCTGTGTCTCTATGGGTTAACTTTGCAGGTTCAAGTGACTTCTGACAAAAAGTCCAGAATCTGTTGTGGGAAGGGACTTAGAGATGGCTTCATCTAACCGTGTCATGTTACAGAGCAGGAAAATTAAGCACACAAGGAGGATAATATTCCCTTTGCTTGGTGGACAAACTGAGTTAAAACTGAACTTGGTCTATCGCCCAGGGGAGTTTTGGGGTCACAGCAGAGAGTAAATTCTCCAGCTCACTGCACCGAGTGCCAGGTTCCACAACAGCTGTGGGGTCAGCCAGGGCCATCTTTTGACAGCCTGAGTGACAACCGCCTTATGACCACTTAGGAGGAGCGAGTAAAACTCTATCCAAGACAGCAGCTCAGACCCTTCTACAGTCAACTCAGAAACCCAGGTCTCAGACTGATAACACAGGAAGCCCTTCCATGGGCAGGCATGTGGGTGCGTGGTCTGCACTTGGCCAGGGAGAGCCAGACAGGACCCAGGCTTGCCTGCGAGAGACATGGAGTGGGGAAGGAGAGGGTCAGGAGACCACCTTCGCTGAGCACCTGCTGTGCGCCAGGCCCGGTGCCGGGCACCCACCTTATTTCCCCAGTCCTCAGTACCACCCTAGGAGGTAGGCATTAGCCCCCTTTTGCAGATGAGGCTCGGCAAAGGTAAAGAACTTGACCAAGGGTCAAACCGATAGCAGAGGCAGTCAGGATTCCAGCCCGGGTTGACCATCCAACAGCTGCAGTGTTCTTTCTTTTTTTCCCATAGGCTTGTTTATTTATTTTATTTATTTTTATTTTTACAATTGCAATAATTTTTTATTGAAATATAGTTGACACACAATAATACCTTTGTTTCAGGTGTAGAGCATAGTCGTCGGACAACCCTCCGCATTATGCTCTGCTCACCACAGCGTAGCCCCCACCGGTCCCTGTACAATGCCGTCACAAAACCCTGAGTATATTCCGTATGCTGGACCTTTCATCCTTGTGAGATACTCACTCCGTAATGGCTGCAGTGTTCGTACCACACCACTGAGCACACTTCAGCGTATATCAGAGAGACACAAGATCACGCACGTGTCTGGCAAGTGAGAGGGAAGCTCAGTCGAGTACGTCAAGAGGTGGCAGTGTGGTCTCTTCTAGCTCCCAGCTCCGGGAATCGCAGAATTCTGGGAGGAGAGGGACCAGCCTCTAGCATCCAAGGGCCCCGAGGACGACTGCAACAAAGGGGCAGCCAGTGGGGAAGGACGAAGCATGGTGCTGGTGGTCGGGGACCTCGGGGCCACTGCCGGCGGAGCGGGGCCAGCTGCGCCAGCCTGGCTGAGCCACCTCACCTCTCTGAACTCAGCTCTTCACAGGTAAGAGGGGAAAACTGCCTTCGCGTTCCTCCAGACACCACCCCAGTCCTCTACAGCAAAAGTCCTCCAAAGAGCTGTCCATACTCTCCCCCAAGTCCTTTTTTTCTGATTCTATTTAAGAACTGTTCACTTATTGTGAATTACTTCCTAAATAAAAACCACGTATGGTACCTGTTATAAAGAATATTCAAACAAAGCTGTGCACCTGCCAGTCGGCTTCAGAGTGGAGAATCCCAAGGTATCTGAAGTCCCAAGGCGCCTCTCCATCCCCCGCCCAAGGGGACCCACTACTCCAGATGTAGCAGATGTCATCCCCTTCCTCTCCATTAAACATTCAATATACATATTTCTATATCCCTAAACGTTTTATAAATGGTCTCTCATTATATGTATTCTGTCACTTTTTTATTTGGCACGAATTGAATTGTGTCCCTCCCCTCCAAAAAAGACTGTTGTGAGTCCTATCCCCAGTACTGCAGAATGTGACCTTTTTCGGAGATAGGGCCTTCATAGAGGTCGTCAGCGTGGCCTTACTCCAACATGACTGGTGTCCTTATAAAAAGGGGACATTTGGACCCAGAGACACGCATATGGGGAGAACACCCATGAAGACTGGAGTTCTGGCTGCCACAAGCCAAGGAGTGACCAGAACCAGGAGATCGCTGTGGGACACATCCATCCCTGGGGTCTTCAGAGCGAGCACGGCCCCACCAGCGCCTTGATCTTGGACTTCTGGCCTCCAGAACCATGAGAGAATACGTTTCTGGGTCTAAGCCACCCCGTCTGTGGTACTTTGTTAAGGCGGCCCCAGGAAATGAATACGCCATTCAGTACCATATTCTTTCAATGCTCTTGTTAATCAATGAGGCTGAGGTTCTTCGTTCTCTCTCGTTCCATTCTGTGATACACCACAACTTATCCATTGACTTTGAAAAGCTATGGGGCTTGCTTACAGGCTTTCTGACAAGGCGAACAGTGGCCGTCCAGAACCTCACACTGCGTGCCCTACGGGGAAGTGCCGCTTGGGTCTTGACCCAGCAGCAGCAATCAGAGCAGGGGCGTGCACGGCAAGACAATTCTCTCCAGTGAAAATCCTTTGCCAGTCCGGTGGGTATAAAATGGCATTTCCTAGTGTCTTCAATTTGCATTTTCCTGATTCCTAAGGAAGTTAAGCATCTCTTTATATGTTTACTGACCATGTTTTCTCTTGCAAAACTCCTGGTGGTGGATGTGTTCCTTGTCTTCTTTGTTTACTTATTTTTAGTGTTTCATGTATTCTGGACTCTAATCCTGCGTGGATTTATGTGTTGCAAATGTCTTCTCTTATTTTGCACCTTTTTGCTTTATGTATAGTGTCTTTTGAGGAACAGAAGCTTTTCACTTTTTTCCTTTTATTTTATTTATTTATTTATTTATTTATTTATTTATTTATTTATTTAGATCTTATTAATTTATTTGTCAGAGAGAGAGAGAGAAAGCACAACCAGGGGGAGCAGGAGACAAAGGAAGAAGCAGGCCCCCCGCTGAGCAAGGAGCCCGATGCGGGACTCCATCCCAGGACCCTGGGATCATGACCCAAGCTGAAGGCAGACACTTAACCGACTGAGCCACCCAGGTGTCCCACTTTTTTTTTCCTTTTAAAGAGGCTTTTTTTTTAAGCTTCAGACCTTTTATATATATATATATATATATATATATATATATATATACACACTTTTTTTTTTGAGAGAGAGAGAGAGTACGCTCGATGGGGTGGGGTGCAGAGGGAGAGGGAGAGAAACTCTTAAGCAGACTCCATGCCAGTGTAGAGTCCCACGCGGGGCTTGATCTCATGACCCAGAGATCATGACCTGAGCTAACATCAAGAGCTGGACACTTAACCGACTGAGCCACCCAGGTGCCCCTAAAGAGGCTATTTTTAAGGCTGGTTTTAGGTTTACAGCAAAAGTACAGAGAGAAAGTGCAAACAGTTCTCATGTGGCTCCTGCCCTTACACACTGACAGCCTCCACGACCACCGACAGCCCCAGCAGAGTGGTACATTTGTTACAATCCGTTTACCTACATGGACGCATCATTATCAGCTTTTCGTTGTAATGTAGTAGAATATATTCATCCTTTTCTTAACAGTGCTTTCAAGAAATTCTTTGTACCCCAAGGTCCCAGACATATTCCCTTACACTCCCTGCTTGAGGGTTTCTCTTCTGCCTGCCACATCAATAGTGGAGCTGGGACTGATTTCTGAGACCACTGTGGGGCAGAGATCCGGAATGGGCAGGAACACCGGCCCTGCTTCTCTCCCAGGGTTACTGTGAAAGTCAGAACAGAAGATGTGTGCATGTGAGAGCGCTCTAAGGACCCTGAAATAATGCACATATATGGGTGTCATCATGCTAATCTGAGGAAGGATGAGAAAGCCACTTGACAGAACGCTGCCGCCCCTGATTTGCTAATAAATCGGCGGCATGTTAGGCTGCTGCCAAGAGGTCAGGCAGAAACACAGCTGCCATCCCCCTTCTGAGGCCAGAGGCCATACGTGGCCTTTGTGAGAAAGCAAATTCCAGTAAAACGGCCTGGTTGGTTTCCCCCTCCACCCACACTGCACACTGCATCTGCCACCTTACATTAGCAAATGAGGTTGCAAATATGGCCTGAGTCATAGAGAAAAGATTAAATTACACTCAGGAAATCCTGTGCACCCAAGTGCCGGAGTAATGAGATTCAGAAAGCTGTCTGTCAAAAGCAGCACAAAGCAAGTGTGGGTGCCTCACGGGGAGCCTGCTGCAACCCCCTCGCCTTCTGGCAACCCCACCCCAGCTCCTGCTCCACCTGGAGAGCCAACAATAGCCCAAGACAGGCCTGTGGCACCTGCCACTAGGGACCCCTGCAGCCTTCCCAGAAGAGGCTATGGAAGCTGAGGAGGGGTGAGGCCAACTCCAGAGAGCTGGAAGGTTCAGATGGCAGATCCGTATGACGGAGGGCCGGTGGAGGCAGAGAGCCGAGAGCTGGAGGGAGGAAATGGGGAGCTGGCCGTTCCCAAGAGCAGAAGCCGAGCGGCTGGAGGAAGCTGACAAAATCAAGCCTAGAGAAGGTGGTATTGTTCGCACTCCTTGAAGCACACTGCGACGGAGCCGGAGCTGGGCAGTGCCCTGGCCGGGTGCCGGCTCCACAGGCCTGGGACACTGGCCTGGTCCAGGATGTCAGCGCTGGGATAGGACTGGAGGGAGGGAAGGGGATGAAAGGGGCTCAGGGAAATGTTTGTGGGTGTCGAACGTGTTCCGTATCTTGACTGTGGTGGCGGCTTCCTAGATGTACACATGTGGTAAAACTTATCAGATGGTAACTTCAAATATGTCCAGTTTAGTCAGTTATTTCTCTAAATAGGTGTTAAAAATTACAAAACAGGGAGGCACCCTGGGTGGCTCAGTCAGTCATGACTTCGGCTCCGGTCCTGGTCTCAGGGTTGTGAGATGGCGCCCCGCCCCGAAAGATGAATCCCCCTCTTTCTGCCCCTTCCCCCTCCCCTGCTAGCTCTCATGCATGCTCTCTCGCTCTCTCTCTCTCTCTCTCTCTCTCTCTCAAAAATAAATAAATAAAGAGGTTTCTTTTTAAAAATTACAAAACAGTGTGGTGGTAATTTTTATTACGTATGCATATGGATAGACACAAGAAAGAGACTGGAAGGCTATTCCCCCAAAATGTTAACTGTGCTTCATTCTGGGTTGTGGGATTACAGAGAACGTCCATTTTTCTTCTTTGTGTTTTTCTATACTTCACAGATTTTCCAAAAATAGATACGTTTCACTTTTGTAGTCAGGAGGAATTTACTCCAAAATGAGAGCAATCTCTAAGACGCAGGGACCTTGAGGAGACTGGCAGCAGGAGAGAAAAGGCTGGGTGTGTGGAGGGGGGCTCGGTGCCAGGAGCCAGCCAAACCGAAGCAACCAGCCCCGGGCTGAAAAAGCCAGCCCTTGGGGGGGTGGGGGGGCACCTGGGTCACATCTCAGCTCTGCCATGTGCTTGCGAAGTGGCCTAGGGCTAGGTACTTGACCATTTGGGGCCTCAGTTTCCCCAGTGATGATACGGAAAGGACTGTGAAGTCTCCGAAGGCAGCTGAGGGATTCGGGGGGCCCCTCCCGGGGGCTCCCACGGCATGGCCGAGACTGGGTGAACAGCAGCTGCTATTCTCCCCCACCCTCATCTTAGCTTCTGGGTATTAAAAAGAATAGGACTGACTTAAGAAAAGCTTTCTTTCTTTCTTTCTTTTAAGATAAAAATAAAGAGTTGAGTAATCTCTGAAACCAAAAGCTCGTTCTGGAATTGAAGGTTTTTTGAGGTTTCTCTTAACTGGTACCAGAAATCTTTATCTCTCAACCAGCCATAACCACCATTGTGCCCCTCCTCCCACCGGCCCACAAGTGTGCCCCTCCCGTTCCACCTGCACGATCGCCTTCCCTGACCCTCGCATGTGAATAACCCTCGTCACTGCTCCTGGAGCTGCTTTTCTAGGACAGCTTACCCTGCTCTTCTCTCATCTGTTCCTTCCCCGCAGACCCCCGGAGTAACCCGGGCCCTCCCCGCCCTCCAGGCCCGCGCCACTCTTTGGCTTGGCATCCCCTTCAGGGGATCTGGATGCTACCCTTAACTGCTATAGTCTGGGGCACTGGACGCCCGGAGCCTCGGGTTCCTCATCTGTCCACGGAGGCTGACGCCTCCTGCCCCGCCCCAGTGCATGGGGAATGTGCATGAAGCCCTGCACAACACAGGTGTGCCCACAGCTTCCCAGGAAGAGGAAGCCCTCCCTGACACTCTGCCCTCTGCCTGACGGTGGCTCCGGCCCCTGGGAACAGTCATGCACTTCATTGCGAGCACCCTTCCATGGTCAGTCATCTTCACATCCTACTGAAAGTGGCTTACGGCTGGCTGGTCACTTGGGGTTCTTCAAGCAGGCTCCCTCTCCTGCCCCTCAGGGGCTCCAAGTCCCTTGAGGCCAAAGCCACCTCGTTCATCTTTCGTCCCCACCCTGTTCCTTTTCACCCAACAGGTCATCCCTTGCATAGCACTAGGTCGTCAAGTGTGCCCAGTACTTGGTTGTTCCTTTCACTTGAACCTGTGTTTACATCTCTGGCAACTACAGCCATGAGATGCAGCGATTAAGCTTTCAGGTGACAATAACAAAGGCAGGGGGACAGGTCAGCTACATGTCATTCCAAAGGTGAGAGCACACCCTAGGAATTTTTTAAGAGGCACCGGACAAAACCATCTGTGATGGTTCTTCGAGCAGGAAGGTCCCCGACCCTGAGTCACTCATGGTGTGTGTGCGTGCGTGTGTGTATGGGCAGCTGTGTAGGGACAGTGTCTGTGTGTCTGGGTGGATGGGTGGGGATGCATTTGCACAGTTTGTAGCTGTCCTTGGACTCAAATTCTTCTCACCTACTGTCAGTTCTGGTTTAGAAGTCTGTTGGAGACTCGAATCAGCCACACCAGTGGTTAAAAGAACCTCAGAGGGTGTTACTTTGTTCCTCCTCCACGCTCTGGGCTCTGGATTCCTGCGGTGGCCGGCCCGGCAGGTCTCTGTCTGCCTTTTTTCTCTGCCTGGTTCTCCTTCTGGTCGTCCGCCCTTCCTAAGCCCCAGTCAGCCTTGCTATCTGCTCCTGCCACAGGCATGAGGTCAGCCAGTATGATGCAACCGCTTCTGGTCCGAGGACAAGCTCCTGCCTGGCACAGCTCACCAATGCAGCGGCACGCTCTGAACCGTCATGAACCGTCAGCCGGGGGCTCCGCTGCCCATGGCTCAGTGGTCCTGCAGGGGCCCTCTCTCCAGGTCCCGTCACCCCACTGAGGACTGGCCATGGCCACAGACCAGCTCCTCCCCTCCCCTCACCTCTCTGGGCCTGTTCCTGCCCCTAGAAATGGAGTCAGGAACACATCCTCTCAGGATGGTGTGAGCATCAAATGGAAAACAGCATTTCCCAGGTTCGAATCATTCAGTTTCCCGTCACAGGAGTTTCCATACCTGCACGTCACCTGCTCTACTTCCTAGTTGGTATTTGTCATCAAATCAACTTTAAATCACCTCACTTTGTAAAAAATGTACTTTGCTAAAGAACACTGAGCCCGGGGCGGGGGGCGAGGGGAAGGGGTAACTGGGTGATGTAATGAGCACAGGGTATTATATAAGACTGATGAATCACTGACTTCTGCCTCTGAAACTAATAATACATTATATGTTAATTAATTGAATTTAAATTTTAGAAAAATTTAAAAAAAGAAGAACACAGAGTCCATGCCGTAGGTTAATATATGCAGCCTCTCTTGTTCCTTTTAAATGATCCAATTTTTTGGAAGATTTTACTTATTTATTTGAGAGAGAGAGAGCACAAGCAGGGGGAGCGGCAGGCAGAGGGAGAGGGAGAAACAGACTTCCCCGCTGAGCAGGGAGCCCGACATGCGGCTGGATACCAGGACCCCCAAGATCATGATCTGAGCAGAAGGCAGATGCCCAACCAGTTGAGCCACCCAGGAGCCCCTTAAATGTTACATTTAAAAAACTCCCATCTCAAAAAACAAACAAAACCCCTGTCTCCAGATCCTTCTATTCTTGGTCAGGCCAGACCTCTTTTGAGCTAGCTATATTCTTTTCCAATAGTCATTGCAATAAATACTTACCTATTAAAATCCAAAGTCCTCTGGGGAAGGGACGTGCAGGCTGTTGCGGCACACCTTGGGAGACCCTGAGGTAACAGGTGGGCAGCCTAAGCCCACACCCACTCTGGGCAGGTGTGCAGTGGCTGTGGGCGTGGGGACCTCTGCCTGGAGGAGTCACTGGCCCCCCTGGAAAGCAAGGACCGGGGCCCCCACTGCTCCGCTGGGAGAGAGGGACGACGCAGGGAACAAAGAGCCCTAGGGCCTCACTGTGAAATGAGAGGTCAGCTCATCCTGGGAGCCCCGTGTTCAGGCCACTGTCAGAGCACATACCTCCTAACAGTCAGTGCCTGAGAAGCAAGGGCTGGGAACCGAGAGCAGACAAGAGGGTGAGAGGGCAGATCGGCCCTTCATTACAGCTCAGGTCTCTAGAGCTGTGTGGCCAGGCAAGGCCCGACTCCATGAGTCCTGAGCTCGGTGTGGCCTGTCCTAACCAGGACTTAAGAGTTTGGGGACTCCGGGGGCGGGGGGGGGGGGCGCCTGGGTGGCTCAGTGGGTTAAACATCTGACTTCTGCTCAGGTCATCATCTCAGAATCCTGGGATTGACCCCCGCATCAGGCTCGCTGCCCAGCAGGGAGTCTGCTTGTCCCTCTCCCTCTGCCTCTCCCGCTGCTTGGGCTCTCTCTGTCTCTCTCAAATAAATAGATAAAATCTTTTTTCTAAAAAAAGTTTGGGGACTGGAGCTTTATCTCTTTAAAAACAAGTCAATGAAGTGTTACAATGGGGCATGCATGTAACAATTTCTTTTTTTTTAAAGATTTTATTTATTTATTTGAGAGAGAGAGAATGAGAGATAGAGAGCATGAGAGGGAAGAGGGTCAGAGGGAGAAGCAGACTCCCCGCCGAGCAGGGAGCCCGACGCGGGACTCGATCCCGGGACTCCAGGATCATGACCCGAGCCGAAGGCAGTCGCCCAACCGACTGAGCCACCCAGGCGCCCCCTGCATGTAACAATTTCTTAATTGTGCTCTGTGCCTTCAGCCTAAAAGTACTTTCACACTTTCTGCTTGGTACCTCACTGCCACCCTCTGAAGTAGTGAGAGCGACTCCAGGACTGTTGCCCCAGTTCAAATATGAAAAACCTGGGGTTCAGAGAGGCTAAGACCTAAGCCCCCAGGACAGCATGCAGTGGTGAACAGCGTGGGATGTTTACAGAACACCCATTATACGCTGGCACATTTCCATACCTTACCTCATTTAATTCTTAGAACAGTCCTACGGAGTATGGACTATGAGTCAAATAAGCAAGGTTAGGAATCCCACCCAACACGTAGCAGATTTGAGTTTGTTAAGAATTACAGGCAGCCCCCGATTTCCAACTAGATTATATTCCAAGATGTGGTCTAAAGGCACCTACCCACCGAAACAGGATTCTTATGGTATTTTTGTACTCAGGCTAGTCTGAGGAGGGCCCATTAACCCACAATCCTCCAGATTCCTGAACAAATACAATGAATATTCAAAAAATATTACTATAATGCCAGTAGTCAAAACAAAAAAGTGATAGCATTTGATAAGAAAGTACTTTTTATTTATCTCAAATGCCTGCCTAAAATCTGAGGCCAGATAGGAGAATGGACACAATTTCCCCCTGCTCTCCTCTTTTAGGATTTAAAGAAAGAACAGTGGTATGGGGGGGCGGGGGGGCAGGGGAGCTGGCTGGGGGGAATGGACAGTTAGTTGACCAAATAGGGAAGTTATGAAAGGAAGAAGCAGGTCCCTGAAGCCAGCTCAACAGGAGGGCTGGGGACCCTAAATTCTCTCCCATTCAGGAGGCTGCTTTCATTACAGAAAGATGACAGGAGGTTGAGGAGTCTGGGGGACTCGGAGGCCTGAGAACAAAGGGTGGAAAAGCAATCCTGCCGGTGGGATTTTCTAGGGCAGACAAACCCGTTTGTCTTCCCAATGGGTGTGACCCGAAATGGGTTTAAGCCCCTGCTACCACATACAACATTCTGGCAGGGGGGGGTCAGGAGTAGGGTCTGACGGGCAGCTGGAGACCCCCCTCTGCCCTTAGAAGAGCAGCCTGGGACTCTGGCGGCTTCCCGCTCGGATGCTGGGACAGCCAGAGCTGCACGACTGGTCACGGTGCTCTACCTCTCGGAGCCCAGGGGGATGCTCAAACCTCTCCCGGCCCGCCAGGGCCGCTGTGGGGAATGGATGACTCAGAGAGTGAGTTGTCTGGCATGCAGGGGACACATAAACAATGCATTACCCCTGGCCTGGCTGGCGCCCTCGCTTCCTGACTGAGGCTTCGGGGCCCTCGAGGCTGTGAAGGCAGGGGCTTTGTCGTAGCCCCCTTTGTACAAGTCATGGGGCCACAAGTGGAGGGTCCGGGAGGCCTCTCGTGCTCCAAAAAGAGAGGAGAAGCATGATTCTAATTTGAGATCAGGGCCTGAGAGCTGAGCAGGCTGCGGGCCACTACCTCCCATTTGTGGAGCCCTCCAGGAGAGGGGCCCGCATGGGGGTGCCACTCCCACCGCAGACCAGAGCAGCCCCAGCCAAGCCAGTGAAACTGTCCCTTACCCCCTAGGCCCCGAATGTCCTCAGGTAACAGCAGGGCTGGAAGGAGCCACAGATTCTCTGGTTCCACAGCCTCCTTCCACAGAAGAGGGAACAGGCCCAGACAGGGGAAGGGCTTTTTGCAGTCACACAGCCCCTCGGAGGAAGAGCTGAGCCGAGAGAGCAGGTGTCCTGACACCCAGACCGGCAGCCAGAAGCCCCCCCAACCAGGAAATACTTGCTTATCCACCACGAGCATTTGATGACCTTGCTTCCAGTCTCTTAAAAATACATATATAAAATTGTGGGGCGCCTGGGTGGCTCAGTCAGTTAGGTGTCTGCCTTTGGCTCAGGACATGGTCCCAGGGTCCTGGGATCGAGTCCCATGTCAGGCTTCCTGCTCAGCGGGGTGTCTGCTTCTCCATCTCTCTCTGCCCCTGCTCTTGCTCTCTCTTTCTAAAATAAATAAATAAATAAATATATATATATATATATAATTGAAAATTAACAATTATACCATACATGAACACATTCTTTTTTAAAATCAATTTCATTACCTCCTAGATACATTGTAGCTATTTGGTATTTGCTGAATGAATTTTTAGTCCCATTATCCCAGTTCAGGCCTCAGTTTTTTTTACCAGCTCTTCCCTAGATGACAACACTAAGCCCTTAATTGGTTTCCCCTCTAGAAGTTCCTTCACCCAGGACCCTCCCTCCCCTATCCCACCCAGGCCTACCACAGCAGGGACTCTGGGGGCAAAAAGGGCCAATGAGGCTGACCAGAGGCTTCCTCCCACTCTGCTCCTCTCTTGGTCAAGGACTCTATGGGACACGTTTTGGATTAGGCTTGGGAAAAGGCTGGGACACCCAGACTCCCTCTCCCAGGATCCAGGCCCTCGTACCCTGCTCAGTTGTTCCCTCATGCTAACAAAGTGCTCCTCTTACTCAATAGCTGATTTTGTCTTTGCTCTCTCTCTTTTCCCCACTGTGCTGGGCTATGGAGAGACCCCGAGCCTCTGGTGGGACCCCAAGGGAATCGTTCAATCAGAAAATTAAGGCCAATTCAATAGGGAGAATCCTTTTACAATGTATACAGATAGTAAATTATTATGTTGTACACTTTAAATACCTTATAATTTTATCTGTCAACTATCTCGCAGTAAAGCTGGAAAAAAGAAAAATATTAAGGCCAGAGCCTGGGGCCCTGGCAGGACCCAGCACTACTGTAGGCAAGGGCATGAGTTCTTCAAGAAGAGGGCACAGGACAGAGCCTGGAAGTTTTCCTGGTAGGAGGTGAGAGGAAGAGTCATCGAGCAGGAGTCAGGAGGAGAGGCAGACGTGTCTGATCTCTGAGGTCAAGGATAAAGAGAGAGTTTTCACGAAAGAGGGTATGATCAACAGTGCCAATGCAGCTGAGGATGGAGGAAAGTTACCTCCACTTCCTGAGCTGGATGTGCTCCAGTCTGTGCCTGGAGGCCCTCTGGCTGGATCTCGTATTTCAGAAACCTCCCCGTGAGGCTGGATGGGTGAGCCTAGGAGGGTGTGGCCCCACCACCAAACCCCAGGGACAAGTCCCCGGGACCCTACTGAGCAGAAACAGGGTGGGACGGAAACTGAGCAAATTGCTCCTTTAAAGCCACCTGAAATTTAAGTCTCAGTAATGTTTGATTTTTGGCTTCTCTTTCCTGCAGCAGGATATTTAAAGAAAACAAATCTTTAAAAACTTCAACTCCAAAGCAAAGAGCCCTCTATGTGCCTACTTCTGGTCTCTGCATTAGGAACAAACCTCCTTTACTCTTTGGTCTGAATTGTGTCCAAGGCAGATAGAGCCTCTTGGCCAAGATGGGTGCAGCCCAAGTCTCTGCCATGGCATCAGAGTGAGCCTGGCCCAACCAGAGCTTCCAGAGGCTTCCACTCCAGGGCACCCTGAAGCCAGGGGCCCAGAGGGACTGACAGATGGTGGTACCAGCTGGGAGCAGAGAGGAGAGGGCCACATCCCTGCCCCAAGCCCAAGTCGGGCCAGCTCTCCCCCTAGGGACAGACATTTGGTGGGGAAGAGAGGGAGCTGAGAAGTCGCCTGAGGAAGGTGACCCTGGCTTTGTCTGGGATTTAATAAGAGGTGGCCCATTTTTGGTTTTGGTCATTTCCAAATGATCCAAATCCAGAACCAGAAAAGGAAGCCCAAGGAGGGGAAATGGAGACAAATACTGGAGCCCAAGTATGGCCCTCCTACTGCTCCCTTCCCAGCAACCCCACACCTACTCGGTTGTGGCCTGTGCAGAGTAGTGAACATTACAGGGCAACCCCACAGCGCTGTGAGGTGGTTTTCGTTGCCCTTTTGCAGATGTAGGAACAGTGGCTCTGAGAGGCCAGAGGCTTTCCAGGGCCACATGACCAGAAGCGGCAGGGCCTGCTTTCCAGCCCAGCTCCCCTGATGCCCAGTCTGTGCCCTCTCTTTAGTGTTCCACTGCCCGGCCAGCAAAAGGGCAGGCAGGACAGCCTTTCCATTTTTGTCAGTGGCTGAGGAGCAGCTATCTAGTGAACAGCGGGCAGAGGATTTTTCCAGAGCAGATGGCCAAGTGTCCTGCCCAGGGCTCAGTACCCTTGGTTGGTGACTTAATGCGTGCCCCCTCCCCCCCGCAAGGAGTCATTCAGGAAGCCCTGCCAGGGGCCCTAGGCTTGTCCCCAGACCAGGGACCCTCCTTCCTGGTCAGAGTCATGGACTTCTAGGAGGTCAGGGCAAGAGTAGCCCTAAGGAGCCTCCAGAAAATTCTGTCCTTGCAGAGGGGGAGACAGAGGCCTGAGGACTGTCCAGGGTCATGTCCACAAAAGTAACAACAGCACCTTCCTCCAAGGCTGTTCTGAGGATTAAATGAGATCATGCGAGCAAAGCACTTCTCCCACGGTGGGCACTCCAGCGGATACTGCTAGGATTGCTGTCATTGTGCTCCTGCCCACCGGAGCCGAGCTACCTAGGCCTCAAGGCAAAGAAAGAGTGCCTCCCTGTTGACGGTCCCGGCCTCTGACCCACCTGGCCGCACACGGTGGGGTGATGGAAAGACTCAGAGGCAGGAGGTCTGGAACCTGGCCTCACCTGGCCTCTACTTTGGTGTGTGATCTGGGGGAGGTCCAGCTGAACCTCCCCGCACCACCCCCCCCACCACCAGTGCCAGATTTTCCTCTGAGAAATAAGCTGGATATTCAGGAGGGACCCTTCCAGTTTGGGAATCTCCAATTTCAGCAGCAAAACCGCCCTACCAGGAAGCTTCGAGAGCCTGTGCCTGGCTGGGAGGAGGAAGCCCGGGTCGGGACAGACAAAACTGCCCTGTGCTGAGAGGCCTCTGGCCTGGCCCAGAGCTCTGCGGTTTCCACACCCAGGCCCAGGGGCTTCCAAGAATCACAGTTAAAAGGTACTACTTGAAAGTTGCCAGACAGGTTAACTTTGCGTTCCTGGAAGCTGTAGTCCAGGAACGACTGGGAGGTGGGGGTGGGGGGGAGAGGGGAGGAGGGGAGGCAGAGGAGGAGCAAGGGAGAGAGCAGTGGGAGAGGAAAGGTGAGACGCGGGGAGCCGACAGAGGCGAGAGACAGAGAGGCTGCAGGGCTAGGGGAGGGCGGGCTCTGAGCCCAGCCCAGACCCAGGGCTCCGATGACCATGGCTTTTGACTGCCTGGGATCCTGGCCGGTCACCAAAGAGAGGCCACAAAAGAGAGGCCACATTATGTTTTCTGAACAGGAAACTCCCTCGCGGTGTGGGAAGGCAGAGCGTCCGGGTGGTCAGCCCGCTGTGCCCTTGAAGACCCTCAGCGCACCCCTCCGCTCTGCTTTAGCCCCGAGACACCCTCGTTGGCTGCTTCTCTGGGAGCCACCGCCGCAAAGCTCCCCTCAGAAGCAGCACCCTTCAGCTTTGCAGCCTGGCCGTTAGGGAGCCCACACCAAACCGGGCAGGGGCCGGCCGCGGCTGCCAGGGTGACCCGCCTCCCGGGGCCCCAGGAGACCACGAGGTCCTGGCTGCCGAGGGCGACGCCTCCGCCATCACTGCCATCAGTCGAGCACCTCCCCGGCTCTCGGCACGCGCTGCAGGAGGCATCCCAGGGAAGGCGCGAGGAGGTGCGGGGACACGTCCCCTTCTCCAGCAGGGGACCCGGGCAGGTCTGGCAGCAGTGTCCCCTTATCCCGGGTTCCAGTTACCCGCAGCCAGCTGCTGTTTGGAATCAGAGGAGCCTCCTTCTGAGGTATCGTCAGGAGGCCCCCGGAAGCCTAACACGACGTCATGGTCGCGGTGGGACGTCATCCCGTCACCTTCCCTCACCACGCAGGCGTTTTACAGCTCACATGGCCACAGGAAGGCTGACCGAGAGACCACACTCACATGCCTTTGACATAGTACGGCTGCTGGAACGGCTCCAGTTTATTTTTAGTTGTTGTTAATCTCTTACTGTGCCTCATTTATACATCAAACTCCACTGTGGTGTGTACGGGGTTCAGTACGGACCGCGGTCTCAGGCCTCCACCGGGGGCCTCGGAGCAGACCCCCGCAGGTGACGGGGGCTCCTGGAACAAACTGAAATAAAAGAGAACTGCCTAGAGAAGCACAGTGCAACGAGAAAGGCTGACAGGGATTTGGCTCGGCCGCTTAGAAGAGGTGTCACCCTGAGGAAGTGGCCTGTCGGCTCAGTGCTGGTTCCCTCGTCTCCAGAAGGAGCGTGAGGACTGCAGAGGGTTGTAGGGATCAGAGACGCGCACGTGAACCCCCCCTCCCGCACAGGCCAGGCGGCGGGCGGTGCTCGGTGAAGGTTTTGTCACCCATTACGGGGCCCAGCAAACCTTCAGCCGTGCACGCTCCAGGCACAGGAACTGAAGAGCAGGATGTGGGCACCGGAGGAGCATCACCTGGGTGCCATGCGCTGCGCTGAGGTGCCCACGAGGGTCAGCCAGCGAGGGGCCTGGGCTCCATGCCATGGGGGATTCTGGGCCCCGATCCCACACTGTGGCAACCTCCTCTGCCCTACTCCACCCTCAACCACCAGCAGGGCCCTCTTGGGTGGGGTGGGCTGGGCAGGGCTGGGCAGGGCATCATTATCACTCCCAGCGCACTGCTGGAGACAACAGTTAAGATGGGCCTTCTTATCGGCTCCCCAGGCCCTGTGCTGAAATGCACTGCCTGGCTCTGAGGCTTAGGGGCTGGAAAGCAGGGCCCTGTGGTGGCTGCCCGCGTCCTTGCTCCTCTGGAATGGTCCCTGGGAGCAGGAATGGGAGAGGCAGCCCAGCAAACAGAGAGGACACCGCCTGGCTTGGACACCATGTCATCTTAGGCAATCTCTTCCTTCTCTAGTCCCCATCTGTGAAATTGGGGGTGGAGGGGCAGCTGGATAAGGTGACCCCTGAATCCCTTGCAGCTCTAAAGAGTTAGGATCCTGCAACCCACCACCTTTGACGTAGCCATGACGATCATCCTGTTTACAGACAAGCCACAGGAGGCCAGGCAGAGGGAAGAGCCTCACTCCCATAGCGTACTAGTTGGTAGCAGAGCTGAGGGACACCCAGCCCAGGGCTCTTTCCACCCCACACATCCTGACCTCCTAGAAGGCCCATGGAGGAAAGGTTTGGAGATGATGAAGGGATGGCTTTTTCTGGGCTCCCCATCCAGGTCCAAACCCTTCCATCAGGTTCCAAGTATGGACTGGGGACATCCCAGAGGGGTTCCAGACACATGGGTACCAGGCAACTTACAGGTGGGGAGGTCACTCCTTGGCTCCTGTCCAGGGAAGGGAGGGATGTCAGGGCTTCTTGGGTGTGTGGAGAGCTGGCCCCATAATTGGACCCAGATAATACCCCTGCTCTTATCAGGGGGCCAAGGGCTCCAAGGGGTGTGTCGGAGAATCAAGGGCAGGTTCAGCAGAAGTGGGGAGGGGGCAGAGAGGGAAGGTGGGTGCAGGTCCTCCAGCCTGGAAGGAAAGACTCTCTGAGGGCAGGTCCAAGGCTTAGGGGACAGGTGTGGGGGGAGACAAAGGAAGGGGCAAACTAGACCCACTTCCCCTTGAGGAGCAGAAAAGCCTGATCCAAGGGGCTTTCCTAAATAAATCCTAGATATCTCAGGTTGGGAGGGATGAGAGAGACCCAGAATCTGTGTCCCAGGGCAGGAAGGGTTATGGCCACCTTTGAGAACCTGAGAAAAGTTATGTCCTCACCCACTAGGGCAACTGAGTCCCAGGCTTTCCGGGGATGACCCACACACTTGGCTTAAGACTTGGAAGGCCCTGCCAGACAGTGGGTGGGGAGCAGGAGGTACAGCTGGAGGCAGGGACCCAGTAGGTGCCGTCCTAATGACCAGACATGGGGCCCTGGACCGGGCAGAGCAGCAGAGAGACAGGCAGCAAGGCAAAGCAGGACTAGGTCTCCCCAGACTCTGGGGCCTGGCCTTCTTGGCCCCCCGTGGAGCTGGGGCTCCAGGCAGGCACACCTGGGTACCCCGCCAGCTCCCTATCTCCCCATCCATGCCTTGGCCCAGGTTCCTGGTTTCTCTTCCTCTCTGGCTCAGGCTCAGACCACCCTGGGGACTCCCATGTGGGAGCAGGGCTGTGCGTCTCCTCACTGCTAGGCAGCCTGGGCTGAGCTGTGCCCCGTGAAACCACTCAGAGAGGCCACAAACAGATCTGTGCGCAACATACACACCTGGGGTTGGGGGCTCAAAAGGCCTATGCCCTCTCCCCCTCACCATGCAACCATGGACTGCAGCCTTCCCAGACAGACAAATCTGCTTCAGCTTTACTTGTACATGGGGGCCCTAAGAGTTTTAAACGTGGCCACGGGAGGTATTTACAACAAAGCCAAAACCAGGCTGCCTTTTTGCATGCCAGTGAGTATGCTGCACCCTTCCCAGAGCCCAAGAACCTGAGTTAAGCACGGATGACAGCTGAGAAAAGGCTTGAACACAGAGGGGGCTTGGAATGGGGAGACCCTAAGACCAGAGCAAAGGGGACAAGAAAGTGCTGGAGGTTGAGCAAAGACATTCTGGGTGGGAGCAAGAAGGGAGGGCAGCATCGAGAGGGACTCAGCATATGGAGACCTGGAGTTATGACCTCTCCAGGCTGGGCTGACACCCCCAAAGGATGGGCTCCTGCCCACCCCCCCCAAGTATGAGCATGCACACCCAGGCACACACCTCCACAGGCCTCTGAGGTGTTCATCTGATCCTCTGGGGACATCCCTTCCTCTTACCTTCACCACACCCTGATTTCACCTGGATACAAGGGCGGCCGGAATCAGTGGGGATGATGCCCATCCTCACTTCCTAAGGTAGTTCTGAAACTTCAGGGGGGCAGGATCACATGGGGCACTTGACAAAAATTCAGATTGAGATTCCTGCCCTCCCCGCTCCCTGAGATTCTGAATCAGGGGTCTGGGGACCCCGGTAATCCTGAGAAGGTGGTCCTTGGAGGAACGCTGGATGGTCTGTTAGCTGTTGGGTGGAGAAAACAACCATAACCATACCGGCCGCATTCATTGTGTGCCTACTGTGTACCTGATGTTTGGCATGAGACACCTCATTTTATCCTTTGACAGCCTTCCTGGAAGGTGCCTGCCTGCCTTCCTTCCTTCCTTCCTTCTTCCTCCCTCCCTCCCTCCCTTTCTTCGACAGAGAGATACACAGCGAGAGAGGGAACACAAGCAGGGGGAGTGGGAGAGGGAGAGGCAGGCTTCCCGCCGAGCAGGGAGCCCGATGCGGGGCTCGATCCCAGGACCCTGAGATCATGACCTGAGCTGAAGGCAGACGCTTAACGACTGAGCCACCCAGGCGCCCCAGGGTGCCCTCATTTCTATTCCCAAAGTCACACACTGGTCTCCAGAGAGAAACCGCAGTTTGAGGTGGTTTCCTCTCCCACCCCACCCCCACCCCCTTCCAACCCCCAGGGGCTTGCAGACTCACAGGGCCTGGGACCCATGCCAGCGACAGGACAAGAACCAGCATGTGACTCCCCAACAGGAGAGAGTGACCAGGGTAACACCCGCTGGCAAGAAAGACTGCAGAATTGTACTGTGATGGAGAACCCCCCCCCCCGCCGAGATAATGCAGGGGGAGGGCCCACTCCCAGCCTGAGGGCCGCCCAACCCCCCGGGGCGTTGGCGGGGGAGGAGGCTTCAGTGTAGCGAGGCTGGACCGGCCGGCTTGGCGAATTCCCAGGTGGCGGGCGCCCTCTGCAGTCAGACAGGGGTGCGGCAGGGCAGAGGCCGGGACTTTGCCGGGGCTGAAGTCACTGGGACCGCTGGGTTTTCTCTCGCATCGCTGTGGTCCTTACGGTTGCCCCATTTTAAGGATGAGAGAAGTGTTGAGTGTCTTGCCCAAGGTCGCAGAACCAGCCAGTATGGGACCCTGGCTCCTTCTTCCCATAGTCTTTGTCCCAGCGCCTCAGAGCCCCCTCACCCCCAAGCTCCCTGGCCCGCAGGACAGACAGTGCAGGAGGGCCGTTGTAGGAGGCAGGCAACAGGTATTTAATGGGCTTTGGTGAGGGTCTCAACACTCCCACCAGGGGAGTGGGCAAGGGCAGAGCACAGACAGGCCTCCACGCGAGGCTCAGGAGATGAGGTTCAGGTGCAGGGGCTCCTGACATCGCTGGGTGTGAAGGGGCGAGCGGCAGACAGCGCCTCGTCTGGGGCAGTCCCGCAGCAGGGGCAGCACTGGGCCTGCGTGGAGCTAAACACAGAGTTGGGGGAAGGGGGCTCTCCCCGAGCCCCTGCCCCACAGCTCACGACCCACCAGCTGGGGAGCAAGAAACTATCCAAGCCGCCATCCCCACCCCGCCCCCCCGCAGAGCAAAGGGAGTGGCCTGGCACCACAGAATGTCACTGCAGGAGCCCTGGGGGAGGGGAGGCTGTGATTACCCTCCCCCACTCCATTCCTAAAGGGCCACTTACATGTGTTTCCTATGTTGGGCTTCAGAGTAAAAAAGCTGTCTTTAAGTAAAGGAATCCCCCCTCAGAATTACAAACCCCTGGACTAGTCTCAGTCCTTACTAATAGCTGACAAAACTGACACCCAGAAAGGGTAAGTGACTGGCCCAAGGCCGACCAGCAAGTGAATGGGTGTGGTTTTTCCTTTCCTGTCTCCAGGGCCTCCTGGTGTATTCTGGAGGGTTCCCCCCAACACCTGTGACATCCACAGACACCCTCTCCCAACACACACACACACACACACACACACACACACACACACAGACGCGTGCGCACACTCCTCACCTCCTGGAGGGCTGCAGCCTCACCACTCCCTGGGGGACCATTCCCTGGTTTGTAGAGACTCAGAGGTTGGGGTTGGGGGCCAGGCCCAGGCCCTGGGACAGCTGGGGGACTGAGCACCGAGGGGCACATTGGGAAGTGAAGGTTCTGCATGGGCACCCAGTCAGACCCCACCATTCTCTGTAGCCAGACAGCTTTGGCCATGTACCTGGGGAGCAACAAACCAGATGGGAGGGGTCGTGGCCCTCCTGGCCTGGTACCCCTCAGGGAGCACACAGCCCAAGGCTTGGCCCTGCAGAGAGCTGGGACCAGTCTCACCCAGGCTGTAGTGTCCCTCCACCCCATTCCTTGGGGCAAGAACCCACAAAGGCAAGGAAGTGGGGGGGTGGGTTCCAGAGGCTCTCACAACGCCCTGTGGAAAACCCCAAAGGAAGAAGAACAGGGAGTATAAGGGCCTGGGAGCTGGGCTAAGGGGCCAGGGGCGATGACCCGGCTTTATCCCGCCACCAGCCCCAGGGGTCACCACTCGGACCCCTGGTCTGCCAACTCACTTGGGTCCCAGCGGTGCACAAATAGTTAAGTACCAGTTGTTGGCACAGCCATGGTCGAAGGGGTTGTATCCCTGCAGGTATCGGCACTGGAGGGAGGCAAGGGCCAGAAGAGGAACTCAGGTCCAGCAGGACTGGGCAGGCCACTCCCCGATGGCCCTCCCTGAACGTCAGCTCAGCTCAGGGTGGCAGCAAGACTCCAAGGGCAGAGAAGCAGGGAGAGGGAGCCACGGCCTCCCCCACCCCACCTACCTCTGAGTAGCTCTCTCTAGGCAACCCCTGGCACTGCACCCACTTCTCTTGCCTTCTCAGGGGTCCTCCCCCATCACCTGTACCCCTTTTGCAGTATCCTCCTCTTTTCTGTTTCCTTTGGCCATACCACATCCTCCTGCCACCTCCTTCCAGATATACTTTCGGATCTTCCTTTTATTGCTAAACTGCTCCAAAGACAGTTCCACACCCCTCCGCCAACTTCCCTACTTTCCCACCTCTCATTTCTTCCAAACTTGTGTCTTCACTGAATTTCACTATCTGGAAGGGTAGTTGCCTGGGGCCCAGTCAGATTCCCCTAACAAAATAACCTGGCCCTGGAAGTCTGGATGGAAGTTCCTAAACACCCATGCAGTGAAGGTCAAGTCCTCCCCTGGACAGTCTTAACCAACTTCTCCCCCTCCCCTCCGTCTACACATCAGCCTCGCCCTCCTCCTCCTCCTCCTCCTCCTCCTCCTCCTCCTCCTCCTCCCCAGCACAAGCTGATTCTCACCCTGACTTCAAGAGCCTTGGCTACAAAATGTCTGTCATGACCAAAAGTGGCCCAGGGCCACCCCTTCCCCCCACCAGCTCCCTATGTCCCATGACCCTGTCATGAAGATGTTGACCTTTGACACTATTCTCCACCAAAAGGAGCCAGAACTCCATGCAGGGCAGCTGACACCTACGGGAGGAAAAGTTGAGACACCTCCACAATGTCCCACGGTTGCCAAAAAGCAACACTAATCATCACGATACTTTGAATTCTTGCCTACTTTAATATGTTTAAAGCATTTAGGGGAAACTGGTATTCTATTTGCAAATTTAATTAAATGGTTACTAAATGGTTAGAAGAGTTGGATTACATTTACAGTTAGAATTTTAAATTTAGAGAAATAAATTTGGATGTATTAGATGTATACGAAGTGTGCAAACACGTTGACTGTCCAACGCTTAAAGGAGTGATAGATGATTGCCTAATGAGCTCATTAGAACTCGCTAATAAAGGGCAGCACCTTCCTCTCACCACTGGAGAGCCTCTCAGATGTGAACGGAATCCAACAGCTTGGAAGTTCTCTGACTCTCCTCTCTCCCTGGCTCCGGACCCAGTTCTCCTGCTCCAAACCTGTGCCTCGAACACTCCACAGGATGGTAACCAAAGTGGGCATGTTCTCACTCCATCTCCTGCCCAGCTCCCTGCTGCCTTGGTTCTCTGCCCTTCTTCCCCCGGGGGTCAGGGCATCAGGCTTCCCTCTCTCTCTCTCTCCCTCCCCCCCTCCCTCCTTCTCTCCCAAAGCAGGATCAATTCTTTTGAATTGATGTATAGATTCACTCATTTGCTCATAAATATTCTGGGGCCTCGACAGTGTCCTAGGCACTACACTGGGAATTGAGGACACACCGCCACCAAGAAAGCCAGCCTAAGCTTTCAGGCAGCTGACGAGTGGTCAGGGCAGCACAAAGAGGGGATGAGGGAGCAGAGCAGGCAGCTGGTGCCAAGACTCCAGGGGGCAGGTAGAGCGGCAGTGGCCCTGGAAAGCAGGGAGTGGGGCCCTGAGAGGCTGGGGGAGGGCCACGGCAGGTGCATGTGGCGCCACGCTGCTGTGTGCAGCCTGGAAAGATGAGTCTTAGGACTGTCGCTGGCCACGTGGTGAGCATGACAGTAGTGTGACAGTGAGCAGAGGCTGGGCCGCACAGGCTGGGGAAGGTAAAGAAAGATGCCAGTGAGCAGTCAACTCGTCCAAGAAACATGCCTCTGCTGGAGGGGACAGCGCAACAGCCAGAGGGGAGGCCTGTGATCTTAAGGACTGTTTGCTTTGTTTCCAAGATCAAAGAGACGTGAACATGTGTAAATGGTGATGGGAAGGAATGGTAACAACAGCAACACTCTATAGGGCATTGGCTTGTACCGGGCACTGTTGTATGTATTGTACACATATCAACCAAAGCCGCTCCCATTTACAGATGGGGAAACTGAAGCACCAGGTGGCTAAATAACAGACCCAAGATCTCCCTGCCGATAGGAAGCTGTGGTTTGAATTTATGTAGACTGGCTCCAGAGCCCTTGCTATCAAGCTCAAGCAAGGGGCCCCAGGAGATGTGGTTTGGGGATGGAGGTAGGAAGGGAATGAATGCCTGAAATGGGTTCTGGAGGTAACGGGAGAGAGCCCTGAATGAATGAATCACATTCATCACAGAGTGCAGGGACTCAGAGAGTGCAGACCATACACATATTTCTTAAGACTGGAGATCACAGACTGGGAGAGCCCCATTCTGAGCAGTGGAGCAAGGACGGGCCGATGGCCTGATTGGGAGCTAGAAGAACCATGGGGCGTGGGGAGGGAGAATGCTACCCCAGAGAGGCTGAAATGATGGACTGAAGCTGGAGGGAGAAGGCATGCAGACCACAGGAGGTGATGAGTGAGGGCTGAGGGATAAGAGCAGAGGAGTCACAGGCGGGCTGGGAGCCAAACAGGGGTGGGCTGGAGTGACTGAGCGCTGACTGTAGGGGTGGGAGGTGGTGGGCAAACAGGGTTCCTCTGTCCTTTCTGCTGTCTCATCGTCTTCAGCCCTCCTTCATCAGTGTGGCCAACCACAGCCTTCCTAAAACAACCTTTAGTTGGGGTGCCTGGCTGGCTCAGTCGGGTAGAGCATGTGACTCTTGATCTCAGAGTCTCAGGGTCGTGAGTTCAAGCACGACGACATTGGGTGTGGCGCCTACTTAAGAAAAAAACAAAAACAAACCAACATTTAGTCAAGTCATTGTCCTGCTAAAGGAATCCGATGGCAAGGATGTTCACTTTAATCACTCCTACTCAACGCTGTACTGGAGATCTAAGACCGTGCAGTAAGAAGAAAAAAAGAAAGCCATCCAAGTTGGAAAGGAAGAAATAAAACTGTCCTTATTCATAGATGACATGATTTTCTATGTAGAATGAACAAAAAAAACTATTAGGACAAGTAAGTCCAGCAAAATTGCAAGATTCAAGACCAATAAACAAAAATCCACTGTATTTTCTTAGAATAATAAACAAATAGAAATGAAGTTTAAAAACACATTTATAATAGCACACAAAATACTTAGAAAAGATCTAACAAAATGTACACAAGATCTATATATTGAAAACTACAAAGCACTGACGAAAGAAATCAAAGAAGTAAATAAATGGAAAGGGGTTCATGGGTTCAAAAACTCACTATTGTTAAGATGTCAGTTTTCCTTATTGACTTATAGGTTCAATGTAATCCAAAGAAAAATCTCAGAAATCTTTGTGTGTGCGCGCGCGTGTGTGTGTGGAAATTAAGCTGATTCTGAAAGAAGAACATATCTGGAGAACTCACACTGTGTGATTTCAAGACGTAATACAAACCTACTAATTGAGACAGTCAACTGATTTTTGACAAATGCGCAAAGGTAACTCAATGGAAAAAGGATAGTCTTTTCAACAAATGATGCTGGAACAACCCTAATGCAAATGTAATAAATCTTGACCCATACCTTACATCATATACAAAATTTAACCCAAAATGAATCATAGGCCTAAATATAAAATCTAAAACTCTAAAATTTCCAGAAGAAAATATAAGAAAATTTTTGTGGGGGCGCCTGGGTGGCTCAGTCGTTGAGCGTCTGCCTTTGGCTCGGGTCGTGATCCCAGGGTCCTGGGATGGAGCCCTGCATCGGGCTCCCTGCTCCATGGAAAGCCTGCCTCTCCCTCTCCCACTCCCCCTGCTTGTGTTCCCTCTCTCACTATGTCTCTCTCTGTCAAATAAATAAATAAATAAAAATCTTTAAAAAAGATAATCTTTGTGACCTTGAGTTAGGCAAAGCTTTCTTAATTACAACACCAAAAGCACGGTCTATACCAGAAAAAAACCAACAGTGCACTTCATCAAAATGTAAAACTTCTGATCTTTGGAAGACACTGTTTAAAAATTGAGATGACAAGCCACAGACTGGGAGAAAATACTTGCAAAACACATATCTCAACCCAGAGCATATAAAGAACTCATAGAACTCAATAATTTCAAAAAACCCAATTCTTTTAATGGGCAAAAGACTGGAACAGACATTAAATCCAAGATATACAGATGGCAAGTAAGAACGTGAAAAGATGCTCAACATCACTAGTCATTAGGAAAATGCCAATTAAAATCACAATGAGATACCATTTCACATTTATTAGACTGGCTAAAACTAATAAACAAACAACAACAACAAAAACCTGACAACACCAAATGTGAGTGAGGATGCAGAGCAACTAGAATTCTCACACATCGCCTGTGGGAATGCACAATGGGAATGCAGCCATTCTGGAAGACAATTTGGCGGTCTCTTAAAAAGCTACACATAGTAACTATGTAACCCAGCAATACCACTCCTCACTCCTAAGTATTTACCCACAGAGAAATGAAAACGTTCACATGCCTATACACCAGTGTTTATAGTGGCTTTATTTATAATCACCCCAAACTGCAAACCACCCAAATATCCTTCAGTCCAGGAACAGGTAAACAAACGGTAGTTTATCCATATGACACAATACTGCACACGATAAAAAGTAAGAAACTACTGATACTGGCAGCAACGGGGATGGATCGCAGGAAGAAGCCTGCTCAAAGGGCTATGATTCCATTTATACCAGTCTCTGGAAAAGGAAAAACTACAGGGGTAGAAAACAGATCAGGGGCTGAGGGCAGGGAGAGAAACTGACTACAAAAGGCCATGAGGGAGTTTCTGGGGGGTGATGGAACTGTTATAAATCTTGATTGTGGTGGTGGTTACAGGATCGGACTGTATGTTTGTCAAAACTCATAGAACTGCACTGAAACGGGGTGAATTTTACCATATGGAAAAAAAGAAAAAAGAAATCCTCTCACGGCTCCCAGGCTTCCCCTGAACCAAGACTCAATTCTCCACCTGACTTTCTGCGCCTCTTAAATCCTGGTCAATCCCAAGCCGTCCACTTGATTTCCCACGCCACCTTCTGCTCCAATTAGCACTGTATCCTCACCATCCTATGCACATTCCACAGACTTGCAGGCTTCCTTGCCTTTCCGCAGGCTGCGCCCCTCACCTGCTCTACTCCACCCCACCCCCCACCCCCCGCCTTTTCTGCCCGTTTAACTGAGCGGCGCGTCCTACTCTGAACTTGAGTCCCTCTGTGAGTCTGTTACTCAACGTAGGACAGGCCCTTTCTCGTGGTGTTCACAGGCGTCTGGCGAGTGTTTCTCTGATTTCAGGTTCCTTATCGACAGAAGCGCAGGACGTAGCCTTACTCACCTCTACACCCATCGCTCAAGATAAAGCACACAGTAGGCCCTCGATGCAGTGCATGTGGGAGGGAGAGTGACCACCGAGCGGGTGAGACTGGAGATGCATCTAGGTCTAGAAGGGCTAATGATGCGCCTTGGAGGGAGGTCAGGCGGTCAGGGGCCAGGGTGGTGGACAAAGAGCGGAAAGGGCAGAGGTCCCGGAGGCGCAAGGTGACCACCCACAACCCGTTATCCCGGCGCCGCGCTCGGCCTCGCGTACCTTCCCCTCGTAGGAGCGCTCGGCCGCGCTCACCGACATGGCCTGGATCAGGAGCAGCAGGAAGAGTGGCACCAGGAAGCTGGCGGCGGGTACAGCCACCAGAATGCTGTGCGCCCGCTAAGGAGCGGCAACGCCTGACCCTCCTCCCTGACCCCGCCCCTCGCCCCGACTCCGCCCCAACAGCCCCGCCCCCAACCAGCCCCGTCCTCCCGCTCCCCGAGCTCGGTCCCTGCGTACACCTCACCCCACTCTGCTGTTCAGGACCCGTGCCACCTTTAGCACTCCCCACCATGACGCTGCTAGACTCTCAAGTCTTCGCAGTCCCTCCTAGCCCCGCCCATATCCCTGGCCCTACCCACCCCCGCCTAGTCCCCGCCCCGCCATTAGCTCTGCCCTCATGACCCCGCCCGCCAGCCGACCCCCCACGCTCCCCACTACTCTCTGCATGGGTCCCCGGAAGGATACGCGATGGCTTTGTCCATGGAGAAGGGCAGGTGGGTCGTGCGCACCAGGAAGATCAGGCAGGTCACCAGCATGGCACCCGAGTAGAGGCATAAGGACAGGACCAGCAGCATGAAGAAGCGGAAGTTGCGGTGACCAATGCAGTTATTGACCCATTTGCAATGGTGGTCAAAGTCCTGGGTAAGAGGGAGGGGAGCAGGCCTCGAGGACCCGACCTCTGGACCAGCCTCCATTGCCCCCAAATCTGAGGCTTTATCTACCCCCCTGCCCCCATTCCCAAAGGCCACCTGCCCTTGGCCCCTCAAACTGGGTCTCATCCCTAGGGAGAAACCCAGCCACAAAGTCCCTAATGCTAGCATTTCTGTTAGAGCTCTGTTAGGTCTCTGTGGCTCACAAGGTCACATATCAAGAGGCCTTCAGAGACAAGGCCTGCCCGGTCTTCTGGGGACACATCTTGGTGTAACTGTGGGCTGGACATAGACTATCTCTGGGCTTCTGTTTCCTCATCTATTGACTGAGGATAATAACACCCTTGCTCAGCTTGCCTCCCAGGGTTGTGAGGACCAGATAAGACAGCACCTTTGTAAGCCTTTGCAAGCTGTGCACATGAGACACAAAAGCACTCAGAGCCCGGGAGAGCCTCTGGCCTGGACACGAGAAGAAGATAGGCGAAGCTTTCCCAGCCAGGCCTACAGCCGGCGTGACGGCCTTCGGCGGCTGGAGTCAGCAAGCCTGGGGTAAGACAGGAGCGTCTTTCTCCCCCTACCCCCCCTCCCCCGGCCTGACCAGGCCCAGCATAGGTGTGGATGCCTCTGTGCGTGTCTGCACCTGCACAGCCAAGGTTCAACCCCCCTAGACAGGTGCGGGCGCAGGTGCAGAAGTAGGGACCTGCCTGAGTGACCAAAGGTGGTTGGGAGTTACTGCCACTCTTGGCCTTTAGCGTTGCCGGACGTGGTTTCACGCTTGCCACTGGCCCCTGTGTGAGCGGGGAGGGGTGGGGGCAGGTGGGCAAGTCAAGAGAGGCACTCACTTCTACACAGATGTTGCACCAGGGACAGTGGTAGGTCCGGGGTGGCCGGTGGAAGCAGCACTTTCGGCACCACTGCAGGCGGAAGGCCCTGTGGTTCACCCACACCACATGCACCACCATGGGGCCCTGTTCGTTGGAGCCTGGCGTGGGAAGAGGATTGGGCAGCAGCAGGAGGCCCTCCGTCAGTCTGCTGCTCCGGGGGGTAGGGAGGCCAGCCCCACGTCATGGCTCCGGGAAGGGTGGGGAAGAGGTAGGCGAGGGTATCCCTAGTCTCCACCGAGCAAGCCACCCAAGCACAGAGAGACGGGCATTCAAAGGGAAGGTAGGTTTCCAGCCAGAAGAGTTCTGTGAGTACTCAGCCATTTACAGCTGTGACTGATGCTTTAAAGAGCTTGTGCCGTGGGAAGGACGAAGGGAGAACTGAGTGGTTTCAAAGAGTTGGCTTCTCTCCCCCCAGCCTGCCCAGGGCCCTCCCCCGCACAAAGCAACTGGAAAACCTCCAGAAATCTGTTTTTCCATGTCTGCGTAGCTTAAACAATGAAGTGGCAGAGGCAGGGCCGGGGCAAATGAGGATGTGCCGTGAAACGGCCCTGTGGCCCAAGGAGGGGAGACGGAAGGAGCCCTTCAGGAGGGGCTGCCTCCTTCTCCCAGGGGCCAGCGCCTCACCTTGATGCAAGATGCCGGGGTCTGAGAAATTGAGTGAAACCAGACTGAAGATGGTGAGGACACAGAGGAGGCCTGTGACGAGGGGAAAGGCCCACTCCCCGTTCTGGGCCAGCCATCTGCAACTGAGACCAGAACAGGGCTCAGCCCTGATCCAGAGTGGCCTGAAGCTTCCCCCGACCCCTGCCGACCCTGTCCACTTGGTCAGAACCCACACACCTTGAAGCCTGCTCTAAATATCCAGACTGGTGACAGATCCTCAGCGACTCCGCCAAATGTCACCCAGCGTTGCCAGCCGTCTGCGGCTCCCGGAGGCACCGAGCACTATACACCTGTGCCTTTGCACATTCGGTTCCCTCGGCCTGGGCTATCCTCTGTCCTCTCGCCCCTCTCGTGCACTTCCCCTGCTTCTGTACTGTCATTCTCTGTTTTCCTGTCTCTGTAGGAAACCTGCAGCTCGTGTAAGAGGGGGACTCACGGAAATGCGAAGAAGAGGCCACTGAAAACCACCAGCAGCACGACATTGAAGGCAGCAAACAGGCTCGGCAGGATCCACGGAAGCGGGGCCTGAGGCGGCGGATGGGGCTCCTTGATGAGGGGCATGGCGTCCTTCAAGAGCGGCATGGCTGGACCTCCCGTGCCCCCAGGGGAGATCAGAACCACCAGGCTCCGTCTCCCTTGCTGACTCCAGGAGCCCCATGGCCACAGCAGCCTCGGAAGCCGCAGCCCAGGGTGGAAGGAAAGAAGCTCCAGTGTGACATCATAGAGGTTGAGAAGAACGGAGGCCAGCCTGTGACGGGCGCTGCCAACAGCAACCCCCCCCCCCCAGCCCCCCCCCAACCCCGCCCCACACTTGTGCCAGGGACTGAGAGCTCCTGCCCCTGCGAGGTTGGCTTTGAGAACACAGATTGGAGAAGCACATGGGGAGAAGGTGGGTGATTCTAATCATCCTCTCAGGCTCGAGGCTAATCGGAGCAGATAGCGCTCATGGTTCACCCTACCTCTATTTTCTTCCTTTTTGTTATTGCAAAATTCCACTTTTGGGGCTGGAAGGGCAGCTAAATAACTTTCCAGCTTCCATCATTTCCAGGGTGGGCTTCAGGACACAATTCTGGTCAAGAAGACGTAAGTGGCTGTCTGCTGAGGATTTCTAGAAAAGCTTTGCCTTGTCCCTTTCTTCTGGTCTTGAGCCTAGATGTGCTGGCTGAAGGTACCATCTTGTACCCATTAGGCAGCGTGTGGACATGCTACACAGAATGGTGTTGAGGACACTGTTTAGGCACTGCCCCAGACTTGAACTGGCTGCCTCTGAGCTGCTTATTCCATGAGAAAATAACTGAGTTTTCTGTTATATGTGGCCGACATTTGTCATTTGTTTTAGCTATGAAGCATGTGAACCCCTCTGTGCTTGGAGGATTCCCTGCACTATACCTCTTCATGAAGGACAAAGACCGTTCCCCATCCCAGTTGGAGCTAAAACTGCCAGAAACTTGCATTCAAAGTCTCTCCTGCAGCTAGAGCATAGCCCTGTGACCCAGAGCCACCAATTAGCCTCAGAACTGCCACCACCAACCAAGTGGGAGTCTTCTGCACATATTTTCAGAGCTCCTGTGTGTTGAAGTGTAATGGCCATTTTAAATGTCACTTTAATTCCAACAGTGATTGTATTATTCTTCAACATGGATAAAATACGTAATTCTGGGGGCGCCTGGTGGCTCAGTCATTAAGCGTCTGCCTTCAGCTCAGGTCATGATCCCGGGGTCCTGGAATCGAGCCCCTCATTGGGGTCCCTGCTCAGCTGGAAGCCTGCTTCTCCCTCTCCCACTCCCCCTGCTTGTGTTCCCTCTCTCGCTATCTCTCTCTGTCAAATAAATAAATAAAATCTTAAAAACAACAACAACAACAACATAATTCCGGGGGCGCCTGGGTGGCATTGTTGGTTAAGCATCTGGCTCTTGGTTCCCGCATTGGGCACTGTGCTGAGCACGAAGTCAGTTTGGGATTCTCTCTCTCTCCCTCTCCCTCTGCCCCCTCCTGCTCATGCTCTCTCCTCCTTCTCTAAAATGAGTAAATAAATCTTTAAAAAAACATGTAACTCCAAGAGTCCTACTTTGAATTGGACTAAGTGAACTGGAACATTTTGAGGAAATCAATTTGATTAAAAACAGAGCAAAAGTCCCTCGTCAATGCACGATTACTGTTACTTATATTTTCTTATCTATAGAAACAATTTTTCTTCATGACATTCAAATTAATGGGTTAAAATCAATGTAAGAATACGATCTTTTTTTTTTTAAACATTGTATTTATTTATTTGACAGAGAGAGAGAGAGAGAAAGAGACAGCGAGAGAGGGAACACAAGCAGGGGGAGGTGGGAGAAGAAGCAGGCTTCTGCCCAGCAGGGAGCCCGATGCGGGGCTCGATCCCAGGACCCTGGGATCATGACCTGAGCCGAAGGCAGATGCTCAACGGCTGAGCCACCCAGGTGCCCCAAGAATACGATCTTTTAAGGGGCACTTGGCCTGGCTCAGTCTAAAGAGCATGTGACTCTTGATCTCAGGGTCGTGAGTTTGAGCCCCACCTGGGGTGCAGAGATTACTTAAATAAATAAAACATTTTAAAAAAAGAATACTATCTTAAAATATACTTGATTGTATTTCAAATACTAAGGTTTAAAGTTTTAGATATTTTCATTTGTCATAATTTAATATAACTATATATGTATGCACATTTAAAATACCTACATATTGATACATATTAAAATTAATTAATTTTGGGGGGAACCTGGGTGGTTCAGTCGATTAAGCATCTGCTTTTGGCTCAGGTCATGATCCCAGGGTTCTGGGATTGAGTCCCGCATTGGGCTCCCTGCTTAGCGGAGAGTCTGCTTCTCCCTCTCCCTCTGGCCCTCCCTGCTGCTCATGCTCTCTCTCTCTCTCTCCCTCAAATATGTAAATAGAATCTTTAAAAAAAATAAAAAATAAAATTATTTTTTTTTAAGATTTTATTTATTTATTTGACAGAGAGAGACAGTGAGAGAGGGAACACAAGCAGGGGGAGAGGCAGAGGGAGAAGCAGGCTTCCTGCTGAGCAGGGAACCTGATGTGGTACTCGATCCCAGGACCCTGGGATCATGCCCTGAGCGAAGCAGACGCTTAATCAACTGAGCCACCCAGGCGCCCCTATTCCTTGGTTTTAAACACATATGTCAATTGGCAGCAATTTTGGCACACACTTTATGTAACAGATTGGTCAGGGTTTTCACTTTCTACTAATTCATTTTGTCTCCTGAGGTTAATTTTTTGAAGTTAAGTCTTCACGGAATAATTATGGGCACCCATCACTTATGTACCTCACCCCAAATAGAGATTCCACTCTCCTCCATTCTGATAATGTTAGCTACTGTAACAAGTTAATGTGCCTTGTCATCAACATACAGTTTCTTTGTCCTTTCATTTTTGTCTGAAAGTCCCTGCTAGAAGTTGCAGACCAGAGATCGGGTCTTCCAGAAGAAACGTCAAAGAAGGACAGAAAGGGATACAGGAGATAGACAGACACATGATTACAGACTTCCTTAGAATAAGCTGATATGACCACCAGAGTAGACACCTCACTGTCAGGGTCAATCCCTGGATTCCTTCCTCCAAAAACCTACTTCTCCCCAGTGCTGTTCCTCCCAGTAATTAGGATTATCATTCACCCTATTGTTCAGATCAAACCCCTGGAGTCACCTGATTCCTGCCTTTATCTCACATCCCACATCCAATCCACCAGCTCTGCCATCAAAATAGAATCTCACAAGTCCAAGCCACTGCCCTCTCTTGTTTGGATATTGGAATAACCTCCTAACTAACCCAGGCCTCTTCTGTCCTTGACCTTTAAGAGACTCTGTTCCAAATAGTAGCTGGTGCTCCTTTTAGAACTTAGATCATGGCCTCTGTTCAGAAGCCCCCAACTGCTGCCAGCCTTATTCAGAGTAAAGTCCAAAGTCCTTACTGAGGCCTTCAAGGCCCTCCCTGACCTGGCTCCTCTAACTTTCTGATCTTATTTTCTAACACTAGGTCCTTGCTCAGGCACACTAGCCTCCCTGCTGTTCCCCAAACACACCTGGCACATTCCAGTCCTGGGTCCTTTGCACTTGCTCTCCTGTCTCCCTGGAATTCTCTGCCACAAACACTCACAGAGTTCGCTTCCTCACTTCACCGAGTCCTTTGTTCATGTGGTGCCTCTGTGCCCTCCAGCTGCCTGCACCTCCACTGGTTTCCTCAGAATACACTCCTCACGGTTGGATTTCAGGTCAATAAATGTGAATACTTAAAACGTCTTTTGCATAATTTGCAAGATGCTTTCCAGAAAGTTTATACCTGTTTACACTACTGTTATGAGCATAACTATATCATAATACAAACACTATAATTAAATATTAACATAATTTCTCAAATTTTATAAATGACAAATGACACCTTGATCTTTTCATTTATATCTCCTTAAATTACTTATGAAATTAAGGAAGAAAGACTTTTCAAGATGGCGGAGGAGTAGGAGACCTTAGTTTTGTCTGAGGAATTCAGCTAGATAGCTATCAAATCATTCTGAACAACTGTGAACTCAACCAGAGATCTAAGAAAAGAATGCTGCAATTCTACAAATAGAAAAGTGACCACTTTCTGCAAGGTAGAAGAATGACAAGATGGAAAAACTCACCTCAAAAAAGAGAACAAGAAAAAAAAAAAAAAAAAAGAGAACAAGAGGCAGTACTGACTGCTAGGGACCTAATCAGTATGGATATAAGTCAGAACTAGAGTTCAGAATAACTATTATAAAGATACTAGTTGGGCTTGAAAAAACCATAGAACACACTCCCTTTCTGGAGAAATAAAAGAACTAAAAATCGAATTAAGTCAAGATAAAAAAGGCTATTAATGAGATGCAATAAGAAATGGAAGCTGTAACTGCTAGGATAAATGAAGCAGAAGAGAGAATTAGTGATATAGAAGACAAAATGATGGAAAATAAAGAAGCTGAGAAAAAGATAACTACTGGATCATGAGGAGATAATTTGAAAGATAAGTGAAACATTTTAAAGCAAAACAATATTAGAATAATTGGGATCCCAGAAGAAGAAGAAAGGGGGGGGCAGAAGGTATATTAGAGCAAATTATAGCTAAGAACTTCCTTAATCTGGGGAAGGAAACAGGCATTCAAGTCCAGGAGGTACAGAGGAAACCCCCTCAAAATCAATAAAATTAGGTCAACACCCCGACATATAATAGTGAAACTTGCAAATCTGAGACAAAGAGAAAATCCTAAAAGCAGCAAGGAACAAGAGGTCTGTAAACTACAAGAGTAGAAACATTAGATTGACAGCAGACCTATCCACAGAGACCTGGCAGGCCAGAAAGGAATGGCATGATATAGTCAGGGTGCTAAAAGAGAAAAATATGCAGCCAAGGATACTTTATCCAGCAAGGCTGTCATTCAAAATAGGAGAGACAAAAAAGTTCCAGGATAAACATAAACTAAAAGAATTTGTGATCACTAAGCCAGACCTGCAAGAAATATTAAAGGGGATCCTTTAAGTGAGGAGAGAGCCCAAAAGTAACATAGACCAGAAAGGAACAGAGACAATATACAGAAACAGTGACTTTACAGGCAATACAATGACACTAAATTCATATCTTTCAGTCGTTATTCTGAATGTAAATGGGCTAAATGCCCCAATCAAAAGACACAGGTTATCAGGCTGGATAAAAAAGCAAGACCCATCAATATGCTGTCTAGAAGAGACTCATTTTAGACCCAAAGACACCTCCAGATTTAAAGTGAAGGAGGTGGAAAACCATTTATCATGCTAACAGACATCAAAAGAAAGGTGGGGTAGCAATCCTTATATCAGACAAATTAGATTTTAAACCAAAGACTGTAATAAGAGATAATTAAAGGGTCTATCATAATTAAAGGGACTATCCAACAAGAAGATCTAACAATTGTAAATATTTACACTCCTAACATGGGAGTAGCCAATTATATAAATCAATTAATAACAAAATTAAAGAAACACATTGATAATAATATAATAATAGTAGGGGACTTTAAAAAAAATAGTAGGGGACTTTAACACCCCACTCACTGCAATGGACAGATCATCTAAGCAGAAGATCAAAAAGGAAACAAGGGCTTTGAATGACACATTGGACCAGATGGACTTCACAGATATATTCAGAGCATTCCATCCTAAAGCAACAGAATACACATTGTTCTCAAGTGCACATGGAACATTCTCCAGAATAGATCCCATACTGGGCCACAAATCAGGTCTCAACTGGTGCCAAAAGATTGGGATCATTCCATGCATACTTTCAGACCAAAATGCTTTGAAACTTGAACTCAGTCACAAGAGGAATTTTGGAAAGAACTCAAACATATGGAGGTTAAAGAGCATCCTACTAAAGAATGAATGCGTCAACCAGTAAATTAAAGGAGAATTTTTAAAAATGATGGAAACAAATGAAAATGAAAACATGACTCTTCAAAACCTTCGGGAAGCAGCAGAGGTCGTCCTAAGAGAGAAGTATATAGCAATACAAGCCTTTCCCAAGAAACAAGAAAGGTCTCAAATACACACCTAACCTTACACTTAAAGGAGCTGGAAAAAGAACAGCAAATAAAGCCTAACCCAAAAGAAGAGAATTAATAAAGATTAGGGCAAAAATCAATGAAATAGAAACCAAAAGAACAGTAGAAAAGATCAACGAAATTAGGCACTGGTTCTTTGAGAGAATTAATAAGATTGAAAAACCCCTGGCCAGACTTATCAAAAAGAAAAGAGAAAGGACCCAAATAAATAAATCATGAATGATACAGGAGAGATCACAACCAACACTGAAGAAATACAAACAATTATAAGAATATATTATGAGCAACTATATGCCAACAAATTAGGCAATCTGGAAGAAATAGGTGCATTCCTAGGAATGTATAAGCTACCAAAACTGAAACAGGAAGAAATAAAAAACCTGAACAGACCCATAATCTGTGAGGAAATTGAAGCAGTAATCAAAAACCTCCCAACAAACAGGAGTCCAGGGCCAGACAGCTTCCCAGGGAATTCTACCAAGCATTTAAAGAAGAATTAATACCAATTCTTATGAAGCTGTTTCAAAAAATAGAAATGGAAGGAAAACTTCCAACGCCTTCTATGAGGCCAGCATTACCTTGACTCCAAAACCACACCAAGACCCCACCACAAAGGAGAATTACAGACCAATATCCCTGATGAACAGGGATGCAAAAATTCTCAAAAGATACTAGCCAATAGGACACAACAATACATTAAAAGGATTATTCACCATGACCAAGTGGGATTTATTCCTCGGCTGCAAGTGTGGTTCAACATCTGCAAATCAATCAATGTGATACACCACATTAATAAAAGAAGGACAAGAACCATATGATCCTCTCAATAAATGCAGAAAAAGCATTTGACAAAGTACAGCATCCTTTCTTGATTAAAACTCTCCACAGTGTAGGGATAAAGGGAGCATACCTTAATATCATAAAAGCCATCTATGAAAAACCCAAAGCGAATATCATTCTCAATGGGGAAAAAATGAGAGCTTTTCCGCTGAGGTCAGGAACACGACAGGGATGTCCATCATCACCACTGTTGTTCAACATAGTACTAGAAATCCTAGCCTCAGCAATCAGACAACAAAAAGAAATAAAAAAAAAACCCAAATCCATAAAGAAGAGTCAAACTCTCACTCTTCGCAGATGACATGATAGTCTATGTGGAAAATCCAAAAGACTCCACCTCAAAATTGCTAGAACTCATACAGGAATTCAGCAAAGTGGCAGGATATAAAGTCAATGCAGAGAAATCAGTTGCATTTCTATACACCAACAACTAGACAGAAGAAAGATAAATTAAGGAGTTGATCCCATTTACAATTGCACCCAAAACCATAAGATACCTAGGAATAAATCTAACCAAAGAGGCAAAGGACCTGTACTCAGAAAACTATAGAACACTTATGAAAGAAATTGAGGAAGACCCAAAGAAATGGAAAAATGTTCCATGCTCGTAGATTGGAAGAACAAATATGGTGAAAATGTTTATGCTACCTGGAGCAATCTACACATTCAATGCAATCCCTATCAAAATACCATCAACTTTTGGTGGCTCAGTCAGTTAAGTGTCTGCCTTCAGCTCAGGTCATGATCCCAGGGTCCTGGGATCGAGCGCTGCATCGGGCTCCCTGCTCGTGGGGAGCCTGCTTCTCCCTCACCCTCTGCAGCTGCTCCTGCTTGTGCTCTCTCACTCTCTGTCAAATAAATAAAATCTTTAAAAAAAATACCGTCACTTTTTTCACAGAGCTAGAACAAATAATCCTAAGATTTGTATGCAACCAGAAAAGACCCCAAATAGCTAAAGGAATGTTAAAAAAGAAAACCAAAGCTGGTGGCATCACAATTCCAGACTTCAAGCTCTATTACAAAGCTGTAATCATCAAGATAGTATGGTACTGGCACAAAAACAGCCACATAGATCAATGGAACAGAATAGAGAACCCAGAAATGGACCCTCAACTCTATGGTCAACTAATCTTTGACAAAGCAGGAAAGAATATCCAGTGGAAAAAAGACAGTCTCTTCAACAAATGCTGTTGGGAAAATTGGACAGCCACATGCAAAAGAATGAAACTGGACCATTTCCTTACACCATACACAAAAATAGACTCAACATGGATGAAAGACCTAAATGTGAGACAGGAATCCATCAAAATCCTTGAGGAGAACACAGGCAGCAACCTTTGTGACCTCAGCCACAGCAACTTCTTACTAGACACATCTCCAAAGGCAAGGGAAACAAAGGCAAAAACAAACTAATTGGGACTTCATCAAGATAAAAAGTTTTGCACAGCAAAGGAAACAGTCGACAAAACCAAAAGACAACCGACAGAATGGGGGAAGATATTTGCAAATGACATATCAGATAAAGGGCTAGTATCCAAAATCTATAAAGAACTTATCAAACTTAATACCCCCAAAACAAATAATCCAGGCAAGAAATGGGCAGAAGACGTGAACAGACATTTCTGCAAAGAAGACATCCAAATGGCCAACAGATACATGAAAAAGTGCTCAACATCACTCAGCATCAGGGAAATACAAACAACGAGATACCACCTCACACCAGTCAGAATGGCTAAAATTAACAAGTCAGGAAATGACAGATGTTGGTGAGGATGCAGAGAAGGGGAACCTTCTTACACTGTTGGTGGGAATGCAAGCTGGTGCAGCCACTCTGGAAAACAGTACGGAGGTTCCTTGAAAAGTTGAAAACAGAGCTACCCTACAACCCAGCAACTGCACTACTCGGTATTTACCCCAAAGATACAAATGTAGTGATCTGAATGGGGAACCTGCACTCCAATGTTTATAGCAGCAATGTCCACAATAGCCAAACTATGCAAAGATGCCTAGATGTCCATCAACAGATGAATGGATAAAGAAGATGTGGTATATATATATATATATATATACACAATGGAATATTA
>NW_027397063.1:61949137-62130708 GCF_003265705.2 Callorhinus ursinus
TATATATATATATATATATATATATATATATATATATATATACACAATGGAATACTATTCAGCCAACAAAAAATGAAATCTTGCTATTTGCAATGACGTGGATGGACCTAGAGGGTATTATATTAAGCAAAATAAGTCAATCTGAGAAAGACAATTATCATATGATCTCACTGATATGAGGAATTTAAGAAACAAAGCAGGACCATAGGGGAAGGTAGGGAGAAATAAAATAAGAAAAAATCAGAGAGGGAGACAAACCATAAGAAACTCTTAGTCACAGGAAACAAACTGAGGGTTGCTGGAGGGGAGGGGGGTGGGCGATGGGGCAACCGGGTGATGGGCATTTAAGAGGGCATGTGATAGAATGAGCACTGGGTGTTATAGAAGACTGATGAGGGGCGCCTGGGTGGCTCAGTCATTAAGCGTCTGCCTTCAGCTCAGGTCATGATCCCAGGGTTCTGGGATTGAGTCCCGCATCGGGCTCCCTTATCCTCAGGAAGCCTGCTTCTCCCTCTCCCTCTCCCACTCGCCCTGCTTGTGTTCCCTCTCTCGCTGTCTCTCTCACTGTCAAATAAATAAATAAAATCTTAAAAAAAAAAGACTGATGAATCACTGACCTCTACCTCTGAAACTAATATTACACTATATGTTAATTGAATTTAAATAAAAAATAATTAATTAATTTTAAAAATTAAGTATTCTTATACATCTAGAAGTCATTTTCTTGTAGTTGTTTTGTGAATTGCCCTTTTACATTTTTGCTTGCTCACATCTCAATGTGGAAGTTTGGGGGTATTTTTCTCTTTTTTCTTGTGTGATAAATATACATAACATAAATTTTACCATTTTAAACACTTTTTAGTGTCCAGTTCTGCAGTATTAAGTAAATTCACCATGTTGTGCAACTGTCACCACCGTCCATTCAGGCCTTTTATCGTCATCCCAAACAGAAACTCTGTACCCGATGTTAGGACGAAGGGGAAGGAGGAGAAGAGCTTAAAGCGGCGGGAGCGGTGCGGGAGTGGGGTTGGACCCAGGGCTGAGGCAGGCCACCCCCTCCCTCCCGCCTCAGTGGATCATGCCCAGGGCGGCAGCGGCGGTGGTGGCGGGGGGGGGGGGGGGGGGGGGGGGAGTGACTGGGCGGTGCCGGCGCAGGAGACGGTGCCGTTTCCAGTTACAACGCAGGGATCACAACAAACACAGCCGCCCCAGAAGCATTATGGCATTACCTCTCCTCTCAGCTTAGCAGCCCCCAAGGAGACTGACTGCCTGCTTACACAGAAACTAATTGAGACTCCGAAGCCCTTTGGGGTTTTTGAAGAGGAAGAGGAACTGCAGCGCAGAATTTTAATTTTGGAGAAATTAAATAACCTGGTAAAAGAGTGGATACGAGAAATCAGTGAAAGCAAGAATCTTCCACAATCCGTAATTGAAAATGTTGGAGGAAAAATTTTTACATTTGGATCTTACAGATTAGGAGTACATAAAAAAGGTGCCGATATTGATGCGTTGTGTGTTGCACCAAGACATGTTGATCAAAGTGACTTTTTCACCTCATTCTATGATAAGTTGAAATTACAGGAAGAAGTAAAAGATTTAAGAGCTGTTGAAGAGCCATTTGTACCAGTTATCAAACTGTGTTTTGATGGGATAGAGATTGATATTTTGTTTGCAAGACTAGCACTGCAGACTATTCCAGAAGACTTGGACTTACGAGATGACAGTCTGCTTAAGAATTTAGATATAAGATGCATAAGAAGTCTTAACGGTTGCAGGGTAACCGATGAAATTTTACATCTAGTACCAAACATTGACAACTTCAGGTTAACTCTGAGAGCTATCAAATTGTGGGCCAAACGCCACAACATCTATTCCAATATATTAGGTTTCCTCGGTGGTGTTTCCTGGGCTATGCTAGTAGCAAGAACTTGCCAGCTTTATCCAAATGCCATAGCATCAACTCTTGTACATAAATTTTTCTTGGTATTTTCTAAATGGTATGTGTTTAGATTATATTAAAATAAAATTGATTGTAGACACTGAAAAAAAAAAAAGAAACTCTGTACCCAGTAAACAATAACTCCTCACTTCCCCCATCCCCCAGCACCCAGTAACCACTTTTCTACTTTCTGTCTCTATAAAGCCGTCTATTCTAGGGACCTCATATAAGTGGATTCACACAGTATCTCCCCTTTTACGTCTGGCTTCTTCCACTCAGCATAATGTCCTCAGGTTCATCATTGGCCTTTAGCAGCCCTGAAAGTTGGTATGTTGTAGCAGGTGTCAGAATCCTTCCTTTTTGGGGGCACCTGAGTGGCTCAGTCGTTGAGCGTCTGCCTTCTGCTCAGGTCATGATCCCAGGGTCTTGGGATAGAGCCCCGCATTGGGCTCCCTGCTCAGTGGGAAGCCTGCTTCTCCCTCTCCCACTCCCCCTGCTTGTGTTCCCTCTCTCGCTGTGTCTCTGTCAAATAAATAAAATCTTAAAAAAAAAGAATCCTTCCTTTTTGAGGTGCACAGCAGCTATACTAGTTTCCCCAATGATGCATAAGGTTCTAATTTCTCCACATCCTTGCTAACACTTTTCTTTCTTTTTTTTTTAAATAATATCCATCTTAATAAGTGTCAAGTGATATCCCATTTTGCTTTTGGTAGAAGCATTGGGCTTTTCTTTCTGATTTGCAGGAGCTCTTTTATATTAAAAATTTTGACTGTGTTTCTTGAACATATGTTTCCAGTTTGTTGTTTGCCTTTTGATAATGTGTGTAATTTTTAAAAAGATTTATTATTTATTTGAGAGAGAGCACGTGCGAGCGTGTGGGAGCAGTGGGAGGGGCAGAGGGAGAGAGAGGATCTCAAGCCGACTTCACGCTGAGCGTGGAGCCTGATGTGGGGCTCGATCTCATGACCCCGAGATCATGACCTGAGCCAAAATCAAGAGTTGGACACTTAACTGACTGAGTCACCCTGGCGCCCCTTTTCTGTGCAATTTTTAATGTAAAACTTTTGTTGTTTCTATGTAATCAAATCTATTCATCATTTCCTTAGCACCACTTTGTCTTACTTCAAAGTTTCCCCCTCT
The DNA here is from genome assembly GCF_003265705.2 of Callorhinus ursinus. NCBI lineage: Eukaryota > Metazoa > Chordata > Mammalia > Carnivora > Otariidae > Callorhinus > Callorhinus ursinus. The sequence continues at coordinate 61,952,217 of NW_027397063.1, forward strand.
CCTTCTATCTGATGAATACTTAACTGCATTTCCTGTTTTCTTTTCCATTTAATTCTTTAATCTGAAATTAATGTAGGGGTAAGATAGAAGGTAAAAGTCTAATGTGTCTTTTTCTCACATCATTATCATCAATGATTCCAGCATTAGTTTTGAGTAAGCTTTCTTTTCACTCTCCCAGCAGATTCTGACTTCTTCATATATGCCAAGATCTGTGGGTGGCACTGTGAGGGGCTTCCCAGACCCCCCTCAGGAGTGAAGAACTTATCCCCCAGTTTCTAGAAGATGGCTTCAGCTTTGGGGAGTGCCTCCCCTCACGAAAATTACCTCACCAATGTCCCACCTCCTTCCATAGCAGTTTGCCTTCAAGGAGAGATCAACATGAAGTAGAAAGGCCCAGACACTTTGCCCTAATGCAGGACAATTCTGAAGGGCCATCCGGCCCCTATGTGACCTCTGGGTTGGCTGAGGCTGTTGTTGGGCCCTTTACCACAAATTGACTTCTCTGCTCAGTCCTGCTTCCTTTCCTTCGCTTTTGCAGGCATTGATTCCAAAATGATTCCCTAACAAGCATCCTGCATGCTGAACTCTAGAGTCTGTTGCAAACATTTTGTTTTATTTATTTATTGAATTTAGCACCATATATTTTGATGTTGGTGGTTTTAGGATCTGGGGCTTTTTGCATTCTTAGTTGTCATTATCTGAATCCCTAAGTTTATGATGCTAGGTAGTAAACAAAACAACATAACACGAAAATGTTAACTAATGAATAAGAAATAAGGCCCCACTCAAACATCACCTTTCAGTCAAACTCACATCTTCCTTTTCCTCAACTGCACTGCAGAACAATGCCAAGTGCAGGTACAATGAAAATTTATTACAAAGGGAGATTTGAAATCTTGCAAAAGAAGCAGAATTTTATGAAGTTGATAGAAGTGATGTTGAAATACCATTTAAATCACCCAAAAAGTCATCAACCAATCAGAAGCTAGTCTAAAACAGCTAAAAGTTGAAGAAAGGAAAATCAACAAGGTTGACAACCTAGTAGGCTCTTCAGAAAAAAAAGGCCTATAGCTTCACTGGTAAATTCTGACATGAAAAAACGAACTCCAGTCCTCCTCAAACTCTTTCAAGACATAGAAGAGGAAAGAACACTTCCTAATTCATTCTATGATGTCAATATTACCATGATACCAAAGCCAGCTGAAGACATCACAAAAAACCCCCTACAGACCAATATCCTTTATGAACATAGAGGCAAAAATCCTCAGCAAAATACTAGCAAACTGAATCCAGCAGCATATTAAAAAGATTATACACCATGAGCAGCTAGGATTTATCCCAGGAACCCGAGAGCCATTCAACGTATACAAATCGGCCAGTGTACTCCCCCACAGTAATAGAGAGAAGGAAAGAAAATATGTGGTTGTCTTAATGCTAAAAGGCATTTGGCAAAATCTAACACTATTCCATGATTAAAACACTCCACAGGCTAGGAATAGAAAGGACTTGTCTCAAATGAAGGGTATTTATGAAAAACGCACAGCTAACATCATACTTCATGGTGAAAGACTGAAAGCTTTCCCTGTAAGATCAGGAACAAGACAAGTATGCTTGCTTTTGCCACTTTTATTTAACATACTGGAAGAAAAAAAAAAGGCAATAAAAGCATCCACACTGCAAATCTCCATTTGCAGATGATACAATTTTATATATAGTTAACCTTAAAGAATACACACACACACACACACACACACACAACCGGAGCTAGTAAATGAGTTCAGGAAAAGTAGCAGTCTTATTCATAACAGCCAAAAAATGGAAACAACCTAAATGTCTATAACTGAAGAATGGATAAACAAAATACAGCATATCCACACAATGGAATATTATTCAGCCATAAGAAGGAGTAAAGTATTGGTATATGCTGCAACACAGACAAGCCTTGAAAACATGCCAAATAAAAAAAGTCAGGCACGAAACACCACGTATTATATGATAAGTGTCTATTTAGGTAAGTGTCCGGAATCAGACCAAATCAATAGAGAGAGGAAATAGACGAGTGGTTGCCAGGGGGATGGGAAGAAGGAAGAATTGGGAAGTAGGAGGTTTCTTTCTGGACTGGTGGAAATATTCTGCAATTAGATTAATGGTGATAGTTGCACAACATTACAAATACACTAAAACCCACTGAATTACATACTTTACCATAACTAAAAATGTGTGTTTTATGTTATGTGAATTTTATCTCAATAAGACTTTTTTTTAAATCTCAATAAGACTTTTTTTTTTAAAAAAAAAAAGAGAGAATGGCCTTTAAATATCAAATGATTGAGGACCCTTGAGGAAAACTGATGAAATTTCTGGGTTTTTTTTCTCAGAAATGGTCCTTACACTGAGAGAGTCAAAATTGAAGTGACAGGCGTCCTATCATGTGATCATATAATTTGGTGAGAATAATTAAGCCAAAACAATGAAATGAAGAATGATTCATTCCTCTTGGGCCCCAAATTCAGTGTTTGACAGCAAGCTATCTAAAATTAGCAAGAGAAGAATCTGATTGGCTGGTCCAGGTCATCTTCTCTGGCCATACCTTAGCTAGGGATGGGCTGGCCTTGAGTCAGGCCATCATTGCCCTCCACTAATCCGTGAGTCACGCTGTCTGGAAGATGGCCACCTAGGGACTCTGGGTGGGGCAGCAGTGTACCCCCTCAGAGCTAAAGCCTTCCCTCTCACCAACACCCCGTCATTTCTCTCTCCATTGTCATCCAACCTAAGAATCAGCCAGTCTCCCCCGGGCCTCCCAGCCCCTGCTACAGAAAGAGTGTCAGCCCAGCCGCCTTCCTTTCCTGACTCCCTCTCGCTCTTCATTCCCCTTTTCCTGCCTCCCTCAGTTCTGTCCTGGAGAAGTTTCAGAGAACATCTTCAGTGCCCTGTTACCTGCTCTGGTGAAGTCTAAAGTTCAGGCCTCGGGACAGTTAAGCTCAAGGCCTCTCACCAGGCTAGAGATGAATGACCCAGAGAGTATTCCGGTCACATGGTTGAGGCAGATGAGTCAGCCTGTGTCTTTGTCAGGGTGGGGCCAAGGCAAGTGACCCTCTGCGGGTCAATGCCCTTGTACTCCTTTTGCCAACCCCTCCACCTCAGGAGGGAACTGGGTCCCTGAGACTCCTGGACCCCTACACTGACCTGTCCTGAGAGTTGTACTTTAGGAGGAGGGTAACCCAGAGGGACAGAACCATGCTCAACCCTTGGGAGACATTTGAGGTGTACGGGGACAGCAGCAGAGAGTCCTCTTGGTACCCACCAGTAACTGCTGCCTCTGATTGTAGCTCCTCACCATCCCAGAATCCACTCTCTTGCCCCTCTCCTGGGCCCTTTTCTTACTTTCAGAATTCTTACCTGAACGTCAACAGAGCTCCTGGCCTAGGTCCCTTTTTCCTTCACTCTACACTCTCATGGCTTTCTGTCCAACCTGGCATCAGAACTTCTCTGAGCCTCAGTTTCTTCCTCTGTAAAATGGGAATAAAGACAGTACTTACCTTCCAAGAGCAGTTGTAAAGTTTCAACGAGATAAGGAACGTACTGCATTTCCTACAGCACCCGGGGCACCAGAAATGCTCAACAAACATTTGCCGCTGCTGTGGCCGAGCTTTCACTAGTTATCAGTCATGTGACCACTTCTAAAGCGCATTCAATCCGTATGTATTGGGCCCCGTGCCAGGAACCGAGGGGTACTATGCCTGGGCTCAAATGGCTTTAAATCTACTTGGAGAGAGAAGAGAAATCACTAATCAATAAAAAGTTCAGAAACATATAATTCGGCACAGCTTTTCAGAATCTGTCAAAATGCTCAGAAATCTCACTCAGCGACTCGGCCTCTTAGGTACCCGTGCATCTTTGCTGGGTCTTTGGCTGCTGTTTGGCAGGGTAAGCCCATCATCAGGATGAGGAAGGCTGAGATTTGGGGAAACCCACGTGGGCCGCCTCTGGTTTTTGCAGCTTGTTCTCCCCTCTGCACGCCAGACCAAAGTGCCGACGCAGTCAGGGAGCTGGCCTTGACTCTCCCGTCTCCAGGGGGCCAGAGATCAAGTTCCAGCCAGGTTCTGGGAGACGGGGGTTTGCTGACTGGTAGTGTTGTGGGGAGGATAGAGAACTTTATTCCACCCCCACCCTAGAAGACTCATTAGAGGGTATGTAGCATGAGGGCTGGCAGGTGGCAAAGGGTGGCCAAAGGCATTGGTGAGAAGGAGGGAGGGAGGAAGGACCACACCTAGGAGAGGGAGGAGTCAGGAGCCAGGGATCTCAGCCAGCCAAGAGGATCAAATTCCTCTGGGGTAAACTCTGAGATAAGCTCTAGGGATCTGTGGGCACAGGAAGCCCGAGAAGACAGCGGCAGAGGAGAAGATCCTGCCATTGGCCCTACACGTGGCCGCAGTCCTCACTCTGACAAGGGCCGGCAGGCAGCAGGACCAGCGGGAGCCACCTCCCTCAGGGCCCCCACCTGCCTGCCCCTCCTTGCCCCTCAGTGCTTGCTGGGAAAACCAGAGAGGGAGAGAAGACGATGGAGCCAGACAGGACTCAGATAAAGCTTGACCCCAGGTGAGTGAGAGTGGCAGGCCCAGAGCCAAGAGCCAGTTGCTGAGCAATGGTGTTCCCTATCACACTGGCCTGGCCATATCTCCCTCCTGGGGCCTTTGGCTCCCAGGACACAGAACGAGGCAGACGAATAATGGTCTGGCTGGCCCTGAGGTCCTGGGCGCCAGAGTGTGATCCTTCAGAGCCTTGGCTTTGCCCCTCAACTGGGAAGAGAAAAATCTCAGAGGGGGTGGCTGTGAGGGGCCGGCACAAAACCCCAACCTGCTGTGGACCCATCCCTGGTGCTCAGGGCCCACTCTTTCTCTGAGGCCCTGCTCTTTCTCTCTGGTCAGTGCCTGGCCTGCTGCCCCAGTGGAAGTGGAGAGAGAGAACTGTGGACTCTTTGGGCACTGAAGCCAAGCCTGCCTATAGCCTAAGTGGCGCGTGTCTTACACACTAGTCTGGGCTCATTTGCCATTTCCTCTAAGAATCGGGGCCTCGAGGGGAAATGTACAAGCTCCCTGAACTCAGGAGTGTTTGAGGGAATGTCAGATAATTGGTGTTCCTTCTGGTACCCACCCCCTCGCCTCCCCAATTCTGCAAGTTCTGAACATAGGCTGGTGTCTCTACAGGTACACAGCAGATGTTCTGGAGTTACTGAAAACCAATTACAACATCCCCTCTGCCTGCTTCTCTCATGCTCCCACTGCAGCCCAGCTTCTGAGAGGTGAGTCGGGGCCCTCCCCAGGGAACTGGAAGGAGAAATGAGCATCCCAGCAGGAGGCCAGGACAGCTAACAAGAGGTGGTCCTGAGCTGGCCAGCCTGGAGAGTGTCTATCATGGTGAAGACCTTGGACAAGAGCAACTCCTCAAGGAACCAAGAGGCCAGATGAGGGGCATGGCAGGCTAGCCAGGGAGACAAAGCTGCATGCTGGACCTCCCACAGATCCCAGCCTCAAAGCTCATGCAAGTTGGGAACACTGGCCTGGAGCATTGTTCAAACCCTAGAGCCATCCAGGGACTCAAGATGATGCCCGTATGATCCAAGCCCCAAAGAATCCTCCTTGGGGCCTGCATAATAGCCTCTTTGGGAAAGGGTGTACATCATTCTAGAGGGGTGGTCATTAAAACATAGGCAAACCTGTAGAAGTATTCTGACAATGTTGGCCAATCAGATCTTATATTGAATTGCTTTTGAAAGTGCAGAGCAGAAAATGGCACTCAGTTTATTCCCTGGCCGCCTATATGACAACCAAATGATCCTAGCGTTGTTCTAGCAAATGCGGCTCCTACCTGTATTTTATTTTGTTTTCTTATGGCATGATTAACCACCTCTTAGATATTGATGAAGAGGAGTCTGTGTCTCTACGGTATTTTTTTTTATAAAGTTATGTTTCTTTTTTTTAAGATTTTATTTATTTATTTTGACAGAGAGAGAGAGAAAGACAGCGAGAGAGGGAACACAAGCAGGGGGAGTGGGAGAGGGAGAGGGAGAAGCAGGCTTCCCGCTGAGCAGAGAGACCAACGTGGGGCTCGATCCCAGGACCCTGGGAACATGACCCGAGCCGAAGGCAGGTGCTTAATGACTGAGCTACCCAGACGCCACTCTGTGGTATTTTTTTTTAAAGATTTTATTTATTCATTTGAGAGAGAGAGCATGAGCGTGGGGGGAGGGGCAGAGGGAGAGGGAGAAGCAGCCTCCCCACTGAGCAGGGAGCCCGATGTGGGGCTCAATCCCAGGACCCCAGGGTCACAACCTGAGCCCAAGGCAGACGTTTAACCGACTAAGCCACCCAGGCACCCCCTCTATGGTATCTTTAATGTTTTTTCCCATGCTCCTTCCTGATACTGACACTTCATCGAGTAGACTCTCTGACCAACAGGATGTAGTCAGTGTGGATCAGGAGACAATATAGGCATGTGCACGTTGGACAACGTTCAGCCTGGTTGCAGAGCGAATGACAACTGCCAGAGAGTCCAGAGAGGCTTTGCAGCTACTCTGGGGTCCGTGCCAGGAGCTAGCTGCTACGTGCAGCTCGAGGAACCTCTCGTTCAGAGTGCAGCTGTGGTACAAGTGTTCCCTTACACTAGCAGTTGCCAACCAGAGGCAATTTTGTCCCCCAAGGAAATTCTGGCAATGAGTAGAGACCTTCAGTGGCCACAAGAAGAGGGTGCCACTGGCATCTAGTGGAGATGCCAGGGATGCTGCCCTGAATACAAAGGAAAGTCCCCCATGACAAGGAGTTACCTTGGCCAAAGTGTTGACAGTGCTGAGATTGAGAAACCCTGCCTTACACAGTAAAAATCAATCTCACATTGCTTTACGACAGAATGTGCAAATAGAAGCACCAAGGATCTTCAAAGTAGGGAGACCATTCTGGGTCTGGTAGTCCAGCGCACTGCCTTGTTCCCAGGGGGAATGTCAGAGAGTGGAGAGCAGGCAGTGGGCGCTGCTGGGGTGGGGATGCAGACAGAAGGGGCAGGCAGGTTCCCTGGACGCTGAGGAGCTTAATCGGGCAGGATTCCAGGTTGCTGGTGGAGAAGCAGGGGACAACCGAGAGGGCTGGGCAGGTGAGGTGGGGCCTGATGACTGTCAGGCAGAGGAGTTGTACTTTATCCTGCAGACAGAAGGAGCCAGTGAGGGCGCTGAGTTTGGGAGGGGCTGGACAGTGCAAAATCATTAATCAGTAAACAGGATGGACTTCGGGGAAGAAGAGCCTTGAGAAGCAGGGCTAGGCATTGGAGGTTATCGCCCCAGCCCAGCATGAGGATCAAGAGTCTGAGCTAGAATGGTGTCAGGGAAAGACAGGGGAGGTTGGAGAACAGAGGCAAGTCGAAGAAAGAGTGGGCTACCTGGTAAATAGCTAGACGGGGTAGGTGAAGGCAAAAGAGCCCGCAACCACCACCCTGGGGAACAGGGCACAGGGTGAGGGCAGACCCCCAGAAACCGGAAAGCCCGGAAGAGGCTTTGCCCTCAGGATATGGCAAATAGCTAGACGGGGTAAGTGAAGGCAAAAGAGCCCGCAACCACCACCCTGGGGAACAGGGCACAGGGTGAGGGCAGACCCCCAGAAACCGGAAAGCCCGGAAGAGGCTTTGCCCTCAGGATATGGCAAAACCCTTCCTCCTCCGTCTGTAAACTGTTGCTCCTTAAGTTGGCTGCCATTTAAAGAGGAGGTCTTCGGGGAGAACTACTAAACATGTTTTTGAAATGCCGGTGATATGATTGCAATGACAGTCCCTACAGGAATTTTTAAATGGACTGATCCAAACATCTCTGTGAAAGTGTGAAGGGCCAGGAAAAGCCAAGACAATTTTGAAAATGTGTATGGAGGGTACCTGCCCTACCAGGGATTACGACTTATAATAAGACCAAGCAATGAGTAGTAAGTGCAAGGGGCCTAACGAGTAGAAACACAGAACCGAACAGGGCGCCCAGAAATAGAGCCCGCTTGGGCACGCGCTCTGTGAAGGGATGCCACACACACCAGTGGGCAGAACGGACTCCTCAAGAAGTGGTCTGGACAATGTATTTGTCCCTGGGACAAAAAAATCCGTGTGAAAATCGCTCCAACGTAGCTTTAATGCAGCCAGCTTAAATACCTAAATGCAAAATGCACACATTTTTACAAAAGACAATATAGAAAGATATCTTTATGATTGGGAGTGGAGAATAATTTCTTAAATAAAACACAAGAAAGCACAAATGAGGAAGATAGACTCCATAAGCAAACTTTTATACAACTAAAGACACTATCAACAACGTTAAATGCCACACCCTGACTGGGAGAAGATATTTTCAAGCCTAACTAACAAAGGATAAGAAGTCAGTACAAGAGAAATTACCCAATACAAAGTGTGTAAAATATGTGAACAGACAGTTCAAGCAGAAGAAACCCAAATGACCAATAAATGGACAAAAAGATACTCTACTCAGGAATTAGGGAGCCGTGAATGAAACAATGACATTTCCCTACAGTGAATCTGAGGTGACAGAGAGGGCTCGTGGACCACCGGTGGGAGCCTAACTGGGAAAGCCACTGTGGAGAGTGATCAGCTCGCTGCAGCACGACAGATTCTCATCTCCTCCAGCCCAGAAATTCTGATTTTAAGTGTCCGCATAAAAGAACTCTCCCATATGTGCTTAGCAGACCCGGCCAAGAATATTTATGGAAGCATTTGTTTGTCGTAATGAAAATAATATCATGAAAACAATGTTGGGTGGGAAAAGCATTTTGCAGAATGATGCCATTTGTGTAGTTTTTTTTTTAAAAGATTTTATTTATTTGAGAGACAGAGAGAGTAGAGTGAGAGAGAGAGAGCGCGAGCAAGCCCAAGTGGGGGAGGGGCAGAGGGAGAAGCAGGCTCCTCGCAGAGCAAGAAGTCAGAGGGGGGCCCTCAGGCTCCACCCCAGGATCATGACCTGAACCTAAGGCAGACGCTTAACCGGTTAACCGACGGAGCCACCTAGGTGCCTCCACTTATGTAGATTTTGTAAAACGCAAAGCAATATAGTATGTGGAGTATGTACCTATATTGTGAAAAATTAAAACATAAGTGAAAAAGATATACACCAACTTCAGAACAGTAGTTAGCTCTGGGAGGTGAGGTAGGGAAGGGAAAATGATCCAGGAGGCATGTACAAGGGCCCTGAAATACATCTGTAATGTTTTATGTTTCTAAAAATAATTTTTGAAGCAAAATTGGCAATATTGTAACACTCTTTAAAATGGGTTATGGGTATATATATTCCTTTTTGCTCTATTATTCTCTTTAATTTTGAAATTTTTGTAATTTAAAAAATAATTATAAAAATCATTTTTGATGGCTGTGGTAAAATGCTAGTCAAAAATGTATGCAATCTTACAGTATAATTGCAGTAATACAATAGGTATGAACTTTAACCAGGGTGTTTTTTAAAGCTACTTTTTATTGAACAAATACTACATGCCAGGTGCTGTGCTAAGAGGTTAATGAGAGGATGAATAACCTGTCCAAGGTCAAGAGCAAGCAGTAGGTGGGATTTTACTTTGAACTCAGTTGTCTCTGACTCCAGAGCCTATGCTCTTAACTCCCATGAAGACAAACATGCAAAAACTAAAATAACTTTTGGTTGGGAACTAACTAGAATTATGGGAGATACTCTTTCAAAATTTTAATGCTCTAATATTATTTTCATTATTTAAGAAAAGTTATTTTCACTATTGTGGACACAGTGGGAAATTTGCTAGTTGCTAAAGGTGTAAGTGAATTCAAAATGATCAGTTAGACAAGCATTTCCCAAAGCGTGTTTCTCGGAATACTAATCTTAAGTAGTGCCTCATGAACACAGAATCTACAGAAAAATAAGTTTTGTAAAAGCTATATTCTATAACCTTCACTAGGAAATTACAGTGTAAATCAGATTAAAAACTTGAGTATGGGAAGCAACAGGTTTAACTTTGTTTAAGGCATTTCCAAAAATCCTCTGGCCATAGAACACTTTTGTCCCATAATATCTATTAAGATGCAGAAAAATAAGGTAGGGGACAATCTTCAAAGAAGATAAACGAGTTTTATGGAGAGCAGTAGTGTCAGGCTATGAATGCTAAGAAACTTCTCTCTTTCTCAGCTTTTGTGCTGTGGCAGTGGATACAAGAGCGTATAGATACTACAAGTAGGAGAGAGAATATAGAGTGCCAAAGCCAGAAGTTACAAGAGACTGCAAAATCACGTCTGTGCTGAACAGTCACATATGCCCCCACCCAACTTCATAAACTTAAACAACTTTTTAGGGTTGGGTTTCATTGTTTATATCACTCCACATTCGCTCCCATAGCTATGAGAACACACACCAAGAGTCAGTGTGCGAAATGGTTAAGAGTATGGGCTCAGCCAGAAAACCCTGGGTTTTAATCCCAGCCCCATAACTTCCAGGCTGTGTGACCATGGACAAGTGCTTAACTCTCTAAGCCGAGTTTCCTGGAAAAGCCTATAAAATGGAGATGACAATAGGAATTCTCATGGAGTTATTTCTTTCATTCAACAAATAGCCACAGTTACTGTTCCATGCATTTGGAGATGGAACAGAGAACAAACAAAGCTTGACAAAGTCTCTGCCTTCCAGGAGTTTACAAAGGTGGTGGTGGTGGGGGGGAGGCAGCAGAAAATAGGCAAGTAAATAAATATGTAAATAGCCTCACTGTGGGAGGCAGATGGGGGGGCAGCATCACAAGGGCACTCAGGGAAGGCTGGCTGAGGAGGGGCATTGAACTGAGAACTCAGTGAGGAGAAGCCAGCCACTGGGAGCTCAGGGAAAAACGCTAAATGGGCAGAAACCAAGCACCACCAAGTTCTGGAGGCGGCCCAGCTTGCATGGTTATTGCGAGGCTGAAGGAGTGGTAGGGAAATCCTAGATCTCAATAAAGAGAAGACCGGAGCTGCAATGTTTGAGATGGGGAACACAGGGCGTGGGAGGGGATGAGTGCCAGAAACTTAGGGTCAGAGGCCATGAGGGGGACTGTGGTTCTGGGAGTCAAGGTGGGGCAGATTTTCAAAGAGGAGCGAGCAGTCAAGACAGTGAAGACTGGGAACGTCTCTGGCCTTGATTGGCTTTTGAAAGGGCTCTTTTCACTCTCAGCTTTCCCTGAGCCTGTGAGGACAAGGGTCAAGCAGGGGTGGGCAAATCCTGCCAAGAGAGCCTCTAGCAGTGACTCTGCCTTCCCACAACCGACACTGGTTTTGAGAAATCTACTGAATTGGGACAGCTGCATGGCTCAGCTGATTGAGCATGGGACTCTTGATTTCGGGTCAGGTCATGATCTTGGGGTTGTGATCTCAGGGTTGTGAGACTGAGCCCTGGCAGGGGGGGGGTTGGGGGGGTCCACACTCAGTGGAGGTGGGGGGGCGGGGATTCTGCTTGGGATTCTTCTCTCTCTCTGCCCCTCCCCCCGACTCGTGTGCACTCTTTCTCAGCCCTGACCTTCTTCCGTTCTCCCTACAATTATGTCAATATTTTTAGTTGGTTATCTTTATAGATTTATTATCCCTTTAGATAATTTTTTATTGTGCCAACCACAGGCAGTACTTCCTGACTTTGCACTTTGTAAGATAAAGAGAGATATTCGTGTCCCACTCTTCAACTCTTTTCTACCTTTCTCTTCCCAAACATGGTTATAATTTTACTGGGCTAATTTTGCAATCTTCTTTGTTGACATGAGACATTTTTTTAAGTATAAATTATATACAGTAAAGGGTAATGATCTCAAGTGTATATTGTGATGCATTTTTGCCTGTGTGTACATCTGTGAAACCACCACCTAGATCAAAAAATAGAGGATTTCCAGCAACAAGTAGGGTCTCTTGTACACCCTCCCCAGTTACTATGCCTCCTGAGAGCACTATTTTAACCTTTACCACCTCTATAGATCATTTTTCCCTATTCTTCAATTTATATAAACAAAATCAAATGGTATATATATATATACTCTTGTATCTGGCTTCCTTCACTCATCATTATGTTTTTAAGATTAATCTGTTTTGTTGCATATATCAGTAGTTTATTCTTTTTTATTGCTGTGTATATTCTATTGTGGGAAAAAGCACAATTTACAGTCGACCTTTAAATAACATGGGTTTGGGGGCGCCTGGGTGGCTCAGTTGGTTAAGCGACTGCCTTCGGCTCAGGTCATGATCCTGGAGTCCCGGGATCGAGTCCCGCATCGGGCTCCCTGCTCGGCAGGGAGTCTGCTTCTCCCTCTGACCCTCTTCCCTCTCGTGCTCTCTATCTCTCATTCTCTCTCTCTCAAATAAATAAATAAAATCTTAAATAAATAAATAAATAAATAAATAAATAACATGGGTTTGGGGCACCTGGGATCGAGCTTGACGTCGGACTCCCTGCTCAGCTGGGAGCCTGCTTTTCCCTCTCCCTCTGCTGCTCCCCCACTTGTGCTCTCTCTTTGTTAAATAAATAAAATAAAAAATCTTAAAAAAAATAAACAACATGGGTTTGAACTGTGCAGGTCCACCTATACGGGGATTTTTTTAAATAAATGTATGTACAGTACTATAAATATATTTTCTCTTAAGATTTTCCCTTTTTTCATAAAGATTTTATTTTTAAATAATCTCTACACCCAATGTGGGGCTTGAACTTACAACCCCAAGATCATAAGTCGCTCCACCGACTGAGCCGGCCAGGTGCCCCTTTATGATTTTCTTAATAACATTTTCTTTTCTCTAGTGTACCTTATTGTAAGAATACAAAACATAATACATATAACATATAAAACATGTGTTAATCAACTAAGTATGTTATCAGTAAGGCTTCCAGTCAACCATAGGCTATTAGTAGTTAAGTTTGGAGGGAGTCAAAAATTATACACAGATTTTGAACTGTGCAGGGGTGGGAGCCCCTAACTCCTGGGTTGTTCAAGAGTCAACTGTATTTATCTGTATTCTTGTTGAATACATATGAGCTGTTTCCAGTTTGGGCCATTATGAATAATGCTGCTCTGAGCATATTTTCAGTGTTTATAAGCACTCATTTCTATTGAATATGTATGCAGGAGTGGAATTTCTGTGTCATAGGATAGGTGCATGTTAAGCTTTAATACATACTACCAAACTGTTTTCCAAAATGGTTGTGCCCCTCCCAGCTGAATAAATGAATTCCATTTTCTCCTTATCCTCATCAGCACTTGGAATCATCAGTCCTTTTAATTTTAGCCCTTTTGGTGGGTATGTAATGGCATCTCACATCTGTGTTGCCCTGATGACTGTTGATATTTAGCACCTTTTATGCTTCATAAACATTTACGTTATCTTCTTCTGTAAAGTAACTGGTTAGGTTTTTTTTTTTCATTTTTTAAAAAAGATTTTAAAAGATTTGACAGAGAGAGACAGCGAGAGCAGGAGCACAAGCAGGGGGAGTGGGAGAGGGAGAAGCAGGCTTCCCGCGGAGCAGGGATTCCCAATGCGGGGCCAATCCCAGGACCCCGGGATCATGACCCGAGCCGAAGGCAGACGCTTAACGACTGAGCCACCCAGGTGCCCCCTTTTTTTTCATTTTTAAAAATCGTGTTGTCTTTTTCTGACCGATAGGAATTCTTTATATATGGATGGATACTGGTCTTGTGTTTGATATCTGTATTTCAAATATCTTCTCTCAGTCTGAGCTTGTCTTTTCACTCTCTTAATGGTTTCATTTGACCAACGAAAATATTTCATTTTAAGAAAGTCCAGTTTATCAATTTTTAAATTTATGGGTCATGCTTTTGTGTCCTATTTTAAAAGATCTTTGCCCACCTCAAAGTCATGAAGATATACTTCTCTGTTTTCCTCTAAAAACTTTATTGTTTTAACTCTCACATTTAGGTGTTTTTGGATGATGTGAAGGAGGGGTCAATGTTCTTTTTTTTTTTTTGAATGGTCTCCTTTATTTTTTTTATTTTTTATTTTTAAAGATTTTATTTATTTATTTGAGAGAGAGAATGAGAGAGAGAGAGCACATCAGAGGGGATAGGGTCAGAGGGAGAAGCAGACTCCCTGCCGAGCAGGGAGCCCGATGCAGGACTCGATCCTGGGACTCCAGGATCATGACCTGAGCCAAAGGCAGCCGCCCAACCAACTGAGCCACCCAGGCGCCCTCAATGTTCTTTTTTATACACCAAAGGATATCCAGTTAACCCAGAACCCTTTTTTGAATAAAACATCCTTTTCCCCATAAATTGTAGTGGAGTCTTTGTGATAAATCAGATGACCATATATGTGTGGGTGTGTTAATAATTTTTTTGTTTTTTTAATTGAGTGCTAATAAGTTTTTTAAAAATATTACACATTCTTCACAAAGATTTTGAAGGAGCGTCTCTGAGGGTAGGACCTGGACAGCTAGTTTTTAACAACTACTCAAATGATTGCAATAAACACTAAAGAAAGCTACTGAACCACATTTAATTTAAGACTAATTATGAGGCCAACATGAATCAAATGTCTTTGGAGTCTTTATGTGTATCCATTTCTCTTTTGTTAAAATCCCTTCCTGGGGCGGCTGGGTGGCTCCGTTGGTTAAGCAACTGCCTTCGGCTCAGGTCATGATCCCAGGGTCCTGGGCTCGAGCCCTGCATGGGGTTCCCTGCTCCTCAGGGAGCCTGCTTCTCCCTCTCCCTCTGCCTGCCGCTCCACCTGCTTGTGCTCTCTCTCTCTCTCTCTGTGTCAAATAAATAAATAAAATCTTTAAAAAAAATCCCTTCCCAATGTCCCAGTTTCATGACATAATTTTTGAAATCAAATTTAAACAGCCCTAAAGTATACCATTAATTACATTCTGCTTTAATTATAATGTTAATTGGTCCATGTCTGCTAGCATGACACCTTTCACTGGAAAGTAATAAAGTTGACTAGGCACAGCCAACCTCCTAATTCAAAATTTTTGCTAATTAAGTAAAAACTTGTTTGGTGTCTATATCCTGGTTGAGGTAAGCCTTACCATTCCTAGAATTATTTGGTCTAGTCTTTCCTCTATGCAGAAGAATGACCACATTTAGCCACATGTTGGATATTCTAAGAAAATGCCATTCTTCTGCATAGGTGGGAGCCTAGACCAGATAATTCTAGATATGGTAAAGCAATTTAGATCCAAATGAAGAAGCCCACATCTTCTGCCCCTCGGTCCTAGACTTTAGCTCAGGGGAGTCTGCCTCTCTTTCCACTTTAGCACTGGGCCCTACGGAAATTGCCCTTACAGTCATTATGACCTTGTTTGCCCTGGGCTCGGTCATCATCTTCCTGGAGGATGCTGTCTACCTGTACAAGAACACCCGGTGCCCCATCAAGAGGAGGACCCTGCTCTGGAGCAGCTCTGCACCCACGGTAAGGGCCTTGTAGCTGCCATTTGGGAGGGACTAAACAAGAGACAGGAACCATTTTGAGAATTCCTCTAAACTCAGCAACTGAAGTCAGCAAAGGGCTGCCTGGGGGGCTGTAATGGGATTTCCATTTGCAGTCGGGACCCCATGCTTGGAAGGCTAATAGGCAGTGGGACAGGGAGTTTGAATTCTTAGAGCCAAACACAGCTGCAGAAACTGCTCAGCCCACTAGCAGCCCCACTCATTACTTCCTGCCACAGTATTACTGTTAAAAGCAAGCTTCCTTCCTATATAGGAAAGCAGTGGTTCCTCAGAGGGGAAAGAGGGAAAGAATTTTTTTTTCCATGGGGACATATTCACCTCTACCCTTACATTGTAGACCTTTTTAACTAACTCTGACAAACATTATATAGGTTTCTGGCTTGCTCCCAGCCATAAGACTGGACTTCAAATTCCTTGTGCGGTCTGTGTGTGTGTCTGGGGTGGAGAATGGAGCCCTTAAGGTCCTTTTCTAGCGGAGGACACCTGCTTGGGCCATCTCAAATCATCAGAGATGCTCTAGTAACATATGACGTTGAAAAGGAAAGGTTGGATCTTGACCCAGTTCCTCCTAAGGATGAACTTACCAACACTACTACAGGGATATAGGAAAACAGCACGAGACTTAAGGGGACCTGCTGTCTCCAACACTAGATATGGAAGGAATTGACCACTGAATTTAAAAAAAAAACTTTAAAATTAGTTGATTTTTAAAAAATTAGGAATTTTTGCAGCCAACCACTTAAAGTAATGATACTCCAATTATTAAGGTTTTGCTTCCTTGAGGCCTTGCCAAAAAAGTTTGCCAGAGTTGGAGCACAACCCTAACCCTAACCCCTAACCCTAACCCTAACCCTAACCCTAACCCCTAACCCTAACCCTAACCCTAACCCTAACCCTAACGCTAACCCTAAAAGACTCCCTTCTCGCTGGAACCAGCTTCTTGCTTCTCTCCAAGTAGGTCGTGTCTGTGTTCTGCTGTTTTGGGCTCTGGATCCCTCGTTCCCTCATGCTCGTGGAAATGGCCATAACCTCGTGAGTGTCCTGCCCCACCCCCAGCTCTGAGCTGGGTACCCTTTTGCTCTCCACTCACCCAGGACTCCAGAGTCCACATCTTCTTTTATCCCATATCCCTTCCAAAAATCCCTGCAAACTAATTGATCATGAATCTAGTCCCCTTTCAACTTGTGCTAATCAGGTCTCTTGAACTTCTGGTTCTGTTCGTCCTCAGTCAACCATTTTGTTCCTATAGGCCCCAATTCCTCTCGTCCTCAGCCCCTGGACCCTATCCTGTCTCCGTCTTGCTGGGTCACACATTCTGAATGACTGGTCCCTACTATGACCCCCTCAGGGAGCCCCACCTCTGTTGCACCCTTTGAGTCTGGTATCCCCTCAGCTGGCTGCCACCTCCCCCTCTGTGAGGCCCACCTCTGCTCCCACTCCAGGTTTTATGCAGTATGCTTTTACCTGCTGATGAGGGTCATGGTGGAAGGCTTTGGTGGGAAGGAGGCAGTAGTGAGGACACTGAAAGACACTCCGATGATGGTCCACACAGGCCCCTGCTGCTGCTGCTGCCCCTGCTGCCCCCCATTCATGCTCACCAGGTAAGGTGGGAGGGAGAGGCTCCCTCGAGGAACAGGTTAGCCTCTTCCTGCACTCTCCCAAGAGCCTCTCTGGCTCTCTCAGCCTTGCTTCAAGTCTCTTGGAATCAGGCCGGCATGGAACAAAGCCAATGATGAAAGGGTGGGCATCCCACGGCCACCGCCCACACATTGGGCACCCACTCAGGGGTGAGGAGAGCAGAGGAAGAACTCCGATTGCCATCACTTAAGTTCACTGCTGCCTACAAACTTTAGCCACATGGAGCAAAGTGGACTTTGGGCTACTTACTTGTCCCTTGTGTCCATTTTGGTTAATGAGGTTGGGGTCAACATTGTTCTCGCCCAAAGGCAGCATTCTGGTCTGGGGGTGAGTGGGAGACAAGAAGAGGGTTTCCAATGCTCTCAACATTCCGGCTTCTTCCTATATCCCCAGTCATCGAGCCATTTTGGTGTCTGTTATGGCAGCTGAGCTTCAGCTCAGGAGCCCAGTGAGGGAGCTGGAAGATGTTCTTGAAGTAGGCAGTCTGGGGGTTCATGTTCCTAACCCTCTTCTTCCTTCAGGAAGAAGCTTCAGCTGCTGATGTTGGGCCCATTCCAGTATGCCTTCTTCAAGATAACACTGAGCCTGGTGGGCCTGTTTCTCATCCCAGATGGCATCTATGACCCAGCAGACGTAAGCCAGGAGTAAGGGGCAGCAAAGTCCAAGACTCATTTAGTACCTCTGAGCTCTAGAAGGAAGAGCTGGAGCCAACATCCCCTGCAACAGGGCCCCACAGACAGGGTAGCCCCAGCAACAGTGTAGCCGTGGAAAAGTAGAGGCTTGGAGACCCTGGTGGGAAGAGGAGAGTGGAATAGGCCAAAGCTTTGGGGCTTTTTTATTACCTTTCCCACCATAGAAGAAGAGAAATAAAAGGAGGAGAAACAGCTCGCCTCCCTCACTGACTACTTTCTGATCTGCCACCAGATTTCTGAGGAGAGCACAGCTCTGTGGATCAACACTCTCCTCGGTGTGTCCACCCTGTTGGCTCTCTGGACCCTGGGCATCATTTTCCGTCAAGCCAAGATACACCTAGGCGAGCAGAATATAGGAGCCAAATTTGCCCTCTTTCAGGTAACTCTACCCTGGGAGAGAAAAGATGGTTGATATTAGAGCTACCAGTAACTGGGGTTAGGAGATGAGACTAATAAAGACCAAAAGTGGGTCTGGGAATCTTCTTAAGCCTAGGTTTCCTGTGAGCTTTAAAAAATGATTCCTGCCCCTTCCCAGCTTTTGCTTTTCTGTGCTGTAATAGCTTCTAGTGCTGCCCTCACAAAGGATCACAAACTGGGTGGCTTAAAACAACAGAAATTTATTTTCTCACAGTTCTGGAGGCTAGAAGTTCAAAATCAAGGTGTCTACCAGGTCATGCTTCCCCTGAAACCTATAGGGGAGGATTCTTCCTTGCCTCTTCCTAACTTCTGGTGGTTGACCAGCACTCCCCGGCTGGCAGTTGCATCACGGATTTTGCCTCCATCATGACATGGCATGTATTGTGTGTCTTGTGTCTCTTTTCCTCTTCTTATAAGGACAACAGTATATGGGAATAAGGATCCACTCTCCTCCAGCACGATGTCATCTTAACTCATGACACCTAATTAGTTAATCAAAACAATGATGCTGTTTCCAAATAAGATCACATTCTGAACTACTGGGGGTTAGGACTTTAACATATCATTTTAGGGGACCCAGTTCAACTCCTAAAATGTGTATTATCAACCTTAAATTCTTCTACCTTTTGCTTTTTTCTTTTCTTTTCTACCCAACACTTTCTAAAGCTCTGTAATTCATCACCACCAGGAGCATCAGCATTATTATAGTTATGAACTACCTTGACCACATGCTAGGGATTTTTCATACCTTACATCTAAATTTTCACAATAATCTTAGGAGTCATTATTATTTCTATTGTACAAATGAGGCCCAGAGACGTCATCGGGCTTGCTCAAAGGCACGTAGGTATGGGGCTAGAATTTAAACCTAGATCTGACTCTCAAATCCACATTCCTTCTTCTCATCAGGCTGCCTGCACACCTCTTCTGAAAGTTCTCTGCAAGGCACATTTTTCACTTTGACACTTTCCATTCTCTAAAGCCCAGAGGACTTCCACCAAATGCAATGATTTCTAATCCAATCTTGTTTTCCTTCTCTCTCCACTCTTTCTGTCTCCTAGCTAGGCCCTTCTCCTATTCCCACAGCTTCATGACTGCTTTATAGTTAATAGTGTGCTTTCACATAAATTCTCATTTGAACTAAGCAGATGCCTCCAAAATGTGGATTTCTGGGCATATAGTTGGTAGAATTGAAGAAGAGAGAGGCCAGAAGAGCCTGAATTGAGTCAGGGACTGAAAGGGCAAAAAGGATCTGGGCCCCAGAAGTACTTAGGGTCTTGCCACAGGCTAAAAATGCTGTGACTGCCGAGCCTGCCCGGGACTATCATGGAGACACCCGGACATGCTGGGCCTGCCTTGAAGAGGCTGACACTTCAGAAAAGTGCGCTCAGAGAGGACAAGTACTAAGACACATGGTGTTGCTGGAGCCTCTGGACAGAGATTTTTTTTTCTTCTTTTTTTTTCTTGTTGTATCAAAATATACATAAAATTTACCAATTTATTTTTAAGTGTACAGTTCAGTGGCAGTAAGTGCATTCACATTGTTGTACAATCATCACCACCATCCATTTCCAGAATTTTTTCACCTTCCACACAGAAACTCTGTACCTATTGAACATTAATTCCCCTTTTCCCCCTTCTGCCCACCCCCTGGCATGGTAGAGATTTTTCAAGGGTGCCTTCCTTCATGGCCAGTTGCCCCTTTCTAAGAGCAGGGCATCTCAGGTCCTTGAGCCAGATGGAAATAGTCTTCTCTAACCATCCACCTTGTTCATCCATTGAGTGCTCACTGGTAGCCATGGCTGAGATAGGGAAATAAACATGGACCCCCAAATCGTTCTTGTTTCTTGTCACAAATAATCGTAAAATATTGGGTAGAAGACAAGATTGTAATTTGCCTAAAGATTAAAACTCCACAAAACTTTACTTAAGTGAGTTTTAGCCCTCTGTAAGTGCACAGATCGAAAGGTCAGCTGAATGCACTGTGGAAGGCCAAGCACAGCAGTGGGCCCATTGGCCTCAATGCCCCCCTGCCCTTGCTTCTCTTCTGTTCTGCAGGTACTCCTCATCCTGACTGCCCTGCAGCCATCCATCTTCTCAATCTTGGCCAACAGCGGGCAGATTGCTTGTTCACCTCCTTTTTCCTCTAAAATCAGGTCTCAAGGTGAGCACAGAGAGTTCCTCTCTCATCACAGAATGGGTGATAAAGGAGGGTCAGGGAAGAGAGGACCTTGGAAGAGAGGTTGGGCCAGCCTGGCTTCTGGTCAGAATACTCAGAAAGGGATCACCTGAGAAATCCTAGTAGGGTTTTAAGGAGATGGTGACTTCTCTGACCACATAGAGGAGAGCTGCAATCCTACAGCTTGGGGCCAGCCCTGATGGCCAACCCAGGAAGCCACAGGTTCAATCCTCAGCTTCTGGGAGAGGAATGGGTGTGGTTTGAAAGCAGAAGGTCATGCTGATAGGGGCGCCTGCATGGCTCAGTTGGTTAAGCGCATCCGACTCTTGATGTCCGCTCAGGTCATGATCTCAGGGTTGTGGGATCGAGCCCCACATCAGGCTCCATGCTAAGCATGGAATCTGCTTGGGATTCTCTCTCTCTCTCTCTCTCTCTCTGCCCCTCCCCACTGCTCGATCTCTCTCAGGAAAAAAAAAAGAAGGAAGGTCATGATAATAAAACACACAAAAGAAATGGGGTTTAATTCTAGCCTCAGTTTGCAGAAGGTAGAGTCAAGTTCTGGTTTTGGCTCTACCATTAATCTGCTATGTTACCTATGACAACTTAATATCTTTAGACTTGGCTTGAGGACAAACTGGGGAAAGTGTTGAACTCATATGCCAGGGCTGCTAGTGGGGTACCACCTCTACGATTTGGCATAACTTATATTTCACTCCATGCTGCAGTGATGAATTGCCACCTCCTCGTACTGGAGACTTTTCTACTGACTGTGCTGACACGCATGTACTACCGAAGGAAAGACAACAAGGTTGGATATGAACCTTTTGCTTCCTCAGACCTGGATTTGACCTCAAAGTCCAAGGTGGACATTGATAAGAGACACTGTACACATTAAACAGGCACAAGATTTCCTCACTGTCCCTCAACCGTGACCAAATGGGGATGGATTCCATTTTCAGCACAAGCTGATAGATTACATTTGACTATAGCGGATAAAGGAGAATTACGGAACAGGATGCAATTATTTGGGATCTTGCCTGGAGAAGGTGTTTTAAGTTTTATAATAAACAGGATGAGTTTAAAATTCTGTAACTGGGTACATTGCCTCTGTGGCTAACACTATTAGCCCTTGAAGCTTATATATTGAAAGGTCACTCTAAATTTTCCCAAAGCCAGTGAAAGAGGGGAAAGTATATGGTAGTTTGCCTGTTATAAGAACAGGAGTAGATCTCAACCAGGCAAACCCTTATGTCTATTGCAGCACTACTTACAATAACCAAGACATGGAAGCAACCTAAGTGTCCATCAACAGATGAATGGATAAGGAAAATGTGGTTTACCTATACAATGGAATATTACACAGCCACAAAAAAAAGGCTGAGACCATGCCATTCGAGACAACATGGATGGACCTAGAGGGTATTATGCTAAGTGAAATAAGTCAGATTGAGAAAGACAAATACCATATGATTCCACTCATAAACGGAATCTAAACGAAAATGAATAAACAAATGAAAAGCAGAATCAGAACTATAAATACAGAGAACTGATGGTTGCCAGAGGAGAGGGGGTGAGGGGTTGGGCAAAATGGGTGAAGAGGGGTAGGAGATACAGGCCTCCAGTTGTGGAATGAGTTAGTCACAAGAATAAAAAGCAGAGCATAAGGAATACAGTCAATGAAGGGGGCCTGGGTGGCTCAGTTAGTTAAGCATCTGACTCTTGAGTTTGGCTCAGGTCATGATCTCAGGCTCATGAGATCGAGCCCTGTGTCACGCTCAGTGCTCAGTGCAAAGTCTGCTTAAGACTCTCCCTTCTCCCTCTGCCCATGCATACCTGTTCTCACTCTCTCAAATAAATAAATAAATAAAATCTTTTAAAAAAATGGAATACAGTGAATGATATTGTAATAGCAATGTAATGGGACAGATGGTAGCTATACTTGTGGTGAACATAGCATAATGTATAAACTTGTCAAACCACTAAGTTGTACACCTAAAACTCATGTAACATTGTATGTCAACTAAAAAAAAAAAAAAAAAAACTCAACCAGGCAAAAATAGTACAAACCTAAAGTCTCGAAAGAAACCAGGCTTCTGAAGATGTCATTAGGACACCGATGACATTAGACCTCATAGATCTGGATCAGCCTCCCTTAGAGGCACAATGGCTTTTTGGGCCTTCTGTGCAAAGCTGCAAAAGAATTTCCCTGATAATATGGTCATGGAACAATTCTGAGGAGACAAATTAGGATGCAAAAGCCAAGGAACTGAGAGTAGGTAAAATAGGTAAAAGTCCCAAATACATAAAACATCTTATACACACGTATACCAGGTCCAACACACAGGAAATAGAACATTAGGTAAAACCACTTTGCCTTTATTTGCCTAATGACGAAGGCCAAAATAACTGAACAAATTAATAACACTCACACAGGAAAACAATATACTGAACACCGATTAAGGAAAACGCCCTGTGGATGATGGCACTGGGGATGGGGCTAACATTCACACCAAGGCCAGTGTTTCTTCCCACACGCCTTTTTCTTTTCAAGATCCTCAATACAAAGCAACCCAACTAATCAACTCTCTGTGTTTAAAACAGTCAGTGCCCCCTAAGAAGGGTGGGAAAGCCCTCTTTAAACCTAAAGGAACACAACCTGAGTCATCTTAGTGTTAAACCTAGCACTTTTGTTTTCTATCCCAATCTGAGAATTAACATAAAACTTTGGCAGACAGAAAATCTTTCTTCTTTCTTTTAAAGAAAATTAACATTTAATAGTATAATCCCAAGAACATGTTCTACTTATTTGGAAAAATAGAAGCTAGGGACCACTCTTTATCCCATGACAATCTATTCTATGAGAGAAAACAAGAACAATCATTGTATGATTTTGAAAAATACAATCTTTAAAAATACTTACACTGGTAAGCTTAAAAAAAAATACCATTAGTTAAAAACATTGCTAAGGGAGTTTTCCTACCTGTATTAGTTCAACTTCTGGTGAAAGTGTGTGCTGACAGAAAATGTAGACGCTAAGGCTTTTAGGGAATTAAAGAAAAGCAGCAAAATATAATTGATTTGGAAAGATTTTAGACAGAGATCTAGAACAGGGTCAAAAAAGCAATGAGCTCCAGAATAACAAAAGCTCCCCACAAATCAAGATAATCCGGAGAAACAAAAGCACTGTGAAGAACCATGTGGAGGGGCGGGGTGCGGAATATCTGGAGGCTGCCTGACCAGTTGTGTGGTCACAAGTAAAATAAGAAAAATCTAACTCGGGTGCTGGGTTATTGGCAATCAGAAAAAGTCAGAAGTTCTCTTGACCTCATAATGCTTCATATTTTTTCTTATTTAGCATCTTCAACCTCCTCCTATCCCCAGCCTTCTTACCCAAGCCTCTGTGAAATAATGGTCTTTGGCTCTATCAGAAACAGCTGCAGCAGTACAAAGAATCTGTTTCTACTCCTCTCAAGTTTCAACCTCTGTTCCTTAGTGCTACTGAGTCTAGTGTATGAAAAGAGCACACTTTCGGCCCAGCCATCTCAGGGTAAATGAATGTAGCACCTCCTCAGCACCAGCTCCTGGGTTTGTCTCCATCCTTCTGTCTCACAGACTGAGCTCTGAAGCCAACTAGTGGCTTCAGAGGCTTTAAGGCTCTCCCATCTCTACTACATTTGGCTTATTGCTTTGTGTGCGGGATTCTGGGAAATGGCTAATTAATATTAATATTAGAAATCAATATTAACAGTTAATACTAAAATTAATAATAGAAGATTTACAGATCACAGGCATGGTCATGGTAGGCAAACCACTAACTTCATTTAATTAGGCACAAATGATCAAATAATACATCATCCCAACAGCTTCTTCCCTCCACCCATCCTTGTCCAGCACCTAGGATCACATTTATCCCAAAGTAACTAATATGCCGCACAATAAAAGTTATAGCTTTAAGTCAAAATTATTTGAGGATGCACTAGTGTTAGGAGACTGAGGCCACAGAGGCTCGTCAAAAGGAGTGAGAGGGCTTTCCAAGCACGTGTGCATTTGCTGGCCCTGGCGGTCTCACAGAACTTATCAGCACAGCGGTTATACTCCAAGGGCAGGGAATGCCCAAAGTAGCCCACTGACAGAGCAGAGGAAGAGGTCCCAGATAGTAAACTTGAGAGGAGTGACATGCAGAGAGGAAAACCACATTCTGAGCATCTCCCTTGCCAAATACGCTTGGCTAATATGTACTTTGAGGGAACAGGTAGGTGACCTTCAGTGATGATTTCATCATCTTTCTATACCAGGGAGAATAAGACAGAAATAGGCAGAATTCCCGAAGAGGGAAGACTAAAGCAGAAAAGTTAAAATATGTGATCCTATGAAGCTGGTTAATGTAGGAAAACAAGAACTTGAACTGTTTCAAAAAAAGGATTCCAAGCCAAAGCTCACGTAAACCATATTTGATAGCAAAAATAGCACTTCATGAGAAGAGTCAGAAATGTAGTTTACATAAGCTGTCAGGACAACAAGAGATTTCCCTCTCTTTGTGTCTCTACTCTGCCTCTCTGGGTGTTGGGAGTTTTAGGAAACCAGGTAGTCCTGCTGTGCAAGCAGGCAGTGATTCTAGCCTCTGATCCTCAGGCAGAAGAGCAGGTTTTACCAGAAAGTATTTAGGGAAGAGACTATGAGATGCTCACAGCCCTAGCATAGGGGCAAGAAAAGATAAAATACAGTTTTCTTAGCTGAAAACACCAAAACTCCACCCCCACAAGGGGTATTTATGAGTGACAGGGTGGGGCCTGGACATAAGCAATTTTCCCCCTGAACCCAGCTACAGGATTATTGAAGATGATGGTCTGCTCATTCATGTAGCTGCAGAATGCTAGAGGCTTAAAATGAGCTCACACTCAACTGCAAGTGTCAAGCTTCAGCATCTCTGATGTGGAATATAAGTGACGAATCCTCCTGGGCAACCTAACAGGAGAAGTGGGACCATAACCACCAGGCACACGTGGGAAAGGGAGAGAACCTGCCATTCTCTTGTCATGTTTTGTGGCCTGCTGGAGGGGCAGCAGAGGGAAGTCCCAACCACTGCAACTCTCAGAGGAAAAGAAACACCACCTGGAGCATTAGTTCCCTAAGAACATTCTTAAGGACAGAGTTCAAGATAAGGCTTTAGGAAGGGGGGGGGGGGCGTTTCTTTATGCTTTTGTGTTTAAATTCTGTGCAAATCTCTCTAAATATTCAATATGGCTTTGAGCAACATGGATTAACAGATCATGTTCAAACTGCAGACATTTACAAAGTATCCTCTGTAAGAAGCTAGGTAATAAGCATTGAAATAGCAGGGCCAGGAACTTACACCCAAATGGGAAAATTAACCTAATTTGATCCTTTATAGGACTGAGTACTGTCCCACTCCCATCCCCAATCACAATAAACCTGAAAGTGTTCCTTCCTTCAAAGGTAGACTGTAGGAAAGAGATTGACAAGAGCTCCCAAATAACTGGGCAACAGAGTTTTCTGAGAAGATGAACACAGCAGGAAAACCGCAGCTGATGCCATGTGGTCTGTTCCATCCACATCAGTGTCTTTCCATGGACCCCATCGGGTCCAACAAGAAACTCCTCAGGGAGTAAGAAAAGTTCGGCTCAGATCTCCTTCTTCTCACAGCCACATTGACACATGTGCCAGCAGTACATTGAGGGGGTCTGTGACTGAGTTTACTCAGCTTTTAGCTTTTTTTTAAGGACACCAAAATTATGCTATTTCCCCTCCCCCTGAAATCACTCATCAGCATGGCTCATTGGTTGAAGGACTGGCAAGCCACGAACAGAAGGCAAACACTATAGTGTATCAGGAAGAAAAGGCCTCTGGGTAATACACCACTTCCTTCTGCCCACTCCTCAGGGGCAAAGAATTAGTTCTACTTACAACATTTGAAAGACTAATTTTTTAAAAAAATTAATAAAAATGACAATTTCCCTGTCAAAATCACATGAACATAAACAGTAAAGCCAAGTCTGTAGGGAGGGTATATGGATGCAGAACAGGTTTCTGAGGTGTAGTCAGCCTCTTTCTTGGTGTGGATAGGTGATGCCTCTTGGAGGATGGGCTGTCTGATCCCATCCTACATCCTCCTGCCCCAACTTTCTTTCCTTTGTAGCTGTCCTTAGGTTTAGTGTTGGAATCACAATTTGAAATTCAACAGAGAGCTTCCAAAGGTGATGGGACAGAGGGAGGGAAGAGAAAAGGAGGGATGAAAACTTAGTCTTCTTCATCCTCACTGATATCATAGGCTGCAGCCTTGTGCCTGGAGAGGTTTGCTGGGGAGGAAGGCGGGGAAGTCTTGCCAGAGAAGGGCCATCGAAAAGACGGGGAGGGGGAGCGTTCCCGAGTAGGGCTGCTGCTGGGACTCTGCTTTGGACTGATGGCCTGCAGCATCCGGCCTTTCCCCTCTTTCAGCATATGTTTCTAGGGAGACCAAAAAGAAGAATTAGAAGAAACCTAGGGATCTTACTAAATCACCACTGGAGGATCTGAGACTTCAAATTATCACGAATGCCCTGTGCAATGTCAAAAAAGTGATCAAATAAGCTAGGGGAGGGACATATCTAAAATTTTAAGCAATCTCCTCCCTAAAGTAGTCCATGCTATGCTACTTATCTAAGGGTTTCCACATGTTATCTATAGTAACCCAATTCTCGACTTCTGTGTCAAAGGAATTCTTAAATAGCTACTTGGTCTGCAGTCCAGGCTCCAGGCAAAGAAACTAACTCAGACAAAAGAGTACCTATTCTAGTTTTAGAGCTCTCTGAAAAGGAAATTCTATATTTTCCCTGAATAATCTGTTCTGGTATCAAATACTTTCACAGTTAGATCCTTCCTAATATCCTAGGACTCATTTGCTAAATAACTACATTCACCTTCTATTTGGCTTGAAAAGACCTTGTTACTCAAGGACAGAACTCTAACCTCACCCAGCAGCTCTGCAGCAGCTGTTTATAGTGGAGGCAGCTTTCTTTTTACTGTTCTTCGTTCTTTCCTTTTTATCTAAAACTATAATATAGAAGCAAGCTGGGCAAGGTTACTTGCTTATCACCAGATTTGGAGGTTGACAGCTGGCAAAATTATTTAGGAGAATGTGTAACCTCTTTCTGTAACGATTTTAAACTTTTTGGGGATAGTTGAAATATAGTTCAGCCCAATATAAGGAAGAGATTAGATAACTACTTAATGTTGATGTCCCTTTCTATAATGCTATAATTCTTTCCACAGCATGAAAATACCCTAAATTTTCCTGAAATTCCCTAAACTTTCCACCAGGAAAGAACATACCAGCGCTCCTTCTGGACCAAACATTTCCAGGAAACTTCCAATGAATTCTCGGGATTTCTCCTCCCACTTCTGAATGAGATCAATGCTTTTTTCCTCGACCTTCTGAACAAATTCTTTTGACTTTTCTTCCACGTCTTTCACTTTCTTCTTTACTTTGTCAACCCGCTCTTGCAAGTGGTATTTCTTCTCCTAAGTAAAGAAATAATTGTTTTGAGAAATAATACTCTGACCTCCATTCCAAAGGGAGAAGAAAAAAAAAACATTTCAGCACTCTACTGATACTATTTCCAGTCATTAGAATTTCACTTCGCCCTAATCTATCCCTTGTTTCTCTAGCATAGTAACAGATTAAATATACTCTGGATGGTCATCTTATATGAAAGTGTGATAATCCGAACATTGTAGAAGCCTGGACTAAACTAAATATACAGAGTATGCTCAGTAACAGATGGGCATATAGCCAAATGAAGTCAGAATTTTTAAGATTACATCAAAAACTAGTGATGTACGAGACGTTGGCTAACTGAACATAATAATTAAAAAAAAAACCCATAAATTTGGAACATAAACATGCCCAACATAACCCAAACCCCATTCTAGATGAAGATACATAAGGAGCCACAGGATTACTACACAATATCGCCAAGAATAAGACAACTACAATAGGTTGAAGTAGCGGATCTTTTACTTAATTTGTTTATTGTATTGGATGTTTTCTCTCTATCACTGGCTTATGCTATGATTTTAGAAGAGCTGTTTGTTTTATTTTTTGGTATTTAGAGATCTGTTTGCTCATTTGCAAAATGAAGATGATACTCTATAGTCCTACAAGCTTCCCTAAACAGAAGGGAAAATGGTATGAACCCTCTGGGGATGGGGGGGGGGATGTTTAGCCAAAGGAAAAGTATTTTCATAATTTCCAGATCATAAAGGGGAACGGGAATATGTTTAGTATTTTTAAACACCTGAAAAAGATTCTGTAGTAGGTGGTTAACAACAGCTAGGGTTTATCTGCAAAGATAAACATATTTCGATGAAACCACTTCATCTATTCATCATTCACACAACTGGCAGCAGGTAAGGGAACATTGTAAACTACTTGTATAGAAGTATAGTTAGCAGCTTTCTTCTTTTAAAATCAACTTTATTAAGATACAATTTATATACAACATGTATAGCAGTTTGTTTCTAAAAGGCAGTATTAAGCTAAGATAAACTTTGCTTTCATAAATCAAATTTTAAAACCTAGGTCCACATGCCCTGAGAAATTGCATGGAAAATGTGTGTGCCACTATCCACACAGGGAGAGGATCCATAATTTTCATTACATTTTCCAAAGACCATCCAATCAAAAAAAAACCAAAAAAACTGTTTTAAATATATTTGATATAAATACTGTACTATGTTAAGTAACATTCCTTTTTTTTTTTGAGATTTTATTTATTTATTTGACAGAGAGACAGACACAGCGAAAGAGGGAACACAAGCAGGGGGAGTGGGAGAGGGAGAAGCAGGCTTCCCGCTGAGCAGGGAGCCCGATGCAGGGCTCGATCCCAGGACCCTGGGATCAAGACCTAAGCCGAAGTAACATATTCTTATTTAATTGGCTGTGTGTCTTTATATCAATGTGTTGATACTAGACCATAAAGGCAGAGAATGCCTCTGTTTTATTCTTTTTGTAAAGAGCTTAGCATAGTGTAATCAGCAAAGAGGCATTCATTGAATTTTGGAGGTGATAATTACAGCAGACTGAAAAGCAACTTTAGCTCAGATAAAGTAGGAGGCAAACGTGTGTCCAATAGGGCCAGGGAACTCTGGGATGAAGTCGGAACTCACATTGATAAAGCTGACATTGAGCTCCTTTGCTGTGTAGCCCCTCTGGAGGTTCCGTCGGGCATAGACATCATAGTCCCGGACAATTCGGGTGATGATGTCTGATGTGGAGATACCTTCTGTCCTCTGTGTTGGTGCAAACATACCTAATTCAAGAACACATACAAACACTGTGACATTCTGGTTAACTCAGGCAGTAGGACTAGATGGACACTGGGAGCAACATTCTTTTCCTCAAAAAATGTCTTCTATTACTAAGTGAAGTCTGGAGATACTGACATACAGGAGGAGGACTGACTCAAACGCTAGGGGTAAGGAAAGGAAGAACTATATGGCCCTAATATTAAAAAAAAAAATATGGGCCTGGGAGAGAGAGATTCCTAAAATTAAAAGAGATATCAAAAGTAGATGTTTAGACTGAGAATTGATGGATATCAGTGCTATGCTCACATAAACCTCTTATCTGAAGTGTGATTGAAAGTATATTGAATTTCTAAGTGTATAAATTTTCCTCTGTAAAGTAGCAATGTCATTAAATCTCTGTTACTGCTCCTGAGACTCCATAAAGTGAGGATGTACATCAGATTACTCACCTGCTTCCTTGATGTGCTTATAAACATCATCGCTCCCAGCAGAAGAATAAGGGATGTCATCATGGGCTACAAAATCAATCTGAAATAAGGAAACATCATTTAAAACCCAGGATCACTGCCATCAAAAAGAACCAGTAAATATTCCCCCAGAAAATACTCTCCCAGTAAATACTCCCCCAGATCCAAATAAAGGACAAGGGGAGGCCAGGCCTCAAATGGACTTTTTTTAATCTCTCTTTGTTTTGCTTCATAAATTCTGTGACTCATTCACAAGCCACCCAATCTAATTATTTATCACTCATAAATATGAAGTTGACCAGTTTCTTTTTTTAGCTATTTCTCCTGGTCTACTGGAAGCGCTACCCTCACACTGCACACCAGTCATCATGCTGTAGTAAACACGACTAGAGGATTTGCTGGTGTGTTAGTTAGTGAGTGGAGCTGAGGAAAGAAGAAAGGAAATCTCCCCATCTTCCTGGGTCTATAAAGATTGGTCAAATAAGGGTTTCTAAAAATATGCAAAAGAGGTCACTTCTTCCTTAGCTGGTTTCTCTCTCAGTCCATGAGATGAGTGGGAATATAAAAATAGCAACCAAGAGCCCTTTTACTAGAACAGATACATCTATACTCCTGAGGAATGTAAAACTCGAAGCCATAAAAGACCTTTAGGTCTTGGGCTCTATCATTTTACTACTGTCAATACCTCTTGCAACAGTGAAAAGAGATCAATAGTACTGGGATCAATAATCTTTCAGAGAGATATGCTAACCTTACTTATTTAGTCATTCCTGAGTAGGCCCTATGCCCTTTACTAATGTAATTGCTAATACAACTACTATACCTAATTCCCAGAAGCCACTGTAGTGTGAAGCATGTCTATCAGGAATGTGTCAGAGACTCTCAGCTAATATCCTGATTACCTATGAACAATCTGTCAGGGATTGATAGGCAGCAAAGTGTAAATAAGAATAGTGGCCAGGTAGGACTGCTGGCTGAGGATTCACTGCTAACAAGGAGAAATGGGAAGTTAAAAGTTCCTCTAGGGGCAGCTGGGTGGCTCAGTCGTTAAGCGTCTGCCTTCGGCTCAGGTCATGATCTTAGGGTCCTGGGATTGAGCCCCATGTCGGGATTCCTGCTCCGCGGGAAGCCTGCTTCTCCCTCTCCTGCTCCCCGCTTGTGTTCCCTCTCTTGCTGTGTCTCTCTCTGTCAAATAAATAAATAAAATCTTTAAAAAAAAAAAAGTTCCTCTAACCTCTTCTGCCTGGGCCTGCCTGGCTGTGGTTGCTGAGAATAATCTTATTCATCACCTTTGGTACCATTGGCTGCCAAGTATTGATACAGAAAAGCTAGAGAACTATAAAAGGTCTGTCCTAATCCCGAAAGTTTTTTTTTTTTCTAAAGATTTTATTTATTTATTCATGAGAGACAGAGGGGGGGAGAGAGAGGGAGAGAAAGAGAGAAGCAGAGGGAGAAGCAGGCTCCCAAGGAGCAGGGAGCCCGATGCGGGACTCGATCCCAGGACCCTGGGATCATGACCTGAGCCAAAGGCAGACGCTTAACCATCTGAGCCACCCAGGCGCCCCTAATTCTGAAAGTTTTAACAAATACCCTTTAGCTTCAGGCCTACCCCCAAGTATTGCTTTTGAAGCACTTTGGCTACTTTTTTCTTTCTGCCTCATTGAACAACTCACCTTTGACATTCCACATACCCCTGCTGAGAACTGACAATATGCTTGCTGGTTCCTCAAGCTTGGGGACCTCACCCTGACCTGATAAACCCTTCTCACCCTTTATACCTGCCATTTACAGGAAACTTGTTTCTTTAATGTGTGAGAATTAAAAGGAGTGAGGGGTTTTATACTACTAACTCAATGAGCAAAAGTGGGAAACCTCCCAGTTTCTAATCCCATACAATTTCTAGCCCAAAATCAAAGCCCTAAAACTAGATTTAAGTCAGTATAAGAGAAGTCTATGTTTCCTGGAACTCCTTGAGAGCACAGCTAAGGCTCTGTATATTCTAAAGGACTGGTATGTTAGGAGGATGGACACATTCATAGTGTGGGAGTATAAAAATCACTTAACTGAAGAGTTCAGTTTCTAGCCCTGCTACTGTGTATCCTGGACCAGGTCATTTGGTTTCTCTGGCTCTGTTCTCATATGTATAGTAGAAATAATAGCTACCCAATAAGATTGTTTGGGGGAGCAAATGAAATATAATGGATGTAAAAGTGCCTGTAAACCACCAAAACCCATATAAATGTTAGGGATGATTATTATTAGTAGTAATATCACTGTCATCTCTTCTATGTGAAATTTATATAAAGCATAAAGTAAAAAAAAAAAAAAAAAAAAAGGCTAGTGGAAAACTACCCTAAGTCCCAGAAGTCTTGAGATTTGAGGGAATTCCAGAACAAGGAATGGGGACATGTGCTCAGTTTCTTACCCGGTGTTCTGTCAGGAATTCTGGTGTCAGGGTCCAGGGGGCATTCCTCACCACCTCATCCACATAGCGGCAGTGCTGCACTGCATCATAGCGCTCATTTTCATTCATCACCGTGAAGCCTTTGAAGTTGTGCGTAAGCTCATCACTGCAAACTGAGTTCACCACATCATAAAGTTGTAAGTCAAAGTCCCTTTGCTTAACCATTCCTCAGTCACCAACCTCTCCCGTTTCCTAGGACTGCAACCAATCTTCCCACCTGGAGAAGAATTTTCTGGATACAGCTCAGTCTGAGTAACAGTGCTTTTCCTAATCCAAGATACATCTTCAGGACCAATGCTCAATAAAAAGCACGTTCACACTTCGGAGAGGAGAGGATACAACAAGGGCCTAAAATCTTTGGCTTTGAAATTAACCTGCTGTGAATTTCTGCATCACTTAAGTTTTTAAAAATGTTTTATTATATTTTCATAAGACTGTACTAGACCACATAATATTTGCTTAACAGACTTTTGCACTTCAGTTGATTCAAAATGATAAACAGGATGCTTGGGTGGCTCAGTCAGTTGAGCATCTGACTCTTGGTCTCAGCTTGGGTCATGATCTCAAGGTCCTGGGATCGAGACCCCTGTTGGGCTCCATGCTCAGCACAGGGTCTGCTTGTCCTTCTCCCTCCCTCTCTGCTTCTCTCTCTTCCCACCCCCCTCACACACTCTCTCTCTCAAATAAATAAAACCTAAAGAAAAAAAAAGACAAATTGAAATCTAGAATAAATGCTGTTCTTAAGTAGGCAATAGGGGTCACTGTTGCTCCCCAAACTGCAGAAACTCAGCTAAAAACAGATAAAAACTGGACATCTCAGGTCAAAGAGCTTGGAGCTTCTCTCACCAGGTTTATATAATTCATATACTTCATGTTTTAGAGAGGCTGTTCTATATCCCTCATTTAAAAACCAAACCAAGAGCCAGTATTCATGTTATAACAGGAGAAAAAGGCTACTATAATTTTTTTTTTTTCTGGAAAGCACCTAAAGTCATCAGATGTTTTCTTACCTCCTACAATGAGGTATGTATTAGGGAAAAGGTTCTTTGCTTGCATCAGAGCCCGGGCATGACCACAGTGAAATAAGTCAAATATTCCATCGGCATAAACTCTCACAGGCCGATCACCTAAATCCAAAGGAAAGAATTGATTACAAAAACACACTGATTCAATACTTCATATATGACAAATAGAAATGGCACTGTGTTCCATCCTTGCATACCCCTTTCTCAAGGTGTTCTCTGGATATTCTCCCTAATGGAAGGATGGATTGGGGTGGTGAGGAATAATATCACAGACTTCCTTGGCTCCAAAGACCCTTTTTTGACATCACACCCATTGACTCTCTGTTAGCCTGATTTCATCAAACTGCTCATGTAACTGGATTTCATGATTGCTTTTTCTTGAAGTTATTTTAGAAGTGAATAGGAAGGGGCGCCTGGGTGGCTTAGTCAGTTAAGCGTCTGCCTTCAGCTCAGGTCATGGTCCCAGGGTCCTAGGATTGAGCCCCACCATCGGGCTCTCTGCCCAGCAGGGAGCCTGC
The DNA here is from genome assembly GCF_003265705.2 of Callorhinus ursinus. NCBI lineage: Eukaryota > Metazoa > Chordata > Mammalia > Carnivora > Otariidae > Callorhinus > Callorhinus ursinus. The sequence continues at coordinate 61,986,387 of NW_027397063.1, forward strand.
TTCTCCCTCTCCCTCTGCCACTTGTGCTCTCTTGCTTGCTCACTCATGCTCTCTCTCTCAAATGAATAAATCTTAAAAAAAAAAAAAAAGTGAATGGGAAGAACTACATATGTGTCCTAAACTTCAAAATCCTCACCTTCAGCTTATGCCTAAATTTCAGTCACATTTAAACAGGGTGTAGTTAGGGCGCCTGGGTGGCTCAGTTGGTTAAGCAACTGCCTTCGGCTCAGGTCATGATCCTGGAGTCCCGGGATCGAGTCCCACATCGGGCTCCCTGCTCAGCAGGGAGTCTGCTTCTCCCTCTGACCCTCCTCCCTCTCATGCTCTCTGGCTTTCATTCTCTCTCTCGCAAATAAATAAAAATATAAAATAAAATAAAATCTTAAACAGGGTGTAGTTAAGCTATACTCCCGCTGCTTGCTCTCTCATTTTCAGGCTGCCCTGATTACTAATAACTAAGCTTTGCTTTGAAAATAAACCTCCCGGGGCACCTGGGTGGCTCAGTTGGTTAAGCAACTGCCTTCGGCTCAGGTCATGATCCCAGGGTCCTGGGATCGAGCCCCGCATTGGGCTCCCTGCTCGGCGGGAAGCCTGCTTCTCCCTCTCCCACTCCCCCTGCTTGTGTTCCCTCTCTCTCTGTCTCTCTGTCAATTAAATAAATAAAATCTTTTAAAAAAAAATGAAAATAAACCTCCCTCCAACTGCCCCGTGAGTAAGAAGTGATCCAGAGGGGTTGACAGGGAAGGTGAAAGGGGTGTAGAGATCAGTTACCAATTTATTGCTTCTCAGTCCCAGTCACCCTCAATATCTGCTCTGTGATGACAGATGGGATTCCTTCAAGTGTTTCTCCTGACAGTGAGCATGATGTTATACTTTCTCAGTAGAGGGTGATATACTAAGTATTTAAAAGTCAAATATCAATCTTATAGGACTTTACATTAAGAGTTTTTCCTCTTGGGGCGCCTGGGTGGCTCAGTCGTTAAGTGTCTGCCTTCGCCCAGGTCATGATCCCAGGGTCCTGGGATCGAGCCCTGCATCGGGCTCCCTGCTCCACGGGAGGCCTGCTTCTTCCTCTCCCACTCCCCCTGCTTGTGTTCCTGCTCTCGCTATGTCTCTGTCAAATAAATAAATAAAATCTTAAAAAAAAAAAAAGTTTTTCCTCTTCTCTCCATTAGTGAGAATAACAGAGAACAGATAGTCTATTTTTAGTAGTACTGGACTATGAAAGAAAATCCAGGTAATGAGTGATCTCTTGCAGGCACAAGACTAATACCAAAGCCAAACAAACACACTGAGGATGGATTTGACATAATGCTTCAAATAATAAATCTAACAAGTCCTAGTAACATATTCCCATATGTGAATAAAAGAAGAGTATCTAACTATAGCAGCAGAAAATAACAGTAGGAGCAGCTACATCATTCTGGGAAAGAAGGGGAGCCGCATCAGATATACCATACTGAAGGTAGGGGTAAGATACATCTTCTCCCTCCTGTCTTGAGGACAATCGATCAAGGGGGAGAAAACTGGTTCTCAAAAGGTCTGTGGACTTTTCTTTCCAGATAGCTTTATCGATAAATAAATAGCTTTTAAACTGAGAAATCATACACTGGGGATAGAAACATAAATTGGTACAAATTTTAAGGGCAGTTAGAGGGGCGCCTGGGTGGCTCAGTTGGTTAAGCAACTGCCTGTGGCTCAGGTCTTGATCCTAGAGTCCTGGGACGGAGCCCCGCATCAGGCTCCCTGCTCAGCAGGGTGTCTGCTTCTCCCTCTCCCTCTGTCCCTTTCCTCCTTCTCCTACTCGTGCGCCAAGCATGCACATGCTCTTTCTCAAATAAATAAAATCTTTTAAAAAAGGGCAATTAGACAATATCTATCAAAAGACAAATGCTTTTACTTTTTTCTGGAAAGTACCTAAAGTCATTGGATGTTTTCTTATCTCCTACAATGGCCCAGCTACACCTACAATGGCCCAGCTATTCTAGTTCTAGGAATTTTTCTCACAGATAAGATTTGTAAATATGTATGTTATTCATTGCAGCATAGTCTGTAATAATCAAAGTTTGGAAACAACCTAAATCTCAATGGAAGGACTGAATGTACCATGATACACCTACTAAAAGGGTGAGAGGGAGGGATAGTGGGTAGCTGTGAGATGGTGATAATAGGAAGACATTTCACTCTGTACCCTGTTTGTACTTTATTAATGTTAGGCCATGGGAATGTATTGGTTTATAATAAAGGAAATGAAATTTTTAAATAAAACAGATATGCCAATACAAAGAAAAACAACTAATATAATGGATTTAAGAGTCAGAAAAATTACAGCTCCAATTTAACCACCAGCCTCCTTCCTCTGTAATCGTAACCTCTTTAAGACTCAGTTTCCTCAACCATAAAACAAAGCAAAAGAAAACAAAATCTGAGGAGCCTAATCTGTCTTCTACATCCTAGAAATCATGGCCATGAAGTAACTAACATACTTCCATCTTTCCTAAACAAGTCCAGCGTGACTATGATCTCACTTTTTTGATCCTAAAAGACAAAGCATAGAATACAAAAATTAAGATTTTGTTGTTGTTTCTTTGACATTAGTGTATAGCATGGGCAAAGTGAGATGAGGATGGTGGAAATAGTACAGTAGTACAGAATGCTGTTGATCGACTGGCTGTTTGTCAGGGTTAATCATCCTGTTATCAGGCCAAGTCACCACCAAACCCTTTCTCAGACCAAACTCCAGATGTGCTTCTTGCCCTCTTCAGTGTTTCCCCAGCCTCCTAAACTCTCAATTCCCCATGACTTACCCCCAAGTCTTTAGCAAACCCAGGCTAATATAGTAACCAAATGGCCAGAAAGGACCACTGTTGAATGAGAAAATGTGGGGAAAAGCACGAGTTATTCATTCTCTTACCAAGTGTCTACTGGTCAGGATGACCAAACCCTGATTTATATATTGTCTCAGCTTATTATTAGGAGCAACCCCCTTTCACTTTCAAAATGGTCCTGATTTGTATTATAAACTATAGTCCTTGCACTACTATTGGCTAAATAAATATATGTTTTCCTCTAGGCAGAACAGATCTGTTTCAATTTACTGCATCTTTTGATATATTCTCTCAAATACTTATCACCAAAACTTTTGCCCCTAACAGATTCTATTGCCCTTCAGACTTTGCCTTTTTTTCCCCTTTCTCCTTGAAAACATATTGCTGACCTTTTTCTTTCATCTTCCAAAAGAAATAAGCTTTTCATCTCTCAAGCTATATTTGTTTTTTCTCTGGGTAGTGAGTTTTCTCCTAGATTATACCAACTCCATTCTTGTATTTCCTTAACCTCCCTAGTGAAGACATGGTGTGGGGGAGGAGGGGAAGGATGCCCCCTTGTACAAGTTATTGGTTTAAAATTCACTAATTGTGGCATGTGTAGATTCTTTATTGGTTTATTGGTTTACTCCTTGTCCAACACTGAATAGTCACGTGGTTATTTAACTTAAGACTGAACAGACAGAATGAGATATAGGAGAAAAACTGGAGACCAGATTAGACCAGCCAACTTTATAGGCTAATTTGTGACTCTCTGTTCTACCTAAAATGCAATCAGTTTGCCAATGGCCTTCTTTTTTTTTTTTTTTAAAGAGCCAGAGGATACTTAAAGACTTTCTTTTTTTATGATCGTTAGTTTTCCTCTTTTTTTTTTTTTTAGGTTTTTTTAGTTATTTGACAGAGAGATAGAGAGTACAAGTAGGCAGAGCGGCAGGCAGAGGGAGAGAGAGAGGCAGGCTCTCCGCCGAGCAGGGGGCCCGACGTAAGGCTCAATCCCAGGACCCTGAGATCATGACCCGAGCCAAAGGCAGACGCTTAACGACTGAGCCACTCAGGCGCCCCTGCCAATGGCCTTCTATTATTTATAACTAATGTCTACAAAGAGCAGCATCACTCCAGGGTGAAAAGAACACAAAGATGGAAAAACTTAGGTTTTAGTTTCAATTCTATCACTAATTATTTGTTTTATTATAGGGAAGCTTTCACTTCTTAGTTTCTGAGGACTTCAATTTCTTCATGTATATAATGAAGAGATGATAAAGTAGATAATCTCAAAAAATGACTTACTTACAAAATTCTAAAATTGTTAAAATTCTAATTCTACAATTGTTAAAAATTAGATTAGTTAGTGCTTGTTAACTATAAGCTTTAAAACTTGGGAATAGTACACATGCACACACAAACATTTTATGTACCATAGGTGATCTGTGGATAGATTAGCAATAAGCTGGGTAATATAGACAATGTGATCAGATCTGAGTGAAGTACTACATTCTGAATGTGTGTTATTAGAGAGCCCCCATGAAAAGATCTTGCCTTCAACAGGTCTACTATCACATGTGAATGTGATCCTTGAACTGTTTGATGGCATTTTGAAATTTGACCTGCCACCACTACACTGTTTTGTTGTCATTTTGTTGTCATTTTACCCTGCCCCATTGGCCTGCTTATTACTCAAGGGGAGCCAAGTCCAAAATACCATCATGAGTCAGAAGGGTCATGATCAACATGAGCTACATCTAAACACTTTTGCAAAAAGAAAGCATTCTCTGGAATTTTGAGGACTCAAAAGCTATGCTTCATATAGCCAAGAAATCGCTGAGGAGTACTGGGATCCCTGGCCTGAAATTGTCCAGCATTCATGTTTATTCATATTTTGCTACTCTTCAATTACAGCAGAGAGCAAACATACTAACACTATTAAGAAGTAACCACAAATATCTTCTATATAGTGGAAATGTATAGACTTGTGGCTGTAACTACCTCTTGTTCCCTAGTACTTGCCTGGGTTTGAGTGCAGGCCTACATTTACAGAGTAGACAGAACACTTACCATAATAATGGAAAGAACCAAAAAAGGATTGAAAAAAAGAATTGGAGAATTTACAAATAAGTAAGGACAGCTGCCTATAGGACTTTACATTCCTAACACTCAAGGAAGCTTCTCTTTATGATGATCCCTAAATCCACTTGTCCAGAACAGGAAGAGTAACTAGAATATATATTAATAATTTATGTAGTCAAAAATAGCTCATTAATGATGTAAACTAAGCATACAAATAAAGAGTATAGGGTTTAAAAATAATAAAGTGAGTCTTTAAAAAAAACCTAAAAAATATCAGTAAAGATAAAGTTAAGTGATAAGAATCTACCCACTTAGGATATTTTTGTCCTATAGCAGCATCATAGCTAGGGTACTAACTTATAGAAAGGGAGATCTGGGGGACAATTCCGAAGGCTATTAAAAATGTGACAGCCTGACATATTTTTGGACCTTTGTAAATACAGACGAGATTATAATCCAGCTCGGGCTAATATCCTATTATCTCTGTTCCACTATATCTCAAGCTGTAACAACATCACAGAAAACAAGCTTATAAGAAGAAGAAAAAATGAAATTTTATGGAGTGCAGTTATTTTTCCCAAAGAGAACAACTGGGAGATGGGAGGAAACCCTCCCCTAACTAGCCTTTACAAGTAAACTGAGGAAAGAATATAGAAAGTACGTGTATGTTTGATAAATACAATTGAATGCTAAAAACAAGAGTAAAACAACAGTATAAATAGGCATTTACTTACAAGGAGTTCCTCTGCTGGCTTCTTCCATAGTTACCCTGACATAGGGCTTACTAAAGTCAACTTCAATTTCATCAGAAAAAGGAGCTGGCTGCTGTAAGCCCTTAAGAAGAGGAAAGTGAAGGAAAAGAAAGTTAAATTCAATGGTATAGACTGAAATACTCAAAAAATGGCAACTTTAAAGAACAGTTATTCAATATACTGGTGATTAAATTCCTCCTAAAGCCATAACAAAAGAAGAAAAGGCATTTCAAAATGACAAGTGAAAGTTGCAACCTTTTACCAAATGAGTAAGTCAGTAAATCATGATAGGAAAGATAAATGTCTTACTGGTGATTTCAGGGTAATATTGAGCGAGGTGGCTGGGAAACTAAGCACAGTCCCAACTAACTGGGTCCAGAATAATGGTTCCTCCACTACCTGGCACAACACCCAACCCTGTTCTATGTGATGAAATTGCCAAGGTTTTTGTTTTTTTTTTTTAAGATTTTATTTATTTATTTGACAGAGAGACACAGCGAGAGAGGGAACACAAGCAGGGGGAGTGGGAGAGGGAGAAGCAGGCTTCAAGGCAAGCAGGGAGCCCTATGTGGGGCTGGATCCCAGGACCCTGGGATCACCACCCAAGCCAAAGGCAGATGCCCAAGGACTGAGCTACCCAGGAGCCCTGAAAATTGCCAAGGTTCTTAAGTACATTTTCATACCACTTCAACTAGGGGACTGGGAAGGGAAATAGCTTCTGTATGCTTTATTAAGTATGATTATCACTGTATAATGCTTTACACTATAAATATATTCTAGTGCTCATAACAGCCCTGTGAGGCAAGAAGCACAATAATTCTCAATTTAAAGATGAGGAAAACAAGGTTCAAAGAAATTATATGAATTATATGCAATTACTCAGAGGCAAAGCTGAAATAAGAATGCAGGAATGCTCTTTCCTCTACAGAGGAAAGCCTTACTTCAGAGTTTTTGTTAAATTTATTCTTGGGGCACCTGGGTGGCTCAGTCAGGTAAGCATCTGCCTTCAGCTCAGGTCATGATCCCAGGGTCCTGGGATCAAGCCCCCTATCGGGCTTCCTGATCAGTGGGGAACCTGTTTCTCCTGCTCCCTCTGGTGTCCTCCCCCTGCTTGTGCTCTCTCTCTCAAATAAATAAATAAAATTAAAAAAAAATATTCTTGGGGTGCCTGGGTGGCTCAGATGGTTAAGCATCTGCCTTCAGCTCAGGTCATGATCCCAGAGTCCTGGAATCAAGCCCCGCATCGGGCTCCCTCTTCAGCGGGAAGCCTGCTTCTCCCTCTCCCACTCCTCCTGCTTGTGTTCCCTCTCTCGCTGTGTCTCTGTCAAATAAATAAAATCCTCTAAAAAAAATTTATTCTTAAGTATTTTATTCTATTTGATTCTATTGTGAAGGGAATTGTTTTTCTTACCTTTATTTTTGGATTGTTCCTTGCTTTGGATTGTTCCTTGTTCCTTTGCATTTCTATATAGAAATGCAAATTGATTTATATGTGCACATGTTGTGTCTGTGTGTATAATTTCAGATGATTTTTGTATTTTGATCTTGGTCTTGTGACTTTGCTAAACTCAATTATTAGTTCTAGCACTTTGTTTGGTAGATTCCTTAGGATTTTCTACATATGAGATCATGTCATCTGTGACTAAAGATGTTTTACTTCTTTCCAATCTGGATGCCTTTAATTTCCTTTTTATTATCCCTTTATTGCTTTAGTTGGAATCTCTAGCACAATGTTGAACAGAAGTAACAAGAACAAATATCCTTGCCTTTTTCCCAATCTTAGGGGTGAAGCATGCAATCTTTCACCATTAAATATTACGTTAACTAGGTTTTTTGTGGATGCCGTTTATCAACTGAGGAATTGCCCTCGTTTTTGCAATTTGTTGAGAGTTTTTATAATAAAAAGGTGTTGGATTTTGTCACATGCTTTTTCTGCATTACCAAAACAATCATATTCTGATTTTGTCTTTCGTTACTTCTGGTGTATTAGATCGAGTTTTAGGATGTAAAACCAACCTTGCATTCCAGAGTAAAATCCCCCTTGGTCATGCTATATAAATCTTTTTATATGTTCCTGGATTTGTTAATATCTTGTTAAGGATTTTTACATCCAAGTTTGTGAGAAATTTTGAACTATAGTTTCCTTTTCTTGTGGTTTTTTTTTTTTTTTTTTGGCCTGGCTTTGAGGTTTGGTTTCATAAAATGGGACAGAAAGTATTCTCTGAAATAGCAGAGAAACTGTTCAGAATAGGGAACTATTTCTTCCCTAAAGTTTGAAAGAATTCACCAATGAAGCATCTTGTCTTTGTGGGAAGATTTTTATTTATTTTTTAAAGATTTTATTTATTTATTTGAGAGAGCGAGAATGAGAGAGAGAGAGAGCACATGAGAGGGGGGAGGGTCAGACGGAGAAGCAGACTTCCTGCTGAGCAGGAAGCCCGACGTGGGACTCGATCCCAGGACTCCAGGATCATGACCTGAGCCGAAGGCAGTCGCTTAACCAACTGAGCCACCCAGGCGCCCCTTTGTGGGAAGATTTTTAAAAATAAATGTGATTTTTTTTTTTTTTAACTTGGGATAAGTCCATTCAGATTTTCTATTTCATTTTGGGTCAGTTTTGGTAATTTGTCTTTTTCTAGGAATTTCTATTTTATATAAATTGTCAAATTTTTTGGCATTCAGTTGTTCATAACATTCCCTTATAATTCTTTTAATTTCTGTTGGGCTGTAGTAATGTTTGCTTAGAATTTTAAATTCTAAATAGATCACATTATGATTGGGCTGAATCCAGGAAATGGGAAGACATTGTTTTGTTTTCTTTTCAGATAAGGATGGATTTTTTAAGATTAGGTTTTAGATTTATATATTTATTTGAGAGAGAGAGAGAAAGAGAGCATGAGTAGGAGGAGAGGCAGAGGGGGAGAATCCTCAAGCAGACTCCCACCCTGGATGCAGAGCCTGACTCAGGGTTCACCATGAGATCATAACCCAAGCAGAAACTAAGAGGTGGACGCTCAACTGACTGAGCCACCCAGGCATCCTTTAAGATTAGGTTTTAAAATTAAAACATATTTCTTTTTGGGCACCTGGGTGGCTCAGTTGGTTGGGCATCTGACTCTTGATTTCAGCTCAGGTCATGATCTCAGGATTGTGAGTGGAGAGCCTGCTTAAGATTATCTCTCTCCCTCTTCCTCTGCCCCTCCCCACTGTATGTTCGCTCTCTCTCTCTCTAAAAATAAATAAATCTTTAAAAAAAAACATTTCTTTTTAAAAATCACTAATATAATAAGCTTAGTTTAAGATATGCTAAAGCTATAAAGATAAAACATTCCTTTTTAGGAGATATGGGTACATATGTGTGCTATCCTTTTTAAGAACATTTTTTTTAAAAGATCAGAGAGAGACACAGTGAGAGAGGGAATACAAGCAGAGGGAGTGGGAAAGGAAGAAGCAGGCTTCCCGCTGAGCAGGGAGCCCGATGCGAGGCTCAGTCCCAAGAACCTGGGATCAATACGTGAGCCAAAGGCAAATGCTTAACGACTGAGCCACCCAGGCGCCCCAATTTAAGAACACTTTTTAAAGGAGATTAGACCAATGACCCAAATATACAATTTTCTGTAGTTAATAGAGATTTCTCTACAGATTAGACAATTTATCCTCTAGAAGTCAGTACTCAAAGAGTTCCTTAACAGTAGTTTGTGTTTCTAAAAACATATGCTATTCACAAAATAACACATAATTTATGATTCTATCTATATAAAGGTCAAAAACAGGCAAAGCTAAATGACATATCAGATAAAGGGCTAGTATCCAAAATCTATAAAGAACTTATCAAACGCAACACCCAAAGAACAAATAATCCAATCAGGAAATGGGCAGAAGACATGAACAGACATTTTTCCAAAGAAGACATCCAAATGGCCAACAGGCACATGAAAAAGTGCTCAACATCACTCGGCATCAGGGAAATCCAAATGAAAACCTCAATGAGATACCACCTCACACCAGTCAGAATGGCTAAAATTAACAAGTCAGAAAATGACAGATGTTGGCGGGGATGCGGAGAAAGGGGAACCCTCCTACACTGTTGGTGGGAATGCAAGTTGGTGCAACCACTCTGGAAAACAGTATGGAGGTTCCTCAAACAGTTGAAAATAGAGCTACCATACGATCCAGCAATTGCACTACTGGGTATTTACCACAAAGATACAAATGTAGGGATCCGAAGGGGTACGTGCACCCCGATGTTTATAGCAGCAACGTCCACAACAGCCAAACTGTGGAAAGAGCCAAGATGTCCATCGACAGATGAATGGATAAAGAAGATGTGGTATATATACACAATGGAATATTATGCAGCCATCAAAAGGAATGAGATCTTGCCATTTGCAATGACATGGATGGAACTGGAGGGTGTTATGCTGAGTGAAATAAGTCAATCAGAGAAAGACATGTATCATATGACCTCACTGATATGAGGAATTCTTAATCTCAGGAAACAAACTGAGGGTTGCTGGAGTGGTGGGGGGTGGGAGGGATGGGGTGGCTGGGTGATAGGCATTGGGGAGGGTATGTGCTATGGTGAGCGCTGTGAATTGTGCAAGACTGTTGAATCACAGATCTGTACTTCTGAAACAAATAATGCAACATATGTTAAGAAAAAAGAAAAAGAACAAGATAGCAGGAGGGGAAGAATGAAGGGGAGTAAGTCAGAGGGGGAGACGAACCATGAGAGACAATGGGCTCTGAAAAACAAACTGAGGGTTCTAGAGGGGAGGGGGGTGGGGGGATGGGTTAGCCTGGTGATGGGTATTAAAGAGGGCACATTCTGCGTGGAGCACTGGGTGTTATGCACAAACAATGAATCATGGAACACTACATCAAAAACTAATGATGTAATGTATGGTGATTAACATAACAATAAAAAAAAACAGGCAAAGCTAATCTATGATGACTAGAAGCCACAGGAAAATGAGGAAATCTGGGTAAAGTGGACACTGACAAGCACAGACGTGAGAGTCTTCTGGGAATACTGGTGATTACATGGATATATATACATATGTAAAAATTTATTGAGCTGTACACTCAAGGTCTGTGCACTCTATTGTATTAAGTTATACCTCAAGAAACAAATGACATTTGGGCATAAAAAGGAATGTAGTACTGATACATGCCACAACAGGGATCCTGAAATCTTGAAAATATTATACTAAGTGAAAGAAGCTGGCCACAAAAGACCACTTATTGTATGATTCCATTTATATATAATATCCAGAACAGGAAAATATATACACAAAGTAAATTAGTGGTTATACAGGGCTTGGAGGATTAGGGAAAAATGGAGAGTAACTGCTAATGGATACAGGGCTTCTCCCTGGGGTGATGAAAATGTTCTAAAACAGATTATGATGATGGTTGCACACTCTGCACACTTTATTGCACACTTTAAATGGGTATGTGAATTATAATGGTATATGAATTATAGCAATAAAGTTTATATATATTTATATATAAAAACAGGCAAAAATCTGTAAAACAAATAGAAAAAATGTATTTATTAACAATAGTACATGTAGATCAAAGACGGGTTTTAATGTGTCTCTGAAAGTTATAACCAATGGTGTACTGGAGTTGGTTGTTAAATATTCAGGAATTTTGTGGGCCAGTTATTAAATCATTGGTAGTCTGATCTCAGCCACAGAAATCAGCAAATGCTACATATCAGAGGTTTTTTTCCTCTGCAGTGAGCCAGTTTACTAGGACACCATTGGTTATTTTGCATACTCAGAAAGAGACCAGTTCAGAGGTTATTATAGGGAGAAGAAAATGGACTTACAGATTTTTCCATTAATGTTGCAGTGGGAGTAGAAAGCGTGGTAGATTTTGTGAAGGAAGAATGGGTAGCACACGGTAAAAAGAAAAAATATTGGGGCACCTGGGTGGCTCGGCCATTAAGCATCTGCCTTTGGCTCAGGTCATGATCCCAGGGTCCTGGGATCGAGCCCCGCATCGGGCTCCCCACTTGGCAGGAAGCCTGCTTCTCCCTCTCCCACTCCCCCTGCTTGTGTTCCCCCTCTCGCTATCTCTCTGTCAAATAAATAAATAAAATCTATAAAAAAAAAAAGAAAGAAAAAATATTGTCACTTGAGGAAAAAGAGGCATTTACAATGAATTTTTGAACTGAAGATAAGATTGTAGTACCAGTAGTACAGTAGCAGGAATGGGGAAGTTTTAAAAAAAGGAGTTGAGATCAAAGAAAATGAGAACTGAGAGAAGTCTTTGAATTTGGAGATTTAAATGACTATTAGAGACCTTCTAGAATATATTAATAAAAGTCAAAGAAAATTGCCTTTAAGAAGAAAAGGAAACAGATTAGTAATAATCTCTCATTAGATATGTGTATCTGTAAAAGGAATGAGAAAAACTGAAAGGTACCTAGAGGAGACAGAAATATCAAGTGGCTTTTTTTTTTTTTTTTAAGTTAAGGAGATCTGTACATGTCCAAGACAGAGGAAAAGGAGCCAAAGAGACGGAAAATACCGGAGAAGGAAAAAAACAGATAACTGAGGAAGGAAGAGTCTAGAGAAATGGTAGGGAATGGCTTCAAAGGAAAGCAGGGGGGGGGGAAGTATTAGCTTCAGAAATAGGAAGGATCACCCTTTTCTAAAAGAAGAAGGGAAGGTGATAAAAGGACAATGTTAGATGTAAAGGAGGAAAGACACACAAATTTATATCTGATGTCCTCAATTTTATCAGTATAGTAATAAGGACATGAAATGTCATATGAAAAACAGTGAGGTTGGAATGAGACTGAAAGCTTGAGGAAAGTAGAAAATATGTGGAACAGCTGTTGTGGGAAATGTACCAGAGCATCAGCAAATGACTAATGGAACTGCTGAGCACTGTATTAAGCCCAGATCCAGCTAGAAACATTAATCTAGAGAAGGCCAAGTTAACAGGTCTAGGAAGAGAAACTGTGAAAGATCTAGGGTTAGGCCATGGAAAATGGAAGGGAAGCAAAGGGATCTAGACATTTCTCCAAAGAATATATACTAATGGCCAAAAAGCACATGGAAAGATGCTCAACAACATTAGTCATCATGGAAATGCAAATGAAAATCACAAAATACAACTTCACACCCACTAGAATGGCTATGAGGAAAAACACTGGCAAAAATGGTGATGGCAAGAATGTGGAGAAACTGGAACCTTCATACACTGCTGCTATGAATGTCAACATGTGCCCAACTTTGGAAAATAGTTCTTCAAAATGTTAAACACAGAATACCATATGATCCAAAAATTACACTCCTGGGTATATAACCAAGAGAATGAAAACAAAGATTTTATTTTTTTATTATTTTTGTAAGTAGGCTCTACGCCCAACATGGGGCTTGAACTCATGACCTCAAGGTCAAGAATCACATGGTCCACTGACTGGGCCAGCCAGGCACCCCTGAAAACATATATATATTTTTAAAAACCTATACATGAATAATGTTCATAACAGCATTATTCACTATAGCCAAAAAGTGATAAATGGATAAACAAAATGGTATGTCTACATGTACTACTATTCACCTGTAAAAATGAATGCAGTATTAATATATGTTACTACCTGGATGGACCTTGAAAACAATGTTAAATATAAGAAGCCAGATACAGAAGGCCACATACTATATGATTCCATTTATAGGAAATGTCCAAAATAGACAAATACCTAGAGATAGAAAGTAGATTAGTGGTTGCCAGGGGATAGGTTAGGGGGATGGGGGGTGACTGCTAACAGATATGGGGCTTCTTTTTGTGGTGATGAAAATGTTCTGGAATTAGACAGTGGTGATGGCTGCATTAACATTGTGAATACACTAAAAAAAAACCACTGAATTGTACACTTTTTAATGGTTTAAACAGTGAATTTTATGTTACATGAATTTTATCTCAATTTAAAAAGATACATTAAAGTATCCTATCTTTCAGGGCACCTGGGTGGCTCAGTCAGTTAAGCATCCAACTCTAGATTTTGGCTCAGGTCATGATCTCAGGGTCCTGGGATCGAGCCCCGTGTCAGGCTCCGCGGCCAGCACAGAGTTCTGCTTGGGATTCTCTCTCCCCCTCTCCCCCTGCCCCTCCCCCACTCACATGCACCCACACTCCTTCTCTCTCTCTCTAAAATAAATAAAATATTTTTTAAAAAGTGTTCTATCTTTTACAGCTGTTTCTTCAATCTTCCTTTTATACTGTGTATGTTCCAGAAGGCAAATGAAGGCAGAAGGCAAATGCAGATATCTCTCCTGGCTAGGGTTTCAATTCCTCCTAAGTATAGAAAATGAAACCTAAGGTTCTTCAACTACAACAGATCAGCAAAATCTTTCTCATTCTAGAATTGCCTCCAGTTAGAATGAATAGTATTTCTAAAAATATCTTTCTAAAAACAGTGTCTCTAGAAGCTAAGCCTTAAAAAAGTAGGACTAAGTATTTCTACCTTTATTCTTCTAAAACATACCTCCTTCATTTTAATCTCAAGGGAATCCTGCAGAATATTATCTTCAAGTGGTTTGGCTATCTGATTGTGAAGCATAAATGAAAGGGCATGGATTTAGAACTTGAAAAAACTTAAATCTAAATACCAACTCTAGGGACGCCTAGGTGGCTCAGTCGGTTAAGCATCTGCCTTCGGCTCAGGTCATGATCCCAGGGTCCTGGGATCGAGTCCCACATTGGGCTCCTTGCTCAGTGGGGAGCCTGCTTCTCCCTCTGCCTGCCACTCCCCCTGCTTGTGTGCTCTCTCTCTCTCTCTGACATAATAAATAAATAAAATCTTTAAAATAAATAAATAAATCCCAACTCTATCACTTAATAGCTGTGAAATCACGGCTTTCCTCTTCTATTAAATGGAATATAATACATGCCCCACAAGACGGCTACAAGGATTAAATAAAAGAGCATATGCAAAGTAACTAGCACAATGTTTCACATATAGTGGCACTCAACAAATTTAGGTCATCATCAACAACATAAGCTCATGTTGTTTATGGCACACAGGTTTCATTATGCCAACAAAATTAACTAAACTGTATTAATCTAAGAGATTAGATTCTAGATGCTATATCAAGTTTCTAATTCTATACAAATTATAACTAATACTATTATAACGATTAATGATCATCATCCCCAAATTATGAATGATCTTCTGAATGCAATACTGCTTTCATAAAAACTTTTCCTGATTATGTTCACGTATATTAACTCACTATTCCTCAAAATTCCAGTGAAAGAGATGAGATTCTGGTGTCCTTAGGAATAGGGAATGGAGATAACTCAGATTATGACCAGAACTTGATATTGGCTTCCCAGTACTCTACTTCCAAGGATTCTTAAACATTTTTCAGCAAAAACTTTCACAATGACAGAGAAACATTCCCCTTTCACCCAAACATGCTGCACAAATGGTAACAGGTCTTACTGAGATCTAAATTTTTTCCATAATGCTAGAGGAAAGGCTGTGAAGTCAAGAGGAATACCACAGGGTGTGAGAAAGAAGGGATAAGGAACAGAACAAAAAGATTCCACTCCCTGGGGGTGGGAAGGAAGGAAGGGAGGGAGGGAGGAGGGAAGGTAGGAAAGAAAAGGAAAAGGGAGAAAGGGAGAAGGGGGGAGAGGGAGGTAAGAAGGAAGGAGAAAAGAAAAGCAGTAATTCTCCCTGACTCCTACTGCCATTTCAATGAATGTAAACAATGAACTCATCTATCTAACCACTATTTGGATTTCTCCTAGACCTTCTAAGTTGAACGTGTACTAAATTAAAATCATCTTTCTCCTAAACCATCTTTCTGTATTTCTACTTTAAGTAAGCAGCATGCCATCTACACAATCTGCCTAAGACTGAAATCCAGGAGTCATCTTTAACACCTCTCCTCCTTTACATCCTGATGTCCAAGGATTGTCTATTTTACCCCTTAAAAACTTAAAATTTTAGTTTAAGTTCTCATTATCTCCAACCTGGATCATTACAACAATCTCACAACTAGTCCTTTGGTTTCTGTCAATCACTGTTTCAACGAATCCTTTCTAAAACAACCAGGATGATCTTTAAACTACAAATCTGATCACATTATCCACAGGATAAAGTTCAAACTCCTTATCACAGCACACAAGATCCTTCATAATCAGCCCTTGCTTACCTTATCTATTGCAGATTATTATTCTGAACTTTAAACTCTAGTAATATTACTCATAGTTTGCTAAACACACTATTATTTCACACTTGAACTTATATTCTATCTCTTACCTATTTCTTGGAGAATTTTTTTTTTTAAGTAGGTTCCATGCCCAGCATGGAGCCCAACACGGGGCCTGAACTCACAACCCTGAGATCAAGACGTGAGCTGAGATCAAGAGTCAGATGCTTAACCAACTGAGCCGCCCGGGTGCCCCTTGTCCATTCCTTGAACTCCTATTTATCCTTCAAAGTTCAGCTCAGAAATAATCTCCTCAATGAACCTTTTCCAAAACCACTGTCCCCACCCCTAGATCCAAGTTTATCTGTTGCTCCTCTAGGCAGCCATTGTACTTCTTTCTTCCATTTAGCCCTTTCATTTTGTTTTTTCTTTTTTAGGAGAGAGAGTATGCAAGCAGGAGAGGAGCTGAGGGAGAGGGAGAAAAGAGAACTCTAAGCAGGCTCCCTGCTCAGTGCAGAGCCTGATGTGGGGCTCAACCTCACAACCCTGCTATCATGATCTGAGCCAAAATCAAGAGTCAGATGCTTAACCGACTGAGCCACCCAGGCACCCCTCATTCTGTATCTTAATTATTTATCTATTTCCCCTATTTGTCCGTGAGCTTTTTTTTTTTTAAAGAAGCTTCTTTTTTATTTATTTGAGAGAGTGAGTGAGTGAGTGAGTGAGCACACAGATGGAGAGGGAGAGGGAGAAGCAGACTCTGCTGAGCAGGGAGCCCGACGTGAGGCTTGATCCCAGGATCCTGGGATTATGACCTAAACTAAAGGCAGACACTTAACTGACTGAGCCACCCAGGCGCCCGTCTGTGAGCTTCTTAAGGGCAAGGTCATCTTTTCTTTTCTTTTTTTAATATATATTTTTAAGATTTTATTTATTTATTTGGCAGAGAAAGACACAGCGAGAGAAGGAACACAAGCAGGGGGAGTGGGAGAGGGAGAAGCAGGCTTCCCGCGGAGCAGGGAGCCTGATGTGGGGCTTGATCCCAGGACCCTGGGATCCTGAGCCGAAGGCAGATGCTTAACAACTGAGCCACCCAGGCACCCCGGTCATTTTTTCATCTTTGCATCTCCAATGCATAGCAACTGGCACACCGATGTTCTCAATATGAGATTGTGAGATCTATCTCCATTAGCAGAACTGTTGTCGATTTGTGATTTATTTATACATATGATAAATATTAAGACAGGCTAAAAGTCTTATTCTTCATAAATATTTTTGTGATTCTTTTTGATTGTATCTTTAGAAACATCTGTATCAGTAAATTCTTTATACTTATAAACAAACTAGCCATAAAGTTATACCTGTATTATTCCTCCTTATTTTCTCTCTTCTTTCCAATTCATTCTGACCCACCACCCCAGCTACTAATACTTGGTGATACTTACAATTTCTCTCCCCCTTGCAAGGAAAAAAAAAACAAAAAACCTCTTCTGGGCTCTAAGCTATAGAGCCTCATATTAGCTCACATCTCTCAAAGGGAAGATCTTATTTATCTTTATACTCCTATCACCTACTGGCCATGCTGGCACATTGTGTATGATAAAATCTCGTTTGTTCAACTCAAATGTCAACTAATGAGTGGATAAGTAAAATGTGGTATGTTATGGAATATTATTTGTCAACAGAAAGAAATGAAATACAAATACATGCTACAACATTAATGAATCTTAAAAACATGCTCAGTGAAAAGAAGCCAACCACAAGACTATGCATGTATGTATGCCATTTATATGTAATGTCCAGAATAGGCAAATCTATAGAGACCTAACTACTATAGTAGTTTCCAGAGGCTGAAAGTTAGGAGGTAATGGGAAGTGACTGGGGATGGGGATGGGACTTTTTTGGGGGGTGATGAGAATATTCTAAAATTGGTTGCAGTGATGGTTGCACAACTCTAAATATACCCCAAACCATTGAATTGTATACTTAAAATGTATGGATTATATGATCTCAATAGAGCTGTTATTAAAAAAAAAAAAGAAAAAAAATCTTGTTTGCTTTTGCTACAGAGCTGAAAAGGGGTCAGAGATTGAACATACAAGTGTACAATGGAGATGACAGACAAGTTTATTTAGCAAACACTCCTCACTAGGGTTGGTACAGCCTGCTGGGCGAGTGAATCTTTAACCATTAGCGCATGCTAAATAGCCAGTGTGTACTAGAGAGGAATGTGGAGTAAGTAGGAAGTCACTCAACTGATTTGTGACATGAATACATGAGCAAAGTAATTTAAAGCACTGAAATTCCTCAATTCTAAGGACCAAGAAATTTAAGTCTTTAAAGATCCCATTCCACTAAGACTGGCCTTTGCTCTATCCCTGGCTATTGTGACTGGCAACGAGTATCACCTACTTGGTTATAACTTGTCCTACTCCAAGACTGATTGCTGAATTGGTGCTTACCACCATATCTCCTTAACCTGAATTCTCTTAAGAAGCATTCAGAAATTAACAATGGCCTGTTTTGTTTCCTGCTGAGTCATTTTCTGAGTATACTTGCTACAGTGAATAATGGTCCCCTAAAGACGTCTACATGTTACTCTCTAGAACCTGTGACTATGTTACCTTACATGGCAAAAAGGGCTCTGCGGATATGATTAAATTAAAGGATTTTGAACCAGGGTGATTATCCTGGATTATTCAGGTATGTTCAATGTAATCACAAGGGTCTTTGTAAGTGAGAGGTAGAAAAGTCAGAATCAGCAGAGATGTGATGACAGAAGCAGCAGTCAGAGTGATGTGATTGCTAGCTGGCACCATGAGCAAAGCAATGGGGACAGCCCTCTTCTCAAAGCTGGAAAAGACAAGAAAACAGATTCTCCCTTAGAACCTCCAGCCCTATCGACTTTTTGATTTTAGCCCTCTGAAACCCATTTCAGACTTCTGACCTCCAGAACTTTAAGATAATATATCTGTATAGTTTTAGGCCACTACATTTGTGGCAATGTGTTAAGCAGCAATAGGAAACTAATACACTTGCCCCTACCATCAATATCATCATCAACATCAGGCCTACAGCATATGTCTCTTGTTGGGGGAATCCAGTTGTTTTTATTGCTCAAGATAGAGTACTGATTTGGAACAAATGTTAATTGTGTCAGAGTAAAAATATTTTTCCCTTTGCACTACATGAAGCTCCAAAACTAAACAGTGGAAACTGCAGTTTGATGAACAGCTAATGGTCAATATAGGCAAAGAAAACACAGAAACATACAATCCTTTCATTGGAATTTTAAATCATGGATTTCATAATAATATTATATATCAATAATAACTTCAGGGGTGCCTGGGTGGCTCAGTCGTTAAGCGTCTGCCTTCAGCTCAGGTCATGATCCCAGGGTCCTGGCATCGAGCCCCGCATCGGGCTCCCTGCTCGGCGGGAAGCCTGCTTCTCCCTCTCCCACTCCCCCTGCTTGTGTTCCTGCTCTCGCTGTCTCTCTCTCTCGCTGTCAAATAATTAAATAAAAAATCTTAAAAAAAATAATAATAACTTCAATTGTTTATGTGGTCTTTGACATGTTCTTTAGGAGAAGCTTTAAGAAGGGTACCAAAACGAGACAGAATGAGCAGTTTGGAATGGGATCTTTCATCGAAGGCTTGGCAGTAGTTAGCAAATACAAGATAACATCCCAGGGATAAAGGAACACAAAGTAGGCAGTAATAGAAAAAGGCTCTCATCTAAGATATAACCAGTAATAGAGTGAAGGAATGGAGGAAAAAAACAAGACACAGAAAACTAAACACCATGAGACGATACTAAGATCAGATGACTGCTCCAATTTCTCTATTCCATTAGTTTTAATTTGATCTTTAGCCTAATATACACACAACTTGCAAATTTTCCCAACATTCTTTTTTTTTCTAACGTTCTTTTTCTAGTTCCAATGTAAAGCTCTTGCAAATGAGCTGTGAGCTACAATTTGATAAGAAAGCATAACATTTCCAACAACTGTGAAAATACTATTCACACTTACTATTCATTCTTTCCATTATTTAAGAAGACTTGTCATACTGATAGCATCAATTTTATATCAGTTTCTACCCTCCCCCTGCCAGGCTAAGTGTTCAATAAAGAAATCTCTTCCTTACAATTGCACAGCGTGGCATTTTTGAAGAAATTCCATCTTCTTCTGTTGCCCCATTGGGTCCAGGTACCTCTTTTCTCCTCTTTCTTGTGTTCATTTTGGCTGAACTCTGTGCATCCATCTTCTTTTAACTGGTCATAGAAAGTGAAAAAGAATTTTTTTCTCATTGAAGTGGAGAAAAAGTCTGTCACCAGTATTTCAGAGATGTTAACATGGATACACTCAGCAAAAGATCAATTCCATAGCACACATTTCACAAGATGAGCCAATTGCATCTGGCAAAAACAACAAAGCTTCAATAAACACATGCTCTAGTAGAAACAATGAAATGCCTCTCTGGAACAATGGCCACAATTAATCACCTGACCCTGGAAATTATTACCCTGACCAATATAGCCTGTACACCAACTGCTAATTTCATATCCTGACTGAATGTAAAAGATTCAAAAAACTTGGCTGAGAAAGTTAGTTATATAGACTTCTACCACCAGCCCTTATAACATCCCTGGGACATCTGGAGATATATAACAAGTACAAGGAAATGTGAAAAGTATGTTTTTGGTGCAGATGGAAAAAAAAGAGCTTTTTAAAAAAGAGACAGCCATCACCAATTCCTGGTTTAACAAAGCTGGATTTTTTAACTCTAAATGCTCTGTAGGTTTCAGATATCACTCCACAGGGTTACATCTATTAAAATTGTGAAGTGTACTCTATCTTTTAAATGTCCTTCCTCTTCCTTTTCCAATACCCATTTCCCCGTCCTCTTTCAGAGTCAGAACCTTAAGCCTGTTGTGAGCCCCCAACTATTAAAACCCCACCCAAGCTCCTCCTTCCCCAGTGAAAACTTTATTACTGTCTCACTTAGCACAGAGCTTCTAGCACGAGCTACCACAGAAAAGTTCTGAATATTTGATGTTTCATTTAGATGTTGGCTTGTGCTACCTCTCCAACACCCTGTAAGGATATCTGCATTTTTCTTGGGTATCATAATTTACACAAATAAATTAATTTAATAATGATGTGATTTGAGGCATCAGCCAGAAATTGGGGATAGAAGAACTTTAATGATCAATTGCCATCTCTGCCAAGACATGATACCATGAATGGTAGAAGAAAGATCCTTAGAGCAGAAGTGAAAAACAAAACAAATGCCAGACAGAACTAGGACATTATACTCCGCCTCACTGCCTCTAATAACCTCTCCTGAATAAAATGTTCATCTAAACAACTGCAATTGTGCCTTTCTTTCCTCTGGCTAAAGTGGCAATGTGACAAGATCTACAAGAAACCTGACCTAATTCTTAAGAGACTGAAGGTGACACCCATGAGTCCTGGCTAAGTATTAGGCTGACATGAAAAATGTCAGAGTCTAAAGTGAAAGATGAATACCACCCAGAAATGTCCTTTCATCACAAATGCAAATTAAAATGGAATAAGGAATACATTTAACAAGTCTTCCAGTGATGATGATAACTTTTCTTCAATATTGTTATTAATTTTTCTTTGTAAATATCCAGAGGTTGTATTACTACTCCCACCTCACCAGTCTGAGAGGCCTACTAAAAACACCTAATCAGAGGTGCCAAGGCACAGTCAGTTAAGCATCTGCCTTTGGCTCAGGTCATGATCCCAGGGTCTTGGGATCAAGCTCCACGTCCAGGTCCCTGCTCAGTGGGGAGCTTGCTCCCTCTGCCTCCCTGCTCATGCTCATGCTCTCTCTCTCTCACAGCAGCAGCAAAAGCCTGCCACTCTGCCTATTTGTGCTCTCTCTGTCAAATAAATAAATAAAATCTTAAAAAAAAAGATTTCTTTAATTTCTGTTCCTCTTCTGACATTACAAATAGGTGTCATTGTAAAAGCACCTATACTTTCCATTTGTGATATAAAACAGTTTTAAGGGTGCCATAATAAATCAAGGGAATAAATGTGATATCGTATTTTTCAACAATTACTTTCTATAAGTTCAAGTTAAAATTCCTTAATGTTTAATAGAAAAATACTTAACTTATGCTCTTTCTCCCTCAAACAAATAAAATCTTAAAAATAATAATAACCTAAAAAAACCCCACCTACTCAGTCCAATTAATGACCATTTCTATTTGCATACAATAGGACTTTGCTTAAGTATCTGTTAACTTCTCGGGGTAATTAGACAAAATCCATTATGAGAAATGCAATCAGCAATCTTGTGTCAGGGAGTTGAAGGTCAGGTAGTCAGTAGTACTGAGAACTTAACTGTGTATAAGGTACTATAACATTTCTTGAAGTAAAAACTATTTTCTCAAGAGGACCTCAATTCAGCTGAGGAAACCACATGTTAATGATACAAAAATGCTCCTTAGGATTCTAAAACCACTGGGGGAAAGTTTGTTAAAAAACAGGATATTTACAATTTCAAAGAATCGCCAAGTATTTTGAAGTAATCCTCACAGATTACTTATTAATTACAAAGGGAAAAGAGTTACCTTTAAAGTGAAAAAAATTTCTTAGCTAAGTGATCAAAGTTAATTAACATCACCAATAATGCCTCCTGATGTAAGGCACTGAGGACATATTACCTGCCAAAAAAGCATACTGTGTATGGGTTTATGAGGAACAAGCAAACAAACCTCAATTAAAGGACGTTCTATAAAACAACAGGCCTGTTACTCTTCAAAAAATGTCAATCATGATAGACAATGAAAGGCTGAGGGATTGTTCCAAAGAAAAGACAACTAAATTTCATTTCTAGATTGGGGGAGAAATTGTTATAAGGTAGAGTTATTAAAACAATCAGTAAAATTTGAATATGAACTGTGTATCAAATCATAATACACATCAATGTTAAAATACATTTGATAATTACACTGTTATGTAAAAGACTATCTTTGTTTTTAGGAGATAAAAGCTGAAGTACCTGGGGATAAAGGGGCATGATTTCTGCAGCTTACCCTCAGCAGAAACAGAAGCAGCAGCAGAAGCAGAAGAAGGAGAAGCAGAGGAAAAAGGAGGAGGAGGAGGAGGAGCAGCAGCAGCAGCAGAAGGAGAAGCAGCAGCAGCAGAAGGAGAAACAGAAGAAGCAGCAGAAGCAGTAGAAGCAGCAGAAGCAACAGAAGAAGAAGGAGGAGGAAGGGATGGGGAAGGAGTGGGAGAAGGAGGAAAAAAATTGTGTATTGTTACATTAAAAAAAGGGGGAGGGCGCCTGGGTGGCTCAGTCGGTTAAGCGACTGCCTTCGACTGCCTTCGGCTCAGGTCATGATCCCAGAGTGCTGGGATCGAGTCCCGCATCGGGCTCCCTGCTCAGTGGGGAGCCTGCTTCTCCCTCTACCTGCCGCTTCCCGTGCTTGTGCACTCTCTCTGACAGATAAAATTAAAAAAAAATTTTTTTTAAATGTTCTATAAAAATTTTCCACACAGGCTCTCATATAAGCCTGTCTTTCAGGTTTTCTAGAAATTGATTCCTTCTCTTTCCTAATTCTTTGAATTAGTATGACTGATACAAATATTCCAAGAAGTATATGTTTTAGTAATCTAAACATCTTGCAAGGAAGTAAGATCATAACAGCAACAGTTATAATAATGGCTCTCTTTCTTTGAATACTAGGCACTTAATATACATTAAGTATATTAATGCTAGGCACTTAATATACATTATTCTCATTTAACCCATATAACCTGAGATGCAGGCATTATTAGCCCCAACTTACAAATGAGAAAACTAAGGAACAGGGACGTTAAGTAAGAGATCCAAGAGATCACAAAGCTAGCCGTGGGAGAGCCAGGATTTAAATCCAGACTTGTCTAATTCCAAAGTCGTTACCACTATTTTTTCTGTCTCCCAGAAATCCAAGATTTGTAAAAAGAAGCTGTCTCGTCATCAATACTGCTGCTTCCTTCTGTCAAGAACATTCTATGGCATGGGTCCCTTAAGTTCTTGCAGACTTAAGTAAGTACTAACTGCACAGTAGAATAAAAGGTCACAGTTACTTAAAGGTAAACAAGGTCTCAGGACCAGTCGAATAGAACTGATGTGGCTATTGGCCTGATTCAGTCAGTCCAATTTGTCAGCTGTACAGATGTGTAGATCTTTCCTATTGGATAGTTTTCCTAGGATTTTCTTATAAACTTCCAATTTAAGCAATAAAGATTTCTTTAATCTTAGGACGCCAGGATGGCTCAGCCAGTTGAGCGTCTGCCTTCAGCTCAGGTTGTAAACCCCCGGGGTCCTGGGATTGAGCCCTGCATTGGGCTCTCTGCTTGGTGGTGAGCAGGTTTCTTCCTCTCCCTCTGCCTGCCACTCTGCCTATTTGTGCTCTCTCTGTCAAATAAATAAATAAAATCTTAAAAAAAAAGATTTCTTTAATCTCTGTTCCTCTTCTGACATTACAAATAGGTGTCATTGTAAAAGCACCTATACTTTCCATTTGTGATATAAAACAGTTTTAAGGGTGCCATAATAAATCAAGGGAATAAATGTGGTATCGTATTTTTCAACAATTACTTTCTATAAGTTCAAGTTAAAATTCCTTAATGTTTAATAGAAAAATACTTAACACATCCAAAGACATGTTTATAGGAATTTCTTCAGAAGTCTTTGCTCTGGGGTACCTGGGTGGCTCAGTCAGTTGGGCGGCTGCCTTCGGCTCGGGTCATGGTCCCAGGGTCCTGGGAACGAGCCCCGTGTCAGGCTCCCTGCTCTGCGGGGGGCCTGCTTCTCCCTCTCCCTCTGCCTCCTTCTCTCCCTGCTTGTGCGGTCAAATAAATAAATAAAAAATATTAAAAAAAAAGAAGTCTTTGCTCTGTGTGGGGGGTGGAGGAGTGGAAAGGTATGTGTGCTATAATATTTTTATAGCTTTATTGAAGTATAATTGACATACAATAAACTGTATTTAAAGTGTATAACTTAATGAGTTTTAACATAACTATACATCCGGGAATCATCAAAATTAAGAGAATCAACATACTACCATTGTCAGGTTTCCTCATGCCACATTAGAATCCATCTCTTCCTCCCCGACTTCAACTTTGCTTTACTTTTTTGTTTGTCTGGCTTTTTTTTTATACTATGGCAAAATATATGTAACATAAGATTTGCTTTCCTTTCTAACTGCTTACTTCTTAAAGCACTGAACCATCTTGTCATATGATTCAACTTAACTAGACAAACACATGGTTTGATTTTTGATTGCCCCTCAAATCTTTCTATTCCTGAAGAATCCCTACTAATAATTCATTACTTAGCTAAAAGGTTAAAACCTTTTGGTGGATAATATTGAACTAGAAAGAAGCAAAAGCTCTCCCTCTAAGAGTTAAAATACTGCCAGTGTGATTTAAATATATTCGAAAGCCAAACTGGTATCTGGGGTAATTGGACCTTGTAATATCCATTCTATTCCACTAGATTAAAAAATCATACAAAAAATATAAAATATCACAATAAGGACTCAAGGCAAGAGAAAGAATTTGTGTGATTAGCTAAAGCTAAAGTAAAATTCACAAACATAGAAGGAATCATGTGGTTACTGTGATTACAGTGGTTACTTTTGTTGTTAACATGTTACAAAGCCCTTTGGTAAATAATAGTAACACTAATATATTTTACCTGTATTTCAATTGAGTACATATAACAAAATCTCTCCATCTGCCTTATATAATCACTTTCAATCAAATGTCTAAGGCAGTATTTCTCAGTATTTTTTATCCATGCTCCATCAAATGTCTAAGGCAGTGTTTCTCTGTATTTTTTATCCATGCTCCATTTTAAGAAATATAGAAATTTTGGGGTGCCTGAGTGGCTCAGTCTGTTAAGCCACTGCCTTCGGCTCAGGTCATGATCCTGGGGTCCTGGGATCGAGTCCCACATCCAGCTCCCTGCTCAGCAGGAAGCCTGCTTCTCCCTCTCCCTCTGTCTCCCGGCTAGCTTGTGCTCTCACTTTCTGTCAAACAAATAAATAAAATCTTTAAAAAAAAAAAAAAAAAGAAATACAGAAATTTTAACCTCACTCCATCAGCATAGTGTTATGGTTTAAGAGTTCAGGCCCTAAAATCAGATTACCTAAGCATGAATCCCTTCTCCACTACTTACTAGCCACGAGAACTTGGACAAATTCCTTAATTGCCAGAGTTGCATCACCTAACAAATGAAGTTCAAATGGAGTACTCCATGTAAGCCTTAGTTCAGTGCCTGGCACACAGTAAGTATTTGTAAGTATTACCTACTATATTATTTAGTAGTAGTAGTTGTTATCATCTGCCTTAAAGCTTGCCTTCTTGTGTATCCCCTATATCCAGAAAGATTTTGTCAAGTTTTCCCCCTAGGATTACTATTATGAAAAGTATACTTTTTTTTGAAAGATTTTATTTATGATTTAAGAGAGAGAGAGCATGAGCAGGGGGAAGGGCAGAGGGAGAAGCAGACTCCCCACTGAGCAGGGAGCCTAATGTGGGGCTCAATCCCAGGACCCTGAGATCATGACCTGAGCGGAAGGCAGATACTTAACTGACTGAGCCACCCAGGTGCCCCATGAAAAGTATACTTTAAATGTAAAAATATTAATATTCACAACCCTTTGACATAGGTATATTGTTTTTATTACTATTTTACAGATAAGAAAACTGAGGCACAGATGATAAGGTCACACAGCTAGTAAGTAGCAAAGCTAAGAATCAAATTCAGCCAGCCTGGCTGCGGACTACACACTCCTAATCACTAGAGTATATAATATGATACAATACCATACTATTACAAGAAGGTACCTGGTAACTATCTCTAAATATCTGAATGCCTGTCATGCTGGATAGAGCAAATACCCAGACAACAAAAAATAGATCACTGGTTGGAAGAGGCAGAGTTATAAATGGTAACTAAACATAATAAAAACCTTTTTAGGAATAAGAGTTATCTGAAACAGAACTGGGTTAACTCAGGAGGCATTTCATTTTGGCACACCAGGATATTCAAGCAGAGGTTGTGTAGAAACACATTTATTCATTTTGTTGGTCATTATCCTGTTAAAGTCCATCTTGGTTGATCTTTTTGCTTATCCAATCTGTTAAAATAATGTCAAATCTTGACTGTCTATATAATATTAGCTATTTATCCTAATTTAATGTAGTCTATAAACTTGGAAAGGTTTTTGTCTCCAACCAAATCACTGTCGAAAATACTGATCAGGATAGATATATGTCACCATACACCAATGTGACCTACCACTAGATCCCTCCCCCACTTAAGATCCACTCTTTTTTTTTTTAAGATTTATTTATTCATTTTATGGGGGGGGGCAAGGGCAGAGAGAGATGAAAAGAGAAACTCAAGCAGACTCCACGCTGAGCACAGAGCCTGACACAGGGCTCAATCTCACAACCCTGAGATCACAATCTGAGCCGAAACAAAGAATGGGACGCCCAACCGACTGCACCACCCAGACGCCCCGAGATCCACTTTTAGAGTACTAGGTTAGTACAATATAAACACAGTAGAATTTATCTTTAGAAAACAGAATAGAGGGGCGCCTGGGTGGCTCACTCGGTTAAGTGGTTCAGGTCATGATCCCAGGGTCCTGGGATTGAGCCCGGCATCAGGCTCCATGCTCAGTGGGGAGCCTGCTTCTCCCTCTCCCCTTGCCCCTCCCCTCCACCTCTCCCCACTGCTCATGCTCTCTCACATGCTCCCTCTCAAATAATATCTGAAAAAAAAAAAAAAACAGAAACAGAGTAGAGAATATATTTAAATTTCTTAATGATTAGGGTATTCAATCAGATGTAAATCTGTTTTATTGCATTATCACACAATTCACATCTCTATCACAATACCAAAGATTATGATAATAATTATAGCTAACATTTAGCACACTTGCTATGTGCCAGGAAGTTTTAACCTTTGCATATGTTAAATAATTTAATCCTCCCAACAATCCTGTAAGTTAGATAATACTATTATCCCTATTTTGAAGATGAGGAAATAGAGGCACAGCTAAGTTAAATGACTGAGGTCACACACCTAGGACAGAGCAAAAATAGGATTTGGCCCTAGGCATTTTGACTCTAGGGTCTGTGCACTTAACAGCACCACCATGCTGCCTAGTATATAAAATGGTCATACTTGAATTTAATCAAAACCACATATTACAGTCAGGAACTTAATTTCATTTTTCATAAACAATGGGCTCCCTTCTCACTGGACCTATCAATGGCAAACTATTCAAGAACTCTAGGGACTTGTTTTGGTTTGGGCCACAGTAAAAGAGCAGAGAGGACACTAGACTAGGAATCACATATAAACTGGGATTTAATTCTAGCTCCTTCTAGTACCTTAACTCTAAGTCTAAAGAGTGATCACAAGGAAGGCTCTAATCAAATATACTTAATTTCTAAGTCATGCTAAGGATGAAATGAGAAACTAGACTATAAATTTCCTGATGTAGCGGATATTTGTTGTTTGTCTTCCCACTGTTCAATCCTGCTCTGAAAAGAGCCCATTTTCATCTGGGGACTCACTTTCATTTGGTCTATGTAAGCTCCAACTTCAAACCCTAGCATCAGATCACATGTACCAAACTTAAACCAATCAGCGTTATCATTCTCCCCTGGCCACAGACTGGAGGAGGAAGGGAGAAGGGACAGTAATAGGTGACCTGAGTCAGTCCAATCAGAGTACATTTCAGAACTCACCAGATGGAAAGGCTTAGATGAAGATTATCACTTCTCTTTGTGGATCTAAACCTAGAGACATGGCTTTGGGAAGCATCCTGTGACAAACTAGTGGCCATCCTATCACCAGGAGGAGAGCCTTTTTTGAAAGCGTTGACACAGAGTAAGCAAGCTGATGATGGGGAGAATTCAGATCCTGAACCGTCTAACTGTGCCAACCAATACATTCATTCCCCTTTTTGCTTAAGTTAGTTAAACTGGGTTTCTTATCACTTAGAACCACAAAAATCTTAATTGGTGCATTTAATACCTAGCAATGAGCTCTGGTACAGAGTAGGCACACTCAATTACTATTTGAATATACTAAGTATAGAAAACCACTTTCGAAATTTTGAAAAGCACTTTATTCAACATTACTGTTTTGTTTTGATGGAAAGGAGTCAAGTTCTTGTCAGTTTATAAGTGTATCAAAGATGGCACAACAAAGCTCCCATCCTGTTAAAACTATTTTTCCTTATCTGCTTACATATAGTTCTTCTATTTTTCTAAAGATGACTTTTGTGTCTTACACAGTATTTTACATTATACTTTGAACATTACACATTAGACTTAAACTCAGGTCTTAAGATCCTAGGGATTTGGAACAAATACACCTAATACTTTTGGTGTTTCATGTAAAACACTTCTGTATCTTATCCACTTTCTTAGGAGATGGAGAACACCAAGATCACAGACATTCTTTAACAATAACTCTAAAAGAATTTTGAAATTATAAAAAGATTGTCTCATGCCTTTCCTCTAAAACTACTACTATTTTTTAAACTTTGACTCTATAGATCTCTCAAGAGACCATTTTTCACTGGCTCTTAGACCAACCCCATGCCACATCTACTAACTTATACACCATGAAAGCGTACAGAATAATTTAATTATTAGTGCCTTACTGGAAGAAATTACCAGTTCCCCCAAAGTTACAAAAGATGCCTGACATATCAGGTTTGCCATTGAGAAAAGGTATGTTGGAGGATGAGAGCATACTGAGGATAGTAAATACATGTTGGCTTTTAGTTCATTATACTGAAACTTAGCTATACCTAAAACCACATCACCTTTACCACATTCACAATTGCCCAGTTGTTCCAACAATGAGGAACAATACTTCCCAAACTCTCCATTTATGATAACTGCACCTTTGGAATCAACCAACACTATTAAGTAAAGGTGCAGTGATTTCCCTGGAAAAGGGAATATCTACACTCAAGAGAGGAAAAAACAAACAAAAAAAACACATACACAGGCTGCCTTAACAGAACAGGCTGTCCAGAAGGTGATAAGGTTGGAAAAAGATGGCACCTCCTCAGAACCAATATAGTGTAAGATCAGAATGGGGCTGAGGAGTGGAGAATTACCTAATACTCTCTGTAGGCGGATCCTGGCTTCTAGCCATAGCATCCATATTAATTAAGCTACGATGAGTCAGAATGAAAGTAGTTGGAGATAAGATACATAGCCTCCCCCTTAAACTCATTAGGGTGTGCCAAAGCTTCCTGTTTCCTTAGCGGTTTATCCTACAAAAAAAGTTTCTTTGTAAAATGAAACTATTACAAGAGAGAAAGGGATCTGAGACCATTTGTAAGGCCTGATCTTTCTAACCTTTACAGTCCCTAGTAACCTATCTTTAGTCAAAATCCCCACTGATGCACAGATCTAAGTATGGACATACCTGCCACAACCACCAGACCACCACCATGCCTATTAAGTGAATTAGTGTCTCTAAATTGCTTTCAAGATACAGAATGTAGTATCTGTGCCTGTGATTTTTACTCAGATTCACAAAATCTGGCTCCATTTCTGCTGACTCACCTCCCAGTACACACTGCTTGCCTTGTTCTTCAATGTTTCAATAAATGCCCGCTTGGATGCATCAATTTTGCTACTAAGAAAAGTACACCGAAGTGGAAATGTGTGTGAGGTGGGAAGGGCAGCAGTGAGGAGACACTGAGGATAAATCTGGTCAAGTGTTTTTCCAATGTAAGTGTCCTAAAGGCGACAAAATCTGGGTACTGGTATGCACACGCTTGTGTTTTAAAGATGACAGTGTCCTGCAAGTGTAGTTTTAAGGACTCCCACCCAACCCCTTCTATTCTACCTCCTTATTGCTAGTAGATCTAGTAAGCACCCCAGGGTGAAAGAGGAGGTAGATTCTGCTTCCTAACCTATGCAACAACCTAAGTAATAGCAAATTGCAAGCACGTATATTCTTCAAGTTTCAAAAACTGAATTCAAATTTGACAGAGTACTACAGGAACTATCTGCAACAAGAGGAGACATGAATTTTTCCTTTGCATTCTATTCCTGCTTCTCCCATCTCTGGGACATTATCTTCCTCGGTAAAACCATATCTCAGTAATTTTCCTTTGGCATACCAATGTCCAGGTCCAAAGCTGAGTGAGCAAGCATACTTTATTTTTTTTAAAGATTTTATTTATTTATTTGACAGAGAGAGACACAGCGAGAGAGGGAACACAAGCAGGGGGAGTGGGAGAGGGAGAAGCAGGCTTCCCGCCGAGCAGGGAGCCCAATGTGGGGCTCAATCCCAGGACCCTGGGATCATGACCTGAGCTGAAGGCAGACGCTTAACGACTGAGCCACCCAGGCGCCCGCAAGTTGTGGAGGTTAATAAAGTGGTGCTCTTTTTTTAAGATTTTATTGACAGAGATGTGCTCAGCAGCACATATACTAAAATTTGACAGAGAGAGCACAAGCAGGGGGAGTGGCAGGCAGAGGGAGAGGGAGAAGCAGGCTCCATGCAGAGCAGGGGGGGAAGTTGGAGGGAGGATATGCCTAACCCACAGTGGGGAGGAGGGATTGGATTCAAGAACCAGCAGACCTCACAGGCCAAAAATGGCCCACTGCCTGCTTTTGAAACTAAAGTTTTTTTTGTTTTTTGTTTTTTTGTTTTTTGTTTTTTTGTTTTTAACATAACTTTTTTTTACTGAATATTTACTTTTTATTTTTATTTTGTTTTTTATTTTTTTAATTATGTTATGTTAATCACCATACATTACATCATTAGCTTTTGATGTAGCGTTCCATGATTCATTGTTTGTGCATAACACCCAGTGCTCCACGCAGAATGTGCCCTCTTTAATACCCATCACCAGGCTAACCCATCCCCCCACACCCTCCCCTCTAGAACCCTCAGTTTGTTTCTCAGAGTCCATAGTCTCTCATGGTTCGTCTCCCCCTCCGATTCCCCCCCCTTCATTTTTCCCTTCCTCCTATTTTTTTTTTTTTTTTTTTTACATATAATGTATTATTTGGAACACGACCATGCTCCTTCACTGATGTACTATCTATGGCTGCTTTTGTGCTAATCGCAGAGTTGAGTAGGTGGCAATAGATACTGTATAACTTATAAAGCCTAACATTTACTATCTAGATGGCCCTTTACTAAAAAAAGTTTGCCAAAAAAGTTGCCATCTTATACTAAATGAAGATGGAACTAGTTTTATCAATAATTTGGTAGCAAATCCTACCTAGATTATGCAAACAGTAAAGTAAAAGTCAGTGCTAGGAATATGGTTATTTCAAGAAATTGAACTGTACCTTTCTGATATAGGACTACTGCAGTTTATGTCACCAACCTGTGTATGTTACATTATATAGAATAAGTCAGAAGTACACCCGATTTGGGAAATTCTAAATGAAAAAGTAAAGATCACAAAATAACCACACTGACACATTAGTTTTAAAACAGAGCTCAGTGGTATGCCTCAATATTTGAGGCTACTAAATTGCCACATCTAAGATCTTAGTTTTGAACTTGATCTCTTCCCTCTAATTTCTTCAGAGAAATCTTTATTCAACAAACACTGAGTGGGCACTTACACTGTGCCAGACCCTGGGTTCACCCTGGAACAAAATAAAGGTTATATTTGGGCCTTGCCACACAATAGAATATTTCAAGAAAGAGATTATCCTAAAAACCACAAAGGACACTTGTAATAATTCTTATGGTTAATAATTTTGCTCTCCCACCACTCCACTACAAAATTCAGTGAGTAAACTCTGTGTTTAGATTCTGCTTTTCCTAGAGTGGGTTATAGAATTTATATCTCTAAGGCAGGGTCTATGACAGATTCAGGGAATTCTGGGATTTGGACAAAAAAGAATTATATATTCATTTTTACTAACCTCTGGCAAATTCACCATTTCCTTCAATTATGAACATAAGCCACAATAGTAATAGATCATCACTAATAGAAATCTTAGATATTTTCAGATAGCATTACACTTATTACACATATTTTGGAATATTGTTTAAATATATCATTTTTAAATTATTATAAGATCCATTGACAGTAAACATTATTTACGATGTTAAAAGCATATATAGTATTATATTACACATTTTATTTTATATTTATGTAATTTTTTAAGCAGGCTCCACATGAAGCATGGAGCACAACCTGGAGCTTGAATTCACAACCCTTAGATCAAGAGTCAGGCGCTCAAATGACTGAGCCACCCAGGTGTCCCTCATACCACACATTTTTTAAAGCATTTTGATAACTTTATTTCAACATAGTTTCAAGTTTTATGTATTTAATTCTTTGTTTGGTGTAATAATATTATTCCAAAAGGGAACCTACAAGGTTTCACCATACTGCCAAAGGGGCCCATGGCACAAAGAAAGATTAAGATTTCTACTCTATGGCCAAAAAATAAACAAAGATAATCACATCTAGGATAATTACCTTTAAATTAAAAAAAAAAACTACCTAAAAAACAAAACAAAAAAACTATTTTCTGTTAAGTGCCACACATCCATTTTGTTCTCTAGCATAGAGCAAAGACCATATGTTACTATTTTTTTTTACCAGCCTTTACTTCAAAATTGGTTTGCAAATAGTTGTGAGTGTGATATAACAGCCTGGCAGACCCAGGGGTTCCCCTGGCTCACTGGCAGTCATTCTAGTATAAATATAGAAAGCTTCAAATTAATACAACTTTTAACAAGAGAGTTATCAAAAGAAAGGGAAAAAAAAGACAAAACAAAAACCGAAAAAAAAAAAAACCCAGCTATATATCTATCTACTAATCTGGTTTGCAAACAGTAAAATACAAGCAATTCAATTTATATTAATGAGGGAATGTATGTAAACAAACCTAACATAGTGCCAAATATTTGTTAGAGACTCACAAACAGTTCTTTTTTTTTTTTTTTTTCCCCTTCTGGAGTGGAGCTCTATTACATACTGCAAAATAGAGTACATAAAAATGTATATTCCCTTAATTTACTGACTGAATTGTAGAAGAGGGAGTAGAGAGAGTTCTCCAATAGAAGAGCCAAAAGATCTGACTTCAGATCAGTTATGCAAATACATGAAAAGAAAAGCATAAGAAAATTATAATTATTACTAGATATTTTGTCATTACCCATCCTTAATAACAATAGCAAATTATTATGTTTGCTTTTTCTATAAATATTTTATAAATCAATTCTTTTTTTTTTTAATAAATCAATTCTTATCAGCGTTTCTAACATGGAAAAGTTATAAACTTTTTTCCCTAGGAGAATCATGTCTAACTTAGAGTTTAGACAGCTCCACAGGGGAATCAAGAATGGGGTCAGGTGGTTTAC
This sequence comes from Callorhinus ursinus, assembly GCF_003265705.2. NCBI lineage: Eukaryota > Metazoa > Chordata > Mammalia > Carnivora > Otariidae > Callorhinus > Callorhinus ursinus. The sequence goes on from NW_027397063.1 coordinate 62,020,631, forward strand.
AAACTCCATGAGACTGTATACAAAATTTGGTGAGTATGCCTATGTTTCTGATTATTAAAGACTGTTTAAGCAGAACAGTTACTTCTGCCATAGTTAGAAAAGCTTAAACAAGAGAAAGCAAACAGTTCTTCCCTTAGTCACAGAGTGAGTTAGTGTTAACATCAGATAAAGTAACCTGGGATTTCTGAACCTAAGGCTTTGACCAAATTATTCTCCCTAAGGGACCATATATTCAAAGAGAAGGTCCCCAAGAAAAATAAAACCTCACCTATTTATGGGAAGAGAAATCATAGGCTTAGAAAGGAATAAAGTTCATTCTTTATCAATCAGGCCATTATACTGGTTTTTGAAGGGAATTTGCAAAGCAGGGTAGGTCAAAAAGAATCGTTTCATTCAACAAACACAAAGGATCCCAGAGGCAGTGCTGCAGTCCCCAAGCCTAAATGTCTTCTCTTCTAAGTCAGTTACCTTGAAACATACACAATTGACCCTTGAACAAAACAGAGGTTAGGAGCACTGTCCCCCAACACACACACACACACACGTGCGCGCCCTGAAAATCTGCTTATAATTTTTGACTCCTTCAAAACAAGCCTACTGTTGACTGGAAGCCTTACCAATAACATTAATAGTTATTAACATATTTTGTATGTTATACATATTATTTACCATATTCTAACAAGGAATGTAAGGAAGCTAGAGAAAAGAAAATGTTATTAAGAAAATCATAAGGGGGGGCGCCTGGGTGGCTCAGTTGGTTGGGCGACTGCCTTCAGCTCAGGTCATGATCCTGGAGTCCTGGGATCGAGTCCCACATCGGGCTCCCTGCTCGGCGGGGAGTCTGCTTCTCCCTCTGACCCTCTTCCCTCTTGTGCTCTCTATCTCTCATTCTCTCTCTCTCAAATGAATAGGTAAAATCTTTAAAAAAAAAAAAAAAGGAAGAAAGAAAGAAAATCATAAGGGGGCTGAGGGGCCTGGGTGGCCTGAGTGGCTTAGTTGGTTTAGTGTCTGCCTTCAGCTCAGGTCATGGTCCCGAGGTCCTGGGATCGAGCCCCACGTCCGGCTCCCTGCTCAGCAAGGAGTCCGCTTCCCTTTCTCCCTGTCCCCCATTCTTGCTCATGCTCTCTCTCTCTCTCAAATAAATCAATAAATACAATCTTTTTTTTTCTTTTTAAAGAAAATCATAAGGGGGTGCCTGGGTGGCTCAGTCGATTAAGCATCTGACTCTTAATTTTGGCCATGTTCTCAGAGTTGGTAAGATGAAGCCTGCTTCAGCTCCAAGCTAGGTGTGGAGCCTGCTTGAGATTCTTTCACTCCCTCTCCCTCTGTCCCTTCCCCCCTCCTTTCTCTCAGAAAGAAAGAAAGAAAGAGAGAAAGAAAGAGAGAGAGAAAGAGAGAAAGAAAGAGAGAAAGAAAGAAAAAGAAGAGAGAGAAAGAAAGAAAGAAAGAGAGAGAGAAGGAAAGAAAGAAAAAGAAAGAGAAAGAAAGAAAAAGAAAATCATAGGGAAGAAAAAATACATTTACAGTATTATATTTATTAAAAAAAATCACATGTATGTGGACCCATGCAGCTCAAACATGTGTTGCTCAAGGGTCAACTGTATTCTGTTACAGAAATAAATTCCTGAGTGGCTCCTTTCAGTTATGTATAATGTATGCCAAGTAAACATCTAATGTTTTAGAAAAAGGTGTAATTAGCCATTTTTTAGCGAAACAAAGACTCTCCCCTATCGTTCACAACTCAATACTTTACCATTCAAGAATCTTTCTGAACTCCCTTCCTCTATCACATAGTATATGTGTGCAGGAGGTGAGGGTGACTATTAGGTTATCAGATAAACGCAGTGTCAGATAAGTTAAAATTACCTCAAGCTTCTTCTATTAAATATTGTTTTAAAGAAAACACTGGGTGCACAATCAGTAGCACCTTTTATAAAGTCTATAGAGAGGAGGTAGTGAAACTCACTTTAGTTCATTTCATCTGCATTGCTAACAGCCCTCAGGAATGGAGATCAGTAGGGGATAAAACCACCAACTAAAACATCATCTGAATTACTCACAGCATGGTATTATTCCCAAGTTTGCCAGTCTTGGCCTCTAGCACATAATCACTGAGCTGGATAGCTAAATACACCAAAGGCTCTCCCATATGGTATTCCAGTCACCACTGTTGACTCTCCTAGCATCTCCTTTCTTCCCCATGGTGGTCACCATCTGCTTACCACTGATTACTGCACCAATTCCATTCTCAACTAGTATCTTTATACCACCAATTCTTGGTACTTACAGAATCACTAAATATCAAGATTGAAAAGGACCCTAAAGGCCGTATCTCCCTACCCCCATTCTATTCTTGGCAGAATGTTTTCTGTCTCTATCTTCAGTTCCCTTCCTAAGTCTTGCTCCTACACTCCTCAAAGCTTCCCCTTTCTCGATGTCGGCTCCTAGCAGTTTTTCCTATCACAAACCTCTCTATCCTCACTGCTTCTATAAATATCACTGTCCCTATTTCAATATGTAAGTTCTGGTTCTCCCAACTGAGATCTTGAGTTTCAGTCCTCAGTCATAACCAGTCACCTCAATTATATTTGGGACAACTTCTCCAGTTAAGTCAATCTGATGGAGCCTGTCTCCCCAGCCACAGAGCCAGTCTTTGTACTTACTTCTAAACAGTCCCCTAAACAAAGAATCATGGCATTTTAGACCTGAAAGAAAACTCAGAAATAATCTGAGTTTAAACATTTTTACTTACATTTCACACATTTCGGGATATATGAAATCCATTTTATATCATCTCATACATACATAACTGAAACAAGTTTCATGAAACAATACTTACCCTTACTATGTGAACACACTGAAAATTTCTATTGTATTCCATTAAAAAAAAATTTCAGGTGCTATCCATTAAATGGATTTCACAACCCAATAATAGGATGGAACCCCTAGTCTAGTAAACATTAATCTAGTCCAAACTTCCCATTCACTGATGAAAAAACTGGAGCTCGGTCTTGAGATAAGTTTCCCAGTCACAAGACGTTTGTCCATAAAGTTAAACTTGGGTCTATCTGGTAAGTCCCACCCAGATCCGTGTTCTTTACACTGAAGACCTTCTCTGCCCAGTCATGACCGCTCAACTACAGCCCGTGCCCAAACATAACCCTGCAGTACCATGTCCAGTCACTGAGCCCACACTGTTGTCCCCGTCAGCCCCTCAAAGTGACTGCTCGTTGGTCAAGGATCCCCCCCCCCCCCCCCCCCCCGGCTGCTGCTTCTTGTTCTCTTAGATCAGAGTCCCCGCACAGTCACTCTCTCTCGACCCCGAGTCTCCTCCAAGGCACTGCCTCATACTTTCTCGCTAACAGTCCTCTCGCAGTCTCTGCCTCGGGCTCTCCGAGGTCAGAGTCCTTTCGCATTCACCGCTCCTGGGTGGCACACTCCTCGCAAGCAGCTACATCTCGGTCAGCCCCCTCGCTGTCACTGCCTCTGGCTCACAGCAGCCTCGTAACCCCTCCTCACGCTCCCCTCGCTGTCACTGACCTACTCTTCAGTCAGTCTCCTCGTGGTCCTAGCCAAACAGTGTGTCCTCTCAGAGACAGCCGCAAGGAGATGCACACACAGGATCCTCACCTGCAGCTAACGCTCCCGGGCCCCAGTCCAGTCGGCTTTCTCCTAGGAGCCGCGTCACGGACAAGGGAAGTTGAAGAGGTTGCGGGGAGACGCCCGGGGAAGGCAGCTGACGGAACAGCGGGCCGGAAGTCCCGCCTACTGCCCGCCCTCTTGTCAATCCGAGTACGGCATTTCCCTGAAAACCACGACCCCTGACACAGTAGTTCCGCCACCACAGAGGCCCCAGGGATGGCGTGGCTGGGCAGAGAACCCCAGGCGCAAGAGATGAGATGGCCAAGGGCCAGTCTCCATGCGGAACTGGAGTTTGGGGTGAAGACACCGCCTCGTGAGAGGATACGGCCGTGAACTGTCGCGCGTGCTCGCTGGCAGTCAGTCAAGATTGCGTTAGGCCGCTGGCTCCCCAGCTCCGGGCCAGCCTCCCCCGGGGAGGGCCTGCCCTCTCCGGCCTTTTCATCCCCGTCCCCGGCGTCTGGCGCAGGGCAGGTGGCCCTGACGCCTTCCGCCGGGGACCCGTCGGCCTGCGGCCGCTTCACCACAGCGCCAACTTTGCCCTGCTTGGTCACGTAGGGAGAATTCCTGTCCGTCAGCCCAGCCCTGTGGTGACCTGTAGCAGGTCCCAAAGCCTCGTTTCTGGTATTTCTGACCCAGGTTGGCTCACCGAAAAATGATCAATAGGAATCAACCGCGGGCTAGTTGAGCAGGAGTGCATTCAAGGGAGGCCAGCTGGTGGGGAATCACATGTTGCAGGGTATCTGGTAAAGAGAAAAGTTTTCCTTTGCTAAAATGAACCTTTGGAGGGGTCCCTTTTGATTCCATAGATGCAAGACGAGCAAATACCCAATGGGAGTTACGGGAGGGAAATGTAAAAGAACTTTAAATGTATTTATTACTATTCTTTGTCTACATGCTTGACTTGAAAGTGGCTGAGAAAAAAAGTGGATGGATACACTTAGGACTGCTGAGGAGCCGCCAGAGAGAAACAGGATTTAAGTTGTAACCCTTTCTCTTTTGCATTTCAAATAGTTACTTGAACGGCCTGGAAACTCAGGTGTTTCAAGTTAGGGCTGCTAGCCAGGGGACTACAAGGGGAACATCACTCCAAAGAGAGTGGGAGCTTGGATAGTACCCAGAATAATCTCAGAGTCTTAAGGGACAGCTGATTTCATACACAACTTGGACACTGTCCCTAACACTACGGCAGACCCTGGAGAAAATGTGCGTTTAACCTAATCAGCTGTGTAAGGTGTAGGATAGCAATAGCTAAGCGGAAACTCTGGATGAGAGATAAAGACAACAATTCAAAATGTACAAAAAACCTTTATGCACAAATAAATTCATCTCAGTGTTATTTATAACAGTGAAAAAATAATAATCCCTTAATAAGGAAATGGCAACGATAACCAATGGTATTACCTAGTGGAGTAAGTGCAGCTATTAAATTGTGCTTATGAAAATCATAATGGAAATAAAATGACAAACACTGCACATGACACTATGAGAAGTGAAAAATCAGGGTACAAAATTGTGTATAATGATTTTTTTAAAACCCTGAAAATAAAAAAGCACTGGTAGAAAATATACCCAAATATTTACAATTGCTTAGCTTGAACAATCGAAATATGAATTTTCCCCACTTTCCAAATACAATAAGAACATGTTACAACAAAATCAAAACACTAAAATATAAGGCCTAAAACTGAATAGACTCAGCTGCCAAAATGCCAAATTATCTTTATTTTGTTGAGATATTTAACAATAAAAAAATGTATATTTCTTCATGGTCATATTTTTACCCAACTTTTCAAAGATTCAATAGTAGAAACAGCCGAATGCCGCTACAACACAGAATAAACTGTCCTAAAAAGCAAACAAAACAGAAAACACACACAAATCCAGAAGGTTAGTACTAATGAAGGGCTAAGGGCAGCAAAGGCAATTGAAATGAACATCATCTCAGATCTTTGCCAGTTTTCAATCATGAAGGCTTTTTCCTTCTTCAATATACAAAGGATTTCCAGAATATAGCTATAAAGTTGCTTGCTGCAGGGTAACTACAAAATTGCTTGCTCAAAGGGTAGGATGGGTAAAGAATTAGATTTTCTGAAGGTAGAAGTAAAATGCAAACTAATGAGCTTTATGTAATTTCATATTCAAAAAATAAGTATTTACATTTTTCCTGATTTATCACAGAAATAACAATTAGAAATGCTTTGAGTTTCTTGGAGTAAATGCATAACTATATTATAACATCGCAGATAAAAATAACAGCATCTTGGGGTGCCTGGGTGGCTTAGTCAGTTAGGCATGAACTCTTGATTTTGACTCAGGTCATGATCCCAAGATCATGAGATGGAGCCCCATCTTGGGCTCTGCGCTCCGCAGGGAGTCTGCTCAAGATTCTCTTTCTCTCCTTCTGCCCCTTCCCCTGTGTGTTCTTGTTCTCTCTCTCTCTCTCAAATAAATAAATCTAAAAAAAAACATAACAGCACCTTGTCATAAATTCTGGGTAAGGGCAAATGGTCTCTGGGTGTTTGTTCTTAATTGATAAAATTCATTTATCTATCTTTTTAGAAAGATTTTATTTATTTATTTGAGAATGAGAGAGAGAGCACATGGGGGGGGGCGGTCAGAGGGCGAAGCAGACTCCCCGCTGAGCAGGGAGCCCGATGCGGGACTGGATCCAGGGGCTCCAGGATCATGACCTGAGCCGAAGGCAGTCGCTTAACCAACTGAGCCACCCAGGCACCCCATTTATCTATCTTTTAACTCAGAATCACAAAATGCTTCCCAGATCCCAGTTAAACTTGTTAAAACACTTTTTAGGTAATTATTATAGGACTTCCACCTGCCTCAGTGACTCCTTTGAGACCAACAAATCTCATCTCCAGCCTGGTACTACTTGGAGAAAACAACCTAAACTCAAGTACCTGATTACTAACCAAAGCAAAATTCTTTGGTTAAGCCCAGGTCCCTGCCTGCTTGGGTGGGAGAACCATGAACTGTGTTCCACAACAGTGCTATCTGTAGTGAGAAACTTGTTTTTGTTTTCATTTTACTTTCCAGGCCCTTATGGACTGATACTTTTGTAAAATACAATAAAAACTGGTAAGTAGGAAAATGGGATGAAAAAAGAAACATACAAAATATAGCCTAAACTTTTTACAATTAGATTTAATCAATATAAAATTACTTTGTCAAATTCCTGTAAGAGTTTCTAAACTCTTACACTATTTATGCACTTCTCTCATGAAGGATCTGTAAACACACAGCTCAAGGACTGGCACTGGTCTGTGGATCCCACTTTGGCTGTTCTACAGCACCGCCCAGAGCTCTCCATGTCTGTCTTATTCAAAATTTTATCCCTCGCATCTCTAGAGGAGGCTGGCACCTAATGGGAGCTCAGAATATTTGCTGAATGAATGAACTGCATTGTATAAGGACTCAATAACTCCAAAAAGCAGGAAAAACCATCACCTTAGCTTGACCCTTCCCCTAGAGAGCTGATAAATGGGATTTACGTAGTACTTCCTACTAGTCAGCCCTTGATCCCTAAGGGAGTTGAATATAAAATGAAACTGGGGGCGCCTGGGTGGCTCAGTTGGTTAAGCGACTGCCTTCGGCTCAGGTCATGATCCTGGAGTCCCAGGATCAAGTCCCGCATCGGGCTCCCCGCTCAGCGGGGGGTCTGCTTCTCCCTCCGACCCTCTTCCCTCTCGTGCTCTCTCTCTGATTCTCTCTCTCTCAAATAAATAAATAAAATCTTAAAAAATAAAATAAAATAAAATGAAACTGGTAGGACCACAGAATTTTAGAGCTAAAAGGTGTCTTAAGATCATTACCATAAGCAGCTTCCAAACCTGGCAGTAAGCATAATCATGTGGGTAACTTTTTAAAAAATTCAGAATCACTGATTTAACACCAGACTTATTTGATCAGAATCTACTTGAGTAGGGTCTTGGCATCTGTATTTTAAATAAGTTCCCCAAATTATTTTTAGGCAGCCACAGCCTTCTTTGGGAAAATCTAGTACAGCTTCCCAATGTTACTGATACAATCAGAGAAAAGTCCAATGACACCTGAAGTCATTCAATTAGTAAGTTACAGAGCTGGAAATGGAACCCCTCTCCTAATTAACTCAACCAAGTTTTTGTTCTATTTTACTATACTTTAATTCTGAGTCTACTAATTCACAACCTAGGAGCATTTGGATAGAGAAAGGGATCATTTCTGGAAGCAAGTATAACAGCATATGATTAAAATATATAAAACATTCAGCCAATAGTGGACCATGTTTAAATGAAATCTCTTTAAAAATTTCTCTTTATTTTTGCTTAGTTTTGAGAAATAGCTTTAAGATAAAATAATTTTATTACTGAATGAAAATCACCTTTGCTCATGAATCCCTGCCACCCCAATTTCTTTTCTTTTCTTTTTTTTTTTTAAAGACTTTATTTATTTGAGAGAGACAGAGCACAAGTTGGGGGCAAAGGCAGAGGTAGAGGGAGAAGCAGAATCCCTGCTGAGCAGGGAGCCTGATTCAGGATTCGATCCCAGGACCCTGAGATGATGACCTGAGCCGAAGGCAGACGCTTAACCGACTGAGCCACCCAGGCACCCCCCTGCCAACCCAATTTCGTTAGAGTTAGCCAATGCCACATGTCTGTTAGCATTAAATAAACAATATGATATTCTCAAAATCAAACTTGTGAAGAGTTATATCGTGTGTACACCTACAAGTCTCCTCGGCTATCAGCAGCACATTAGATTTCTTCTGCTTTAGTAACACAGTAAAGAAGAGTAAAATCATTTCATCCAGAAGGAGTCTAAGACAGACATCTAAAACTGAAGTGGCCTTATATCTTAATAATATTAATTTGACCTGGAATGTCCACATGTCCTTGGAAAGGAAAAAAAGGCTTCCAAATAGACTTACATTCATGAAAACGTCGTGAGTGTAGTTGTCAGTGTCAGCATCCCAGAAACAGCGAGCAGCCATGCTGAAAAGTCAAAGAATGAAGAATTATAAATAATATAGCAAGGATATGACCTGTATCTATTTGCCATGAGCAAAAGTTTTCCTTGATACTTTTTTTTTAACTTAAATTAAATTAGCCAACATATAATACATCTAGTTTTTGATGCAGTGTTCAATGATTCATCAGTTGCATATAACACCCAGCGCTCATCAGATCTCATGCCCTCCTTAATGCCCATCACCCAGTTACCCGTTCTCCCCCATCCCCCTCCCTTCCACCACCCTCAGTTTGTTTCCTGGAGTCAAGAGTCTCTCATGGTTTGTCTCCCTCTCTGATTTCTTCTCATTCACTTTTCTTCCCTTCCCCTATGGTCCTCTGTGTTATTTCCTTGATACATTCTTATAGATCAGTGCTTCCAAACCTTTTCACAGGTTAGCACACAGAAAATCCTATTTGTACAGCAGAATATACTGGGTGAACTAGAAGGGACTGGAATCACAGATGTAACTGGAGGTGACAGCCCAGGGACTCTTAACAACCTCAGACTCCGACAGCTGCCTGACAGCTTAAGTGGTCAATACCTTGAGTCTTTGGTATTTTGGGTGGGAAGCTGTTATAGATTACTTCAGCCAAGATATTTTTGTTTAACTTTTAGAGGGAATAATACCTAAGACTTTCGACTGAAATCCTGCACAATAATATAAAAAAGTAGGTCTGGAAAGGACCAAATAGATTATTTAGTCCAACGTGATTATTTTGTAGAGTTCCAAAAAAGAAAGGGACAAACTCTGAACTAGAACTCAATCTTCTACCTAGCTCTAAACCCAGTATTCTCTCTACAGAATTGCTACACTACCTCTGAATTCTCAAATTAGCCATTCTCTCCCCAAATCGTGAGTAAGAAAGAATGTTAGGCAAAATAAAAGCCAATTAGAAAATGGAAACAGGGGCGCCTGCGTGGCTCAGTTGTTAAGTGTCTGCCTTCGGCTCAGGTCATGATCCCAGGGTCCTGGCATCGAGCCCCGCATCGGTTCCCTGCTCGGCAGGGAGCCTGCTTCTCCGTCTCCCACTCCCCCTGCTTGTGTTCCCTCTCTCAATGTGTCTCTCTCTGTCAAATTAAAAAAAAAAAAAATGGAAACAATTTATGGGGCACCTGGCTGGCTCAGTTGGTGTAGTATGCAAATCTTGATCTTGGGGTTGTGGGTTTGAGACCCATGTTGGGTGTAGAGATTACTTAAAAATAAAATTTTTAAAATAAATAAATAAATAATGGAAACAAATGCACAGTAGTAAGTGGTAAAGGAAATCATAGTATTTCATGGCAATGAAATTCTATGCAGCCCTTAAAGAGATATTTTACAAAAAACTTACCAAAACGTTTACAAACTTCACAAAAAATGAAAATATGTTTACAATACAATGTTAAGTGAAAAAAGTAATTACAAATGTTTTACACTTTTAGTAAATGTATGTATGAGTCATCATTAACATTTATTGAGCACTTATTTTGTACCAGCCACTGGTCTAAGTGCTTTACATGTATTAACTCACTTAATCCTATGAAGTAAGTACTATTTTTTAAAAAAGATTTCATTTATTTATTTTAGAGAGAGAGGGGGAGCAGGGAGAAGAGCAGAGGGAGAGGGACAAGCAGACTCAGTGCTGCCTGCAGAGCCCTACATGGGGCTGGATCCCACGACCGAGATCATGACCTGAGCCGAAATCAAGAGTTGGCCACGGAACTGACTGAGCCACCCAGGTGCCCCTGTGAAGTCCACACTATTATTATACCCATTTAATAAATATGGAAACTGAGTATCAGAGAAATTAAGTAAACTTGTCAAGGTCAAACAGTGACAAAGTTTGGCTTTGAACCTAAGCAGTTCAGCTTCAAGTTATAAAGATACACATATATCATAATGATACTGGTTCTTTTTTTTTTTTTTTTAAACTAGGCTTCATGCCCAGTATGGAGCCCAATATGGGGCTTGAACTCACAATCCTGAGATCAAGACCCGCGCTATCAAGAGTCGGACATGCCTAACTGACTGAGTCACCCAGGTGCCCCCGGTTCAATTTTTGAAAGTGTCTTTTTTTTTTTTTAAGTTTTGCATAGAAGAACTCTCCTGTCCTAATATTTCACACATTCTTTTTTTCTTAAGATTTTATTTATTTATTTGACAGAGAGAGAGAGAATACAAGCAGGGGGAGTGGGAGAGGGAGAAGCAGACTTCCCGCAGAGCAGGGAGCCCAATGTGGGGCTTAATCCCAGGACCCTGGGATCATGACCTGAGCCGAAGGCAGACGCTTAACAACTGAGCCACCCAGGTGCCCCTATTTCACACATTCTTACGTCAAAAAAGTTCCACCTATTTCCAAACTGCAACAGTAACAATGTGAAATAAAATTAACCTACTTAATTTATCACCAACAAGTATTTATTTAGCAACTACTATATGTCCAAAAACAATAAAATCTGTCTTAATCCTCAATCCCCAGTTTAATTAGGTGAAAAAAATTAACACACACAAAGAATAAGATAATATACAGTTGATGCTAATTTATAGGTTATCAGGATTCAAAAGAATTGTAAAGCCTGTCTCGTACAAGTCCAAGTCGTGTAACATTTGAACGAAATTTGTAGACGTGCTACAGAATTTAGAGAATTTAGACAGGAGAAAAAGCCAAAAAACACTTCACAAAAGGAAGTGGTACTTAAGCTGAGTAGAACCAAGTGAAGGCAGGAATATAAAAATTTACTTAACAAACATTTGTTGAGGGCCTATTATATATGAAGGAAAGTGCTAGGTGCAAATGATACAAAGATGCATAAAACACAATCCTTGCCTTCAAAATGCAGTCTATATTTTATACCATTTGCCAATAAAAGGAACCAGGGCTCCTCAGAGAAATGACCAATTCTGGGTGTAGGGCTAGAAATGTGTAAGATAAACCTGAGACTTCTGGGTCACACCCAAAGCCTGGGCTATACAGGAAAAAAAAAAATGCTATATTTAAGTATATATATTTGTGTCAAAAGGACTCAGAAGTATGATGGAACAGTTTGTAGCAGGCCAATGTTCCCACCAAGATTAATTAGCAAACCTGGATAAAATGAATCAGAATGCAGCTGAAACAAGTAAGACTAGGGTAACCAAAATTCCAGAGAGAGGTGAGCTGCAAGGAGGTAAGCTGATATCCTGCATCCCAATTCTCCCTGGGACATTTGCCAAATCAAGGCACAGGTTTAGAAGCTAAAAATTGAGGCTTTGCCCAGCTAGAGAACCAATTACTCAGGGAAAAAGAAACCAGCAAGACTGCAGACAGACTTGCAAGGCTAGGGAGATAAAATTGGAGACTTGAGGGACCAAAAGAAGAAAGTAGAACTGAGCCTGTCACACGGCAGGTTTTCCCCTCAAGACGTGCGGAATTCTGAAACTGAAAGCCAAGTGTGGTAGACAAAATAATGGCCCTCTCAGTCCTAATCCCCAAAGCCTGTGAATAGGTTACCTTATACGGCAAAAATAAATAAATAAGTAAAAAGAGTTTCACAGATATATGATTAAGGATCCTGAAATGGGAAGAGTATCCTGGATTATCCAGGTGGGTTCAATGTAATCACAAGGGTCCTTATAAAAGAAAGGTGGTGGGAGAGTCAGAGAAATATTTGAAGATACTATGCTGCTGGCTTTGAAGATGGAAGAAGGGTTTATAAGCTAAAGCATGCAAGCAATCTCTAGAAGCTGGAAGAGGCAAAGGAGTAGATTCTCCCCTACAACCTCCAGAAGGAATGCAGTCCTTCTAATACCTTGATTTTAGCTGAATGAAACCCATTTTGGATTTATGATCTCCAGAAATGTAAAATAATATTTTTATATGCCATCTGGTTTGTGATGATTTTTTTAAGTTTATTTACTTATTTATTTATTGTCATCTCTACACCCAATGTGAGGCTCAAACTCATAATCCTGAGATCAAGAGTCACACTCTCTTCCAACTGAACCAGCTAGGTGCCCATGATAATTTTTTACAGCAGCAACAGGAAACCAATACACTAAGGAAAAAACTTTGAAGTAAAGAGTAGTTTTATACTGAGGAGACAAGTATAAAAGTCGGTACCTGATGGGGTGGGGTCTCAATGAACGTTCCAGGTTCTTAGTTGAAAGATCTGGAGGGCTACATTCAAGAAAGAAGGGTGAACTGAAGGTAGAGGGAGCCTTGAATCAAAATTGCCACCTAACCTCAACTCTGCTTAGTACCTGACTGGATTAAGGTAAGCAGTCCGTAGTCTACCTGAATGGAAAAGGAAAGCGTAAACTTTCTCTGGAAGAAAATAATGTTATCTGGAGGTTCTAAAATTTTTTGACACAATGTCCAAGATTTAAACCAGGCATGCTGAGAGACAGAGTCACCTAAAGGATATCAAGAAAAAAAAAAAAATCAATGGAAACAGAATCACACATGATCCAGATACGAGAATAAGCAGACAATGGCTTTAAAGTAACTGCTATGGGGCGCCTGGGTGGCTCAGTTGGTTGGGCCGATGCCTTCGGCTCAGGTCATGATCCCAGGGTCCCGGGATCGAGCCCCGCATCGGGCTCCCTGCTCAGCAGGGCGTCTGCTTCTCCTTCTCCCTCTGCCTGCCACTCTCCCTGCTTGTGCTCTCTCTGTGTCAAATACATAAATAAAATCTTTGAAAAAAAGTTAAAAAATAAAATAAATAAAATAAAATAACTGCTATGACCAAAATGTAAAAAGGGAGGAGAGAGGAAGGATGAAGAACATAGATAAAAAATCATTTCACTGGCCTCCCTGACTGCAACTGGCGGGTCCAGGAGGTGAGGCAGCATGCATGGTGCTACAGGGTGGTGGTCAGAGCTGTGACCAGAGCATTTGTGAAATGCACAAAAGCGCAAAGCCTGAAGAGGAGGAACATGAGGACATTCTGGATTAATCGAATTACAGCTGCCTCCCAGGAACACGGCTTGAAGTACCCAGCATTCATTGTCAATTTAATTAAGTGCCAGGTAGAGCTCAACAGTAAAGGACTTGTGGATATAGCCATCTGTGAACCAAAGACTTTTAAATCTTTGGCTGCTTTGGCCAAAAGGAGGTGACAGGAAGGATTTGCTGCTGCCTTGGGCCATCAGAAGGAGCCTGAAAGCATATTTCCCAGAGTGGTGCAGTACCAGTGAAGGGGGATTCCAATACTGCCTGCCCTTTGCAGTTGAGTGTCTCAGGAAAAGGTTTTTTTCCCCCCGATGATCACAATAACTAAAACAGGGGCTAAAAACTATTTGTCAACCGCATGTAAGTTTGATCAGCAACTGTCTTAATTTACATTTTGGTAACAGACATGAAAGAAAGGCCCCTTTTTCCCTCATTGGGACAGATTCAGAAATCTCTTACACAAATTCTTAAAATAAACTCATGCCTGGGTGCCTCAGTTGATTTCGCTAGAGAATCAGAATCTACAAAAAAGAATTCAATGGATATTCTAAACCTGAAAAACATAACAACTGATATTAAGAATTCAGTCAGTGGATTGAATAACAGATGAGACATAACAGAAAAGAGAATTAGTCAACTGAAAGGTCAGTAGGAAAATATCCAAAAGGAAGCAAGAGAGAAAAAAAACAAAAACTCAGGGAAGAGCATAAGCGACATGTGTAAAAAGAGCATCTCAATCTAAATACAGGTGATTGGAATCCAGAGAGGACCGCGGACCGCGGACAGCAGACAGAGCAGAAGCAATACTCAGAAAGTTGATGGCCACACCTAGTGCCCAAATGTTAGTTTCTAATGCCATTCTCCAATAAAATGAACCAGAGCTCCTTGGGAAAATGGCTAATTATAGGGCTGGGGCAGGGAACGAATAAGATGAAGCATCTCTTAGTGCCAATACGTAAGGAAGTGCTCACAAAGACCCACAACAGGGGCATCTGGGTGCCTTAGTTGGTTAAGTGTCTGACTCTTGATTTCAGCTAAGGTCACGATCTTGGGGTTGTGAGATCAAGCTCTGCATTCAGTGTAGAGTCTGCTTAGGGATTCTTTCTCTCTCTCTCTTTCCCTCTACCCACACCCCCACACACACTCATGCTCTCTCACTCTCTCTCTTTCTCTCTCTCTAAAATAAATCTTTAAAAAAAAAAACCACCCCACAATAGTTGGATATACCAAAGGGACACAAGAGGCAATTGAAAGAGTGGCCAATGGCCGAAGTTTGGAACATTGAGCAATGAAATAAATAAGGTAGTACTAGATTATAATCTAAAGTATAAAACTCCCGAAAATAAATAAATAAATAGAACAATTAGCAAATGCAAGAATGTAGGAAACTCGACAGGACAACCCAATTTCTTCAACAATTAAATGGCAAGGTAAAATTTGCAATGACGTGGATGGAACTGGAGGGTGTTATGCTGAGTGAAATAAGTCAATCAGGGAAAGACATGTATCATATGACCTCACTGGTATGAGGAATTCTTAATCTCAGGAAACAACCTGAGGGTTGCTGGAGTGGTGGGGGGTGGGAGGGATGGGGTGGCTGGGTGATAGGCATTGGGGAGGGCATGTGCTATGGTTGAGTGCTGTGAATTGTGCAAGACTGTTGAATCACAGATCTGTACCTCTGAAACAAATAATGCAACATATGTTAAGAAAAAAGAAAAAGAACAAGATAGCAGGAGGGGAAGAATGAAGGGGAGTAATTGGGAGGGGGAGACGAACCATGAGAGACGATGGGCTCTGAAAAACAAACTGAGGGTTCTAGAGGGGAGGTGGGTGGGGGGATGGGTTAGCCTGATGATGGGTATTAAAGAGGGCACATTCTGCGTGGAGCACTGGGTGTTATGCACAAACAATGAATCATGGAACACTACATCAAAAACTAATGATGTAATGTATGGTAATTAACATAACAATAAAAAATTAAAAAATAAAAAAAGAAATTACAGAACTCTCTATAGTGTATTACAGTCCTTATCTATAGTAAGTGCTATATAAAAATTATTATTGAGCAAAATGAAGGGGCATGTGGCAGATTTGGGGTTCACCGCTTTTTGGACATGCCATTCTTTATGGACAAAACAGGGAATTTAGGATAGTTAAAAACCTGAATTTTCCACCCTACCATGCAATTGGGATTCTGTACATGATTTAGGTTCCACCAGTCATATGTGCTTATACAAGCCTGAAAAAGAATGAATTACTTGAGGAGGAGGGCAAGGGGCAGAAAATTTCTATTTTGGTAATGTACATCAGCAGAAGTTGTGTCATTCTGGTGTTGACAGCTTCTCAGTAAAGCACTCGGCTTTCTAATTTGACAGCCACCCAGTTATGGCAAAGGTAACTTGTAATAGAGCCAGTGGCCACAGGAGCAGTTTATTGGATCTGCAAATCATGGTAGAGGCAGCGGCTCCCTTGACCTTGTTCTGTGCCATGGTTTGGGGAGTTTTCCTAAAAGTTTAGCTGGCAGTCCTTTTTTTCATTTTTTCTGAGAGTATTTTAAACTCTTCCTAATAACACTGTGAGCTGTTGATAACAATAAATTCTTTTCTTCTTAAACTAAAAATAAATAAAAAAAATAAAAATAAAAATAAATGGCAAGGTAAAAAAGAGAGAAAGAGAAAGAAAATAATACATTAAAAGAAATTTAAGAGATGTATCAACTAAATGCAGTCTGTGGCCTTTATCTGGATGCTGTTCTGAAAAATTGTAAACAAAAATATATAAACACATAAATACATATACACAAATACACATACATACACATATACGGTTGATCCTTGAACCACTTGGGTTTGAACTGTACAGGTCCACTTATATGCAGATGTTTTTTCAATAAATACAGTACTGTAAATATATGTTCCCTTCCTTATGATTTTTTTTTTTTTAAGATTTATTCATTTATTTTGAGAGAGTGAGAGACAGAGACAGAGAGAGCACATGAGAGGGGGGGAGGGTCAGAGGGAGAAGCAGGCTCCTCGCCGAGCAGGGAGCCCGATGTGGGACTCGATCCCGGGACTCCAGGATCATGACCTGAGCCGAAGGCAGTCGCTTAACCAACTGAGCCACCCAGGCGCCCTCCTTATGATTTTCTTAATATTTTTTTCTCTAGCTTATTGTAAAAATATAGTATATAATATCTATGTAAAATATGTGTTAATTGACTGTTTATGTTATCAGTAAGGCTTCCAGTCAACAGCGGGCTATTAATAAATTTTGGGGGAGTCAAAGCTATATGCATATATAAAAAGCACCCCTAACCCCCACATTGTGCATGAGAGTCAACTGTATATGAGACAAATGGGGACATCTGAACACTAACTGAATATTGTATAATATTAAGGATCAACAATATTTTAGATGTGATGATACATTATTATGTTAAAAGGGTCCTTATATTTTAAGAGATATTGTATACTGTTGTATTTACAAATGAAACGGTATGATGAGTGGAATTTGTTTCAAAATAATCTGGTGGGACAGGGAGAGTACGTTCTGGTACAGGTATAAATAAACATCTGTATGTGCTGATAAACTTTGAAGCTAAGTAACAGAAAAAATGGGAGGTCTTTAGTCCCTGTACCTTTGCACATGTTTGAAATTTTAGATGATAAAAGTTTTTAGAAAAGGACGGGGGCGGGCTTGAATGCTATGCTTTAGAGTTTGGCCTTGTCACATTTAACAAAGTGAATCATAACCAGTTGAAGGAGTTTATATTTGACAGTGTTTAAAATAAACTCTAAAGAGTTTATGGAAAGAAAATGAGGTTATTTTGGAAAGACTGGTCTGGTATACAAAATGAATTATAAAGGAGAGAGACCAGAGTCTGGCAATGAGGATAAGGGGCTGCTAAGCAAGCCTGGCATCCAGCTTACAGTGCATGTGGTGGGAGAGAGTAATGGCTCACTACGACAAAAGAGGACTTCAAGGTTTTAAGCCAGAGTTAAAACAGAACCTTTGTAATACTGTGAAAGACAGAGAAATTGAAATGGCAGGCTGACTGAAGGAGAAGAAGGGAGAAGAAATTTGCAACTGTATTTGAACGTGTTGAATCTAAAGTGATAAGGTAGTAAAGTATTTCTTTATGTCTTTGAGGTGAGAAAATCTCCTGAAGCCTTTTGACCAAATGGTAGGGTGCACCATGGTAAGGAGTACTGTGCCAGAAGTCAGAAGGCCAGGCTCTATTAGTTTATCTGACACCAGCCAGATACATACTTTGGAGCAAATCATACTCATCCTCGAAAGTGTCATCTATAATAAGGGGAGTAGACACTAGAAAATACCCATAATCCCTTCCAAATCTTAACATTCTGTAGTAAAAATTCTCAGTGATAATATGTACAAGGTATTTTTAAAATTCATTTAACAAATACTTTAATAATACTTTCTTATAAAATATTATACTCAGTACTGTTTGCAAAGGGAAACAGGAGATTAACAGTTTGGCATAGGGAAAGACGGGAAATACACATTTTGAATTCACCAATACATGAACAACAGTTTGAGGTCATGAGAATGAATGAGTTCATTGAGAAAGCATTGAAAAGAGCAGAAGAACAAGAAGTGAGCCTTGAAGAATGCTCACAGCTGGCGATGTAAGGGAGAAAGAAGAACCAGGAAAGGAAAGAGTTAGAAAAACAGAAGAGAAACAAGTTAGATAAATGACATCAGAGCCAAAAGAAACTGGAATGAATATTAAGAAATAGAAGCGCAGGAGGTGCCTGGGTGGCTCAGTCAGTTAAAGGTCCGTCTTTGGCTCAGGTCATGATCCCAGGGTCCTGGGATGGAGCCCTGCATCGGGCTCCCTGCTCAGCAGGGAGTCTGCTTCTCCCTCTGCCACGTGCTCTCTCTCTCTTTCTCTCTGAAATGGGTAAATAAAATCTTTTTTAAAAATTATTTTAAAAAAGAAATAGAAGACCAGGCCAAGAACAAGAGCTAAGAAAGGACTACTAAATATGCTAATAAGTAGGTCTCAGACAATTTTAAAGAAATTCATTTGGAATGATAGGAACAAAAACCAGGCAAGAAGGAATTTAGAGAGAAAAAAAAAAGAAGGAATTGAGGAAGAAACATATATACATACTACCATACTCGACTTAGGAGCATATATACATAAACCCTAAAAGATCTATTGGCCTATGGATACTACGAAAAGTGAGTTACCTTGAGGAGCTCACCCACACTGTCAAACCACACTGTTCAGTGCTGGTAACTTTTGGGTTCACAGCTGCATTTTGTTATACTGTCTTTTCCTCTCACTCTTACAAAGACACAATCTTACTGGATTGTCAGGAGGATGAATACCTAATAAGAAACATTTGAGAATAAAAACAAGAAGGAAAAACCAACTACTCACAATACTCCTTCACCTCTTTGTTCTCCAATCACTACTTGTACCACCATTTTGTATCGGTCAAATCCCATTTCTAGAAAGAAAAATAAGAAAGTTACCTATAAGTAAAAATGGTAAAGTTATTTCATGAAGGTAAATGTGCCTAGAAATGGACATAGGCATTCAGTCCACAGGCACTGACTGAGTAGAATGATAAGCTTGGGAGTCAAAAAGACTTGAGGACAAATCTTACTTTGATAAGTCAGTCAGTCAGCTTGCCAAGTGTGTAACCTTAGACAAGCTGTTCACCTTTTTGGCTTAAGTCTTCCTCATCTGTTAAACAGGAATATTACTACCTACCTCCTGGGGGATGTTGACCTTAAAAATAAAACTTGTCAGTCATTTTACCAGCAAAAAAAAAAAAAAGGGTTTATTCAGAAAGGGCAGAGAATTGTAATTCAGGACATGAAAGCTATAGTAAGGGGCACCTGGGTGGCTCAGATGGTTAAGCATCTGCCTTCGGCTCAGGTCATGATCCCAGGGTCCTGGGATCGAGTCCTGCATCGGGCTCCCTGCTCAGCAGGGAGACTGCTTCTCCCTCTGCCTCTCTCTCTGTCTCTTATGAATAAATAAATAAAGTCTTTAAAAAAAGAAAGAAAGCTATAGCAAAACCATAGGCAAGTCCAGAGAACAAAGAAGCTGATTCTTTTTTTTTAATTTTATTTTAAGATTTTATTTATTTATTCATGAGAGACAGAGGGGGAGAGAGAGAGAGAGAGAGAGAAGCAGAGGGAGAAGCAGGCTCCCAAGGAGCAGGGAGCCCGATGCAGGACTCGATCCCAAGACCCCGGGATCATGACCTGAGTCAAAGGTAGATGCTTAACCATCTGAGCCACCCAGGCACCTGAAGCTGATTCTTTTATAGAGGAAAAGAGGAGTTTGGGAAGGCTGTTATAAACAAAAGTCCATTGAAATAATCCAGGAGTTGGAAATGTAGTGGCTTTTCATTGCCTGAATTGTGACAGTCTCTCATTGGCAGGGCTGTTGCCGGGCGAGGAGAAAATCTCTCTTCCTCCTGCTGGGGTAATAAAAGTATAGGCTTCTTCCTGTTGGGTTGATAAGGAGTTCAACGGTATTAGTGCTCCCCTTCTGGCCTCCCAACTCCATTTTAGTGAAGCTTCCCTTTACTATTTTCACAAGTAATATGTAGAGCATCTAGAACAGTATTGATACATACTAGTTTCTCAATAGATCTCAGCTTCCTTTCTCTCCTACTCTAAGTCAGGTACTGGTAGGGCCTCAAAACTCAGAGGAAATAAGACACTCTTCTTGGGACACCTGGGTGGCTCAGTCAGTTGAGCGTCCGCCTTCCGCTCAGGTCATGATCCCGGGGTCCTGGGATTGAGTTCCGCATCGGGCTCCCTGCTCAGTGGGGAGCCTGCTTCTCCCTCTGCCTGCAGCTCTCCCTGCTTGTGCGCGCTCTCTCTCTGATAAATAAATAAATAAAATCTTTAAAAAAATAAATAAATAAAAATAAAATCTTTAAAAAAAAGTAAAATCTTAAAAAAAAAAAGATACTATTCTTGCCTTAAAGAACACATAGTAGTTGAGAAGGCAAACATGAAGAATAAAATGAAAAAGCAACATATTAATAATTCCAAGAGTAGCATGTACAAGGTATATAGGAACACAGAGCTGGGCAGTGGGGAAGGGATGACCAGAAGAGACTTCTTGGAGGATGTGATAAATGAGCTGAGTCTTGAAAGACAAGTAGGAATTTACCAGGCAGACAATGTCTCCATTCTACGGAGAGGGAATAGCATGCAAAGGCATAGAGTATGGGGTATTTAGAAAACTGTAAGCTGTTTAGTAAGGGAGAAAAGAAAACAACAACATAAGATACTGGAGTATAATGGTATGGCCCAGCACAACTCTTCTGCTTCCCCAGAAACTATACTGCTAAAGCAGCAAAATCCTGAAAATTCTCACTTACACCAAATCTGGAGAGAAGAAAACTGAATGGGCATCTTTTCTAACAAAGGAATAGTGGAAAGAGTTGGAGGAGGGGGAAAAAAAAAGGAAAGGAAATGGACAAAGCTGAAACATAGCCAATTCTCTCTGATCAAAGTAAAGGCTCCAGGATTATACAGTAAATTAGGCAAACGATTTGAAGACTACAGGTCCCTTCCCAGGTGAGACATGACCCTTAATTCAGGATACTTAACAAAATCTCAGGAGACGGAGCCCAAAACACTGCAACAGCGCCACAGAGCTTCCTCCTTTCTCTACCCATTTCTCTTCCTCCTTTTCTGATACCCATGCCAGCTAGAATATTAAAGACCCAGCCCTTCAATTATAGTTCTGAGGGAAAAAAATAAAATAATCTCAGATATAGTGGGAGAGTACAAAAGAAATCACCCAAACCATGTCAGAGCAATCATAAAAAGAGCAAATGAAAAGATCTGTAAACCATACCACATCAGTGTAAAATGGAAAGAAGCTGACTGGCAATATGCAAAAATGAAGAAGAACAAACGAAAGAATAACAAGAAACAAACAAACAAAATACTGTTTAAAAGATAAAAACAAAAAAGAAAAGAAAAACCCTCAACCTAGGAGATAATATAAACCAAGGAGCAAAGAGAAATTCTTCACAACTGATTCACAGTATAGAACAACATAAGCTCATAAATTCAACAAAATAAGAAGTCAATCAGATTATAAACAGAAAGATGAAAAGGACAATCACAGCCCTAAGTGCAGACCTAATAAATTAAAAAGGGCAAGGGACAGAACAGACACAAATGAAAATTGAATTACTGGCTTAAGATAACCACAAGTAAATATCAAAGGAAAGGGAAGAAAGTATGGCACAGAAAAGCTAAGGAAGATAAAGATGATTCAACATATCCGTATTTGTTGTCCTAAAGAAGAGAACCTAATGAATGGAACAGGAAATGTTTTCAGAGATACAAGAAAATTTTCCTAATTTGGAAAAAATAAAATCCACAGGTTGAAAGATAAAAAACGCTCACTATCAAGTGATATTCTAAAAAAGCTATTGAGCATCAGGTTTTAAGGATGGGATTCTTTAGGCAGAGGACATCAGGTGGCCTTAGATTTCTCTACAGTAACATTCAATGCCAGAAGACAATGAAACAAAGTCTACAACATTCTCAAGAAAGTAAGTTATTACCTCAAAATATTATATTCATCCAAAATATATTCTGGTTTAAAGGCAAAAGGCAGACATCCTCAAACATGAAAGAACCCAGAGAATGTAACATTTCTGAGCCCTTCCCGAAAAAACTTAGAACAAAATCTCATCGGGTAAGAACTTAACCAAAATAAAGAACTCATCGATGCAAATGGCATGATAAAAGGATTAAATAGTGAGCAATCATTCCATTTAAATAAGGAATGAATGCAAAAAAACCCCCAGATATATAAGCATATACACAGAATGAATGCTATACCACTAGGCGAAATAGGTCTATAATATCCCATTGTTATTAAGGTATTTATTTATCTGTATATAAACATAGAAAAGAGGTCTGATATGATGTTCACCTAATATTAATGATTATCATTAAATATTGATATTTAATGTGGTGGTGGCATGATTTTCTAATTTTATTTTTCCACACTATTTGAAGGTATTTATTATGGACATGTATCTTTTTCATAATAATTTTAACAGTGAATTTTCATAAAAAGTAAAAATAGGGGCACCTGGCTGGCTCAGTCGGTTAAGTGTCTGCCTTCGGCTCAGGTCATGATCTCAGGGTCCTGGGATCAAATCCCAAGTTAGGTTCCCTGCTGAGTGCGGAGTCTGCTTTTCCCTCTCCCTCTGGCCCTCTCCCCACTCATGCTCTATTTCTCTCAAGTAAACAAAAAAAAAACTCTTTAAAAAAGTGAAAATAAAAATGCTAATATACAAACAGTAGTTAATTCTGGGTGATAGAAATACATAGAATTGCTATTTTCTTCTCTGTACTCATATATTTTTTTAATTCCTAAAAATTAAAACAAATTAAGAAAAAGAAAAAAGTACACCAAAATACTAAATAGTAACTACCTTTGGGTAATGGAATTTTATATAATTTTAAAAAAATTAAATGTGTACTTTTCTAGATGGCCTAGGTTAGTACAATGAAAATGTATTACTATTACACAGACATTTTCTTCCCTCCAAAAAATGTTCTATTTTTAAAAAGGCAGAAAGAAAGGACTTTTCGGATGGTAGAACATTATTAACAAAAGAGGGGAACCTGGGTGGTGCAGTTAGTTAAGCGTCTGACTCTTGGTTTCAGTTCAGGTCATGATCTCATGGTCATGAGATAGTGCCCCTCCTCCAGCTCCAGAGTCAGCTGGAGTCGGCTTAAGGACTCTCTCCCTCTCTCGCTGCCCCTCCCCCCTCCCCAGCTGGTGCATGCGTGCTCTCTTGCGCGCGCTCTCTCTCTCAAATAAATAAATAAATCCTTAATAAATCTTTCAAAAAGAGAGAGAGACAGAGACAAAGAGAACAGGGAGAAAAAGCATGAGGTGTGTTCTATAGATGTAGAGAGCTTAGCAAGAGTGGACAGTTGAGTCTGGTGACTAGTTAAGGACTCAGCTGGAGAGATGGGCTGAGGTCAGACAGTGAGGGTATGAATGATAGGCTACGGAATTGAGATGTTGGTGAGAAAGACAACCAAGAATGATGGGAGAAAGGAGCCCTTGTAACTTCTGGTCTTTTCCGTACTGGAATTTCTCAGATAGTGCATGCATACAATGTTCTATTTCGTATCTTTAACTTTCCCACTATCTGCAAAAACCTACATGAGTAAAAGTTACCAAATAACTGAGAAGACTAGACATTGAAGAAAAATTGTGTTTAAAACAATCCACAGCTTACGGCCATTATTTAAAGATAGGGAAGGAGACAAATGAATAAAACTGAATGTTTGAAGGGAACATTTCTAATTACCACCACAATTACCTTTCAATTTGTCTTTAATGGTTTCTGATAAACGTTTTGTGAGCTGAGGCATTTCTTCTGGAGAGTATTCAGCATTTGCCAGTTCCTCCTTCAGCACAGCATGGATACATTCTTTAACCACAGAGGGTCTGAACCTAAATGAAATAGTTTAAAACATCTAATTGGTAACTCCAAAACTTCAATTTACCTTCACAGCTCAACTGACCCCAGCTTTTTTCCCTAGAACAATTTAGTTCTTCTTTTTCATACTTTTTATTATAAAAATGACATACACAACTTAAGAAAACAAGTTATATTCCTGATTTATACCTACAGCCTGGAACTTTCCCCTGAATTTCAGACCACATATTCCAACACGTATTCCATCTGGATGTCTCATGGACGACTCAAAAGTTCATACATCTAACACTGAACTTCTGTCTCCTCTCTCCAAAACTATCTTGGCCAATGGTAACTCCATTCTTCCAGTTGCTCAGGCCAAAAACCTTGAGGTCAGTCTTGCTGACTTCTCTCTCACAAACTACATCCTGGGTCATGAGCAAATTTTATCAGTTCTACCTTCGGAATAATCTAAAATTCAATCACTCACCACCCCACCGCCACCAGCTTGCTCCAAGCTATCATTACCTCCTGCCGGGATTATAACAGCTCTACACGTCTCTCTGTCTCTGCCTTTGTCCCCATATCCTGTGGGACATAGCAACTAGACTGGTCCTGTTAAAATGTATGCTGGGGGCGCCTGGGTGGCTCAGTTGGTTAAGCCACTGCCTTTGGCTCAGGTCATGATCCTGGAGTCCCGGGACTGAGTCCCACATCGGGCTCCCTGCTGAGCAGGGAGTCAGCTTCTCCCTCTGACTCTCCCCCCTCTCATGTGCTCTCTCTCTCTCTCATTCTCTTTCAAATAAATAAATAAATCTTTTTAAAAAATAAATAAATAAATAAAATGTATGCTGGATCACAGCACTCCTCTATTCAAAATATCCCAAACGCTTGGGGCGCTTGGATGGCTCAGTTAAGCATCTGCCTTCAGCTCAGGTCATGATCCCAGGATCCTGGGATCAAGCCCCACGACAGGCTCCCTGCTCAGTGGGGAATCTGCTTCTCCCTCTCCCTCTGCTCATGCTCGCTCGCTGTCTCTCAAATAAATAAATAAAATCTTTAAAAAAAAAATCCCAAATGCTTCCCACCTCACTCAGAGTAAAAGCAGCATCCTAACTGTGACTTGCACAGCCCCATATGACCTACCCTATCACACTCTCTGACCTTGTTTTCTACTACTTTTCTGCTAGGTCTCTCCACTCCAGTCACACTGGTCTTCCCTATGTTCTTTGACCACACCAGGCACAACCTCAGTGCTTCCGCACTTGCTGTTAACCTCTGCCTGAAGTTCAAGTCTCATTCGATATGCATAGCTACCTCCCTCACTTCTTTCAAATCTTTATTCAAAAGTTACTTTCCCTAGCCACCTTCTCTAAAACTTCAAATTGCCCTTCTACCATATCACTTTATATCTCACTTCCTGGTACTCATTACTATCTCATACACTATATGAGATACGTAAGTTCACTTACGTATTTATCTTGTTTGTTGTCCTTCTACAGCTAGAACATAAGCTCCAGGAGCGCAGGGATTTCTATCTGCTTTGTTCACTGTTATCTCCCCATTTCTTAGAACAGCACCCAGCACATAGTAGACAATAAATACTTTTGGAAGAAATGGATTATTGAATAAATGAAGACCGAGAAAAAAAATCTCCCCTAATTTCACCACCCTAAAATACATTCACATTTTAGTTGTATTTATCATTTTCGGGGCTATATATTCTCTCAATTGATTTGTCTATTATATACCAACTGACCAGAATGTTTTAGGTTTTGAACTTATAATGTGGCATAATATTTGGTAGCCCTAGTGGTCCCTTCTTACTTTTTTTGGTTGGAGGGGGTTCCTTTTTTTAATTTAAATTCTGAAGCAACCCTTATCACTTTTTAGTAGTATTTTCTTTGCTCTCTTGCCTGGTTATTCTTACAGATGAACTTTAGAATCATCGACAAATTTCCAGGATTTGATCTGTTCTAAAAGGGTTTTTCTATTGACAAATATACTGTATCTTAAGGGCTCTACCCCTTAAGCCTTTCTCATTTTCAGCGAAATGTCAAAAGTTTTCTTCAAACAAATCACAAATAATCTCATAGGATTATTCCTACATAATATATTAATTTTGTTCTGCTTCTGTTCTGTTTTACAACGGAAATGCAGGCAAATGGCAATCTATGCATTTAGAAACTTTTACCAAGATAACTTTTTATGTCCGTTCTACCCACCAGAAAACTACTGCACGAAAATTTTTTTTTTATCACATTCTAACCAAAGTTCCTGGCTTCCAGTATTTGCCAAGCATTTGATTCAGCAATCTGGTTTCAAGCAACGGAGGAGTTTTTAATTTAATTTTTTATCTTGTGGAAATAAAGGGAGTGATGGGCCCTACAGCCCTAGCGGACTGTTCTCTGCACTAGACTGTGTACTTTAATTCTGGGAAGGTATCGCGGCGTTGGGCCAAGAACATCCAGATGGTAACTGGGTAAGACTTTGTATGCATACAGGTCCCGTTCCCTGCCGAGCAGTAAGCGTATTCTGGCACACGTATGCACACAGTAACCCTCGAAAATGGGTGAACGGGACTGGATGCAAGGCGCTGCTTTACCGCTCTTCTCTGTATTCCACCCATTTCTTTTCCTCTGCCCACGTCCCGGGTCTCCTAGAGCCAACCATTCCCACTGCGCTAGCCTTAGGCCCTCCCAGCCTCTAACACTGCAACTGCGGATCCGGTCCTCAAACGCCCAGAGCAGCTGGAAGCTCAAGAAAGATAGCAACCCACCTTCTCGACTCGCCCCTTGTCTCCAGCCCCGGCCCACCCCCTCCCTGCCCCGCCCCTAAGTCTCCAGACCAGCCCCACCCTTCTTCCTTCCCGGCTCGATTCCAACCCAGTACCTTCCTCGGTCCCCCCCCACCCGCCCCCTCCTCTCCAGCCCCGCTCCGCCCCTCCCTCCCCAGCCCCGCTCCGCCCCTCTCCAGTCCCGCCCCGCCCACCCCGCGGGTCCTCACCGCCCCCCGCCCCGCACTTTCCCGACGGGCAGGCTTGCAGGCGAGCTCTGCCCGCCTGACCCAGTACTCGTAGGACGCCCCCACCACAACCCGTCCGTTACCCGCCTTTGCTGGAAAATGGGCCGCAGAATATAGGTATTCTCGGACTCCGCTGCGTTCTTCTCAGCCTCAGGCAACCCGTCGGCTGTGCCCATAGAGAAGGACGCTGGGGTGGACGAAGTCATGGCTAGGGCTTCTTGGCTTGGTGTATCGCGGTGAAGGCCTGGCGGGTTGCAGCAGGGAGCTGGGAAACCGTCGCCAGGGTAACAGGGCCTCCCTGGGCCCTGTGTGTTGCGGCTGCGCGCTCCCAGCCGAGCGCCCCCCACCCCCGCGCCTGCGCACCGGCTGCTGGGCGGGAACTGGTCGAGCAAGAGCTACGATAACCTTGGCCTAAGGCGGGTGCAGCGCTATGGGGATTCCAAAGCACTTTTTTTTTTTTTAGATTTTATTTATTTATTTGACACAGAGAGAGATAGCGAGAGCAGGAACACAAGCAGGGGGAGTGGGAGAGAGAGAGAGAGGGAGAAGCAGGCTTCCCGCTGAGCAGAGAGCCGACTCGGGGCTCCATCCCAGGACCCTGGGATCATGACCTGAGCCGTAGGCAGACGCGTAAGGTGAGCCACCCAGGCGCCCCCCAAAGCACTTTAAAGCGCGTCAGGTTTTATTAACCGCACCACAATTTTAAGAAATTGACGCGGAACCTGAGGCCCATTGAGGTTTCCAAGCATCTAAGGCTATTGAGTGGCAGGGCCCTGACTTTAAATAAAGCGTCTTCAGGCTGTAGCCTGTGGGCAAGTGCAGCCTTCATTTCTTTATGCACTTTTGAGCGGGTTTTATATTTTAAATGGTCGGGGGAAAAAATCAAAAGATTAGTCCATGACACGTGAAACCTACACGTGAAATTAAAATTTCAGTATCCGTAAAGTTCTCTTGTAACATAGCTATGCCCACTTGCACATTGTGTGGCCACATTTGCGCTGTCATTGGTAGAATTTAGCAATTACAACAGAAACCATATGGCCCTTAAAGTCTAAACTTTATCTGACCCTTTACAGAAAAACTTCGCAGTGCCCTGCTCTAGTCCATAACCACCAACCCCCAGTTCCCCCAGCCTCACCTACACTCCTGGATCCAGTGCAAAATTCAGAAAAGAGCAGATTTCAGGTGTATTCCCCATTTACGAGCACCAGTTTCTGGTCCTGTTTGGGAAAACCATATTATCCTGGCCTCTACCAGCTTCAAAAACTAGGAAAAGGGGCGCCTGGGTGGCTCAGTTGGTTAAGCAGCTGCCTTCAGCTCAGGTCATGATTCCAGGGTCCTGGAATCAAGCCCCGCATCAGGCACCCTGCTCAGTGTGGAGTCTGCTTCTCCCTCTCGCTCTGCCCCTCCCCCCACTCGTGCTCTCTCTCTCTCTCTCTCTCTCTCAAATAAATAAATAGGATCTTAAAAAAATAAAATAAGAAATTCCCCCAATATCCATCCAGGCTTCCTATTGGTTGGGTTAACAAATTGCCAAACTTCCTCCTCTAAGATGGAAAGGGAGTAGTTTCTATAAAAGTACACCTTTGCAAGTTCCAGTAGAGACTAATTTTACTATTCCAGGTTTTGGCTTACAATGTGTTTTTTGGTAATATAGCCTAGATTGGTCTCCCTGATGCCAGTAAACTCCCAGGAACTTCACCTTCCCAGCCTGCCCTTCTCTTTGTCTCCAGAATGGCTTTCCTTTGTCACTGCTCTGCTTGAAATCTTTCAGTGGTTCTTTATGACCATCTCCCCAGCATTCACTGCAATAGGACCTTTCATGATCTGGCTGGGTTGCTGAACCTTCCTCCTGGCACTGGCCAGCGGACGGAGGTCTGTGCTAGGGCCATGGGGCTAGGTGTGCACCCAGCATCAGCTCAGTGCTGCCTCAACCAGGCCCTGTTTAGCTGCCCCTTGGTTCAGCAGCACCAGCCCCATCTTTGGCTGGGGTCGTGTATCCACAGACTAGCCTGGCACAGAAATCCAGTGTCTCCTAGAGGCAGATAGTGTTTTCTTCTTGCTGTTTCACCAGGCTTAAGAAATCATACTCGTAATATGCAGACTTTCTCACCCCTTTTATGATTTCTTCAGTTATATTTCTCTCATCCTATCTACTATGGTCCAACTAAAAACACAGAAGATTAGATGTGTAATTTAATTCAATAAACATTTTATTATTCCATCTGTGCTAGGGGCTGGAGATACAAAAGTGAATAAAACCCAGGCCTTGCCCTAAAGAGTGAACAGATTTGGCTGGGGAGCAATGGGCTAAATTAGAGTGCCAATTGCTATAACAGAAAGCTGAAGGACAACCTATTCCCAAGATGGGCTTACTTTTCTCTGAGCAGGATCGTAAACAATGCAACGTCCTCTTCATTCCATGATGATATTCAAGAAGGCATACACAAGGTAAGGGACAGACAACTTTTTTTCTTAACAAAATGTTAACACTGTCTGATGAACAGATTAAGAGAAGCCCCTCTGCCCAAAACCTGGTTGGAAGCCAAGCCCAGAGCCAGATGTAGCTTTCATTTGAGGAGAAGAAACCACGGTGAAAGCCCATTCTGAGTGTGAGGTGGCCCTGGGATGTAGGGAGAAAGAAGGGGATGCAGTGTCCTCTGATCGCATAGAGGGCAGCCAACAACCAGGTGTAGGACTATGGAGCCCACGGTGGAATGAACGCAGAGCTCCCTCTTCACCCATTCCCCTCCCCACCGCTGTTTTCCTCACCCTTCCCCCCACCTTCCCCTGGTAACAGAGGACTTCTGTATTCTGGAGGCATCTGGTGCTTCGACGGCTCTTCCCTGACCTGGGACAGTGCTGGGGTCCAGGGGACCATGGAGGGGACACAGCAGCACCTGGGCCCACACACTCCCTGCCTGGCTTTGTCCCCTCTGTGGCTCCAGAGCCCCAGGTTCTCTAACTCATTCCCTGCACTTGGCCACTACCTCTTCTCTCGCCAGTACCCGTCTCCCTGTTTCTTCCCAGGCTGCCCCTGCCTGCTTCATCCTGTTCCCTGCCCATCAAACTTTCCCACCCGGATCTCCTTTACCCCACTCCTGACTCTGCTCACCATCCAGCACTACCTCATGACCGAGACCCTGAAGTGGGAGAGAGGGAGGTGCTCTGCTCTCCACGTCCCACGTGAGAAGCCGCTGTGGCACCACAGTTCTCCATCCTGTGTCTCCCCTCCATGCCTTGGGATGTGCTGTTTCCTCTGCTGGAGAATCCCTTCCTCCCCTCTTTGCTGGGCTAACTATTTCAAGAATCAGCTCAGACGCAAGGGGTGCCTTCCTTGATCTCTCACAGACCCCCTCCTTGGAGGTTCACTGAGCCTCTGAACTCTCTCTGTGTCCTGTTGACCTCTAACATGGCCCTTACCATAGGACATTGAAATTATTCGTAGATGTGTTTGTTCCCCTAACCTGATCATGAGCTCTTCAAGGACAAGGCAGGGTCCAAGGTCAAGGACCATGTCCTGGTCATCTTTGGATCCACTGCACACACAGCAGTGTCAGCCACACTCCAGTGTATAGCACTTATTGAACCGCACTGTACACTAAAGAAAAGAATACTGTGAATTAATCAGCGCAGGCTGCCCTAACAAAATACGACAGACTGAGTGGCTCAAACCACAGACATTTATTTTCTGGAGGCTGGAAGTCCCAACATGAATGTACCAACAAGGTTGGTTTCTATTGAGGGCCCCCTCCTTAGCTTGCAGGTGGCTACCTTCTGGCTGTGTCCTCACATGGCCTCTTCTGTGCTTGTGTGGAGAGAGAGATCTGGTGTCTCATCCTCGTTTTATAAGGATGCCAGTCTTACTGGATTAGGGTCCTATCTTTATGACCTCATTTAACCTTAACTACTTCCCTAAGGGTTCTATCTACACATACAGTCACATTGGGGGTTAGGGCTTCAACCTATGAGTTTTGAGGACCCACAATTCAATCCATAACAACTGGTGAACTTGAATTTAGAAGATTGGAGCTCAGGTGCTGACTTTGTCTGAACCCAGTTGAGTGCTTTTAGGCAGCAAGTCCGTTATGCTCTAGGAGCTTCAACTTCTATATCTGTGACATGTGGCCAGTTTTATGGAGTTGTTGAGAGGCTGAAATGAGACCATGGCTGGAGGACATTTTATGAACTGTAAGTTCCTGCACAATAATAATGACTTAATTATTCCTTCTACTAACATATCATCTTGCAGTTTACAATGTGATTTCAAATGCATATATCATTCAATACATGTGCAAGGAATCATTACCGTTATTATCACTACAGGAATACCTAAAAGGAAAGTTCGGTTATAATCCATCCTGCAGAAGGGATTCAAGGCAGTTTCTGAGGAAAACTCTCATGCGTGAAAGGGCATTCCCTATCACTTCTCGCAGAGGCTGCAGAAAAGGCCCAGGAAGCTGTTGATGAAATGAATGACCACCAGGAGAATCTGGAGGAGGCTGATGCACAGAAGGATGGAGAAGAAGGCCACGTGCCAAATGACAGCTTTAGAAGGCTCCAGGCAGACAGAGTTCCAGAGGGAATGGTCATACAAATAATTCCTATCCCAAAAGAAAAAAAAAGAGGGGGGGGGAGACCGGGGGTTGAGGAATAAATAAGAAAAGCCAAGTAAACAACCTCAGTAGAAACCTGGGGCCTCCCCCCAGCCAAGGTCATAGGTCTAGACTCTTGAGGGTGACTGTTGTTGCTGCATCTGCAAAATGCCAAGCATCAAAGAAGGGAGATGCTAGAATGTGTGACCAAGAGGAGTTTGTAGTACATCTGTGTGTCTTTCTGTCTGTCTTTGTCTCTCTGAAAAGACTGAAAATCCAAGTGTCCGTCCATTTACCTGTTATGCAGGTCTTGGAATGGGTAACCATATTTCCAAGCTCGCGTCTGATTGAAGGATGAGACATCAAACATGCAAAATGGACCATCTTTCAGGGCTACTCCAGAAGTGATAAAGCAAATCAAGGCTCCAAGAAAAGCCAGGCTACTGGACAGCAGAGCAGTGAGCATCTGTAGAGGGAGGGAAGAGGCCATGAGGTGAGACGGGGTCATGACCAGGTGATGGGGTGATCTGGACAAGCCTAACTTCTCTGGCACTCAGGCTCTTCCCCATCATATCACAGGGGGATCATGCTGCCCCTGGCACCTCCATTAAAGCATAACCAAGGCAGGGTGGCTGATGAGGGGTCAGTGGGTAGAGCCAGGAAGGGGTGGGAGAGAACGCATGAGAAGGGAGAAGCAGTGGCACTTGGACCTGGGTCTCCCTGACCCAGTAGGCTTTCCCTCCAGAGCTTCTCAATAGGTTGGCATCAAAAACTTTTACACTCGGGCCACTGGGTGGCTCAGTCGGTTCCTGACTCTTGATTTTGGCTCAGGTCATGATCTCAGTGTTGTGAGATCGAGCCCTGTGTCGGGCTCCACGCTAAGCATGGAGTCTGCTTAATATTCTCCCTCTCCCTCCGCCCCTCACCCCCCCCACTCGCACCTGTGCATGCACGCGCTCTCTCTCTCTCTCTCTCTCTCAAATAAATTAATAAATCTTTAAAAAAAAAGTTTAAACAGCCTCTGGGGAGAAGGGTTGGATGGTCATCACATGCCCTTTTCTTTTTTACTATTTTTTTTTAATTTTTTTAAAGATTTTATTTATTTGACAGAGAGAGAGACAACGAGAGAGGGAACACAAGCAGGGGGAGTGGGAGAGGGAGAAGCAGGCTTCCTGCTGAGCAGGGAGCCCAATGCGGGGCTCGATCCAGGACCCTGGGATCATGACTTGAACCAAAGGCAGACGCTTAACCGACTGAGCCAGCCAGGTGTCCCCCGCACGCTCATTTCTGACTCTTTTAAGGGAAAGCTGTATTCCCAAAAGTTCCAAGCTCCTACCCCTGATTCCTCTCTTTCTCAAATCAAACATGAAAGGAAAGAAGGGAGGAAAGAGGGAAGGAGGTAGAAAAGAAGGGAGGGAGGGAGACTGAGACAGAAATTGCAGTCAGCTCAGAAGGGACTCCTGTTCTGTCATTGCGCTTAGTCTGTGCACCACTCACTTCCCTCCCCAAAGATAACAATGAGTTCATTTCCTTGGCAGGAGTCTAGCTTGCTTTTAAATTGGCTTCTTTCTCAGAATACTAGATCGTTTTCTCCCTTCGAAAGAGTACATATTTTAAAAATTTAAATAAAATATATATATAGTTTTTTTGTAGAATCATGGAGTCCTTTTCCCACAATGTCACGCTGATTGGGAACTGGGGAGGGGCCAGGGAAATGCTCGAAATGGGGTCCCGGCCCTGGCAGCATCACATCACCTGAAAACTTGTTATAAATGCACAACTTCCCACTTCACCCCACCTTCTGAACCAGAAAAGCTGGGGCTGGAGCTCCTGGGCGGCTCAGTCGGTTAAGCATCTGACTCTTGATTTCAGCTCAGGTTATGATCTCAGGGTCATGAGATCAAGCCCTGCATCAGACTCTGTGCTGGGCGTGGAGCCTGCTTAAGATTCTCTCTTTCCCTGTCTCTCTCCTCCTCCCCCACCTCTAAAAACAATAAATAAATAAAGTCAACTCTCCTGTCTCTCCTACCTTCTCCTTTCCTCAGACAATATCTCTTCAAAAAAAAAAAAAAAAAGGAAGAAAGAAAGAAAATCTGGGGGTGGAGCCAGCAATATGTTTTAACAAACCCTGAAGGGATTCTGATGCACACACAAGTCTGAGAACAACTCACTCGCCTAGGGGAAAACCAGATGAGACTGAGAACAGATAGTGAATGAAATGTGTGGGTGTTTATATTTAATTCTTTAACATATAACTGTGAATCAGTGGGGATCCCAATATGTGGGCGGCAGATATCAAAGTAGGCTCGAGTTACTGTAAGGAGGCCACAAATTCATGTGTCTGAGACTGAATAAGCAATAAATCTTATACTACCTATGTACGGAGATTTTTCAGCTATATATGAATGCCACTGTAGTTGTACGTGCAAATTTACTCTGGGTCCCAGTTTCATTTTCTGTAAAATGGAGGGGTTAGACTAGAATCTAGTCATTAGATGATTTCTGGAAAACCTTCCAACTCTAAGAAAAATTAAACAAAATAGCCAGGAAATTTCTTTCTTTCTTTTTTTTTTTTTTAAGCAGACTCCACACCCAACATGGGGCTTGAACTCACGACCTGGAGATTGATAGCACACGCTACCCACTGAGCCAGCCAGGCACCCCAGGAAATTTTCTATCAATGACATATGACTGCAGTGCATTTAACTCATGTTCATATTGTTCAGTAGGTTAAAATAGTAGCAGTTCCTCACATGTTTATAGACATTTCTGGCTCATTAAGCACTTGCTCCCTTAACTTGATCCTGTTCACTCCCATTTTATAGATGAGGACCTGAGCTCAGAAAGGTTAAGGAACTTGCCCAACAGCTTAGGGTTATGAAGGGTACAGTCAGGACCTGACTTCAAGCCCCAAGACTGAAATTGCCTCTTTACCAGTCTGCCTATAGAGTAATAGGATGTGGGGACATCCTAGGTATTAGAAGAGTAGACTCTGGTGCTTACACTTCGGCAGGGCCCACTCTTACTGAAGCAGCCATATCTCCAGCCCATCAAGGAGATGAGGATAGCTGCAGTGAGTACCTGGGAGAGGGGAGAAGAATGATAAGAGATTGGGTAATTGACATTTCTAGCTGCCACTTGTGCCTTTGAAATAGATCCGTTGGGGCACTGCACATGAATTTGATAGTCCTTTCTTTCCAAGAGGGTTTCGCTTTGACTGTCAAGACCCGATTGGATGACTAGCCTGATCTGACTCTCTGGATGGCAATGTTTATACCCAGCCTTCTAGTCCTAAGCCAAAGTTCAGCAACAAGACTTGACAAGTCTTCCTAGAGTCTCCTATTCCTTGGAATTGCTATAGACCCAAGACCAGCTTGCTAGATCAAGCATTCTTTTTTTTTTTTTTTTAAGATCTTATTTTTAAGTAATCTCTATGCCCAATGTGGGGCTCAAACTCACAACCCTGAGATCAAGAGTCACATGATCTACCCATTGAGCCAGCCAGGCACCCCCAAGATCAAGCATTCTTGCAAAGAACCAAAACACTACTCCCCTGCCACGTCCCTGCTCCACCCTGAGGGGTGTTTGGGGAATTCACACCCAAGAAACTCCAAACACTTACCATGAGGCCTCCTCCCCAGAGCCCAGAGCCCAGCATGGCATGCCTGCCAATGAGGCCCCTCAACAGGTAGGTCACATCCCAGTTAGGAAAGAGGAGCACCAAGTTGGCTCCAGCAGCAAACAGGGCGGTAGTCCCGAGGCTCAGCCCCAGGATGCGGGAGCAGGTCCGTGAGCATGCCATCACATCAGGAGAGGATAGCATCCTGGAACCAATGGATGGAGAGTCATGGTAGCTCTGTTGGCTGGAAGCATCAGGAAGGGGTACACCCATAGCAAGGGTAGGGTGGGGGAAACAGACTACAGATAATGTCACCTCCCTGGGTCAGATCAAAAAGAGCCAAAGAACTTGCTTAAAAACTTTGCCTTCTATAAACAGTCCCCAATGGATAGGATTTAATTGCTCCATTTTCTGCCAACCCCAACTCATCCCATCATAGTTTGCTTGTACCTCCATACAGCCAGTGATTATTTCTATTTGGGACAGGAAAAAATGTTTAAAGGTGTCATTCTCTCTCTTTAAAAGATGTCATTTTAGAGATGTCCACTGTCACCACTTCCATTCAATAGTACAGGAAATCCTATCCAGTGCAATAAGAAAATAAAAAGAAGCAAAAGCCATACAGAGAGGAAAGAAAGAAGTAAGGTAACATGATTATCTATATAGAAAAACCAAAGGAATCTATCAAAAAGTTACTAGAACTACTGGGTTTAGCAAGTTACAGAATAAAAAATTAATATACAAAGATTCTATTGTATTTCTGTATACAAGCAATGATAAATTGTAAAAATTAAAAAAACAATATTTAGGGGCACCTGGTTGGCTCAGTCAGTTAAGCATCTGCCTTCGGCTCTGGTCATGATCCTGGAGTCCTGGGATTGAGCCCCTCATCGGGCTCCCTGCTCAGTGGGGAATCTGCTTCTCCCTCTGCCCCTCATCCCTCTTGTGTTCTCTCTCTCTCTCTCTAAAATTAAAAAATAAAATCTTTAAAAAATAAAAAACAATAAATAGAATAAAAATAGAAAATACTTATGGATAAATTTAACAAAATATGTGCAAGACTTTGGTACAGTAAAAATAACAAAATATTGCTGAGAAAAATTAAAGACCTAAATAAATGGAGAGATATACCACATTTGTGGATCAAAAGATTCACTATCATTAACATGTCAATTCTCTCTAAATTGATGTGTGCATTCAATACAACCTCAGTCAAAATCCTAGCAGTGTTTTGTCGTAGAAATTAACAAGCTGAATCTAAATTTATATGGAAATGCAAAAGTCCTAGATTAGCTAAAATACTTTTGAAAAAGAACAAAGTTGGAAGACTTACACCATGTGATTTCAAGACATTATAAAGTTACAGTAAGGTTACAAAAAGTAAAGTGCTGGTGTATAAAGACATACAGACCACTAGAACAGACTAGAGAAATCAGAAATAGACATATACATATTAGCAAATGATTTTTTAAAAAGATAGCATTTCAATGGGAAAAGGATAATCTCAAACAGTGCTGGAACAGTCTATATGCAAAACAAAAAAATATATACCATGACTATTACTGCAAACCATATTCAATAATTAGAAATGAACCATAGGTCTAAACTTACTAAATTTCTAGAAGAAAGCAAAGGAAAAAACACTGGGATCTTTTTTTTTTTAAGATTTTATTTTTAAGTAATCTCTACATCTAACGTGGGGCTCGA
This sequence comes from Callorhinus ursinus, assembly GCF_003265705.2. Taxonomy (NCBI): domain Eukaryota; kingdom Metazoa; phylum Chordata; class Mammalia; order Carnivora; family Otariidae; genus Callorhinus; species Callorhinus ursinus. The sequence goes on from NW_027397063.1 coordinate 62,057,601, forward strand.
GCCCACAACCCCGAGATCAAGAGTCACATGCTCCACAGACTGAGCTAACCAGGTGCCCCTGGGATCTTGAGTTAGCGATTTATTTGATAAAAGACAAAAGGTACAACCCATAAAAATGATAAACTACTTCAAAATTAATTTGCTCTTCAAAAGATACTGTGGCAAGGGGGGGGTCTGTGTGGCTCAGTCAGTTAAGTGTCCAACTATTGATTTTGGCTCAGGTCATGATCTCAGGGTTGTGGGATCAAGCCCCACATCCGACTCCAAGCTGGGTATGGAGCCTGCTTAAGATTCTCTCTCTCTGTCTCTCCCTCTCTTAAGACAAAAAAAAAAAAAAAAAAAGACACCATGAAAAAAATGAAGAAGGAAACCACAGACTGAGAAAATATTCACAACATAAATTTTGCAAATATGTATGTGAATGCGAATACATACAGGTCTGATAACAGACTTGTAACTAGACTATATGAAGAACTCTTAAAACTCTATAATTAATGAGACAAACAGCTTGGTTTTAAAAATGGGAAAAAGATTTAAACAGACACATTTCATCTCACAAAAGAAGATATATGGATGATAGCTAAGAATAGGAAAAGATGCTCAACATAATTTACATAAGGAAACACAAATTAAAACTAAAAGAAGATCCTACTACACACCCACCAGAATTGTTTCAATTCAAAAGTTGGACTCTACCAAGTGTTGGTGAAGACGTGGTGCAACGGGAACTCTCATAGGTAGCTAATGAGAATACAAATGTTAAAAGCCACTTTGTAAATTAGCTTAGCAGTTTCTTATAAAGTTAAGCATTTACTTACCAAATGATCAGGTAATTCCACTTCTACGTATTTATCCAAGAGAAATGAAAGCACACATCCACACAAAGATTAAGACTTGCATAGCAGCTTTATTCATAGTAACTACAAATTAGAAATATGGGAACAACCTAAGTGCCCACCAAAAGATAAATAGATAAACAAAATATGGCATATGCACACAACGGAATATTATTCAGCCATAAAAATGAAGAAGTTCTGAAACATGCTACAACATGGGTGAAACCTGAAAACCTTATGCTAAATGAAATAAGCCAGACGCTGAAGGACAAATACTGTGTGATTTCACTTATATGAAATATCCAGAGTAGGCACATTCATAGAGACAGAAAGTAGATTAGGGGTCACCAGGGACCGGGAGTGGAGGAATGGGGAGTTATTGTTTAATGGTTACAGAGTTTCTGTTTGGGGTGATGAAAGAATTTTAGGAATATATAGTGGTGATGGTTACACAACATTTTGAGTGCAATTAATGCCACTACACTGTACACTTTAAAATGGTTAAAATAACAAATTTTATGATATATACATTTTACCATGATAAAAAAAATCAGTTAAAAAATGAGAAATAGGGCACCTGGGTGGCTCAGTCGGTTAAGCGACTGCCTTCGGCTCAGGTCATGATCCTGGAGTCCTGGGATCGAGTCCCACATTGGGCTCCCTGCTCAGCGAGGGGCCTGCTTCTCCCTCTAACCCTCCCCCCTCTCATGTACTCTCTCTCTCTCTCATTCTCACTCTCTCAAAATAAATAAATAAATCTTAAAAAAAAATGAGAAATAAATGTTCATCAATAAGTGAAAAAATAAATTGTGGCATATCCATGCCAGTGAGTACCTCCATAAGGCAACAAAACAAACTAAACTACCAATACATGCAACCATATGGATGACTCTCAAAAGCATTATGCTAAGTGACAGAAGCCAGAGACAAACCACTACAGAAACAATCATACAGACTACTCACTGTATGATTCTGTTTATATGAAATTCTAGAAAAGGCAAACCTTGTGAGAGGAAGCAGATCAGTGGCTACCAGGGCTGGGGAATGGGAGAGGGGGATTAATACAAGGGCATTAGGAAACTTGTGGAGGTGATGGAGATGTGTTCTGTATTAGATTCTGGTAGTGAATACACAACTAAATGTATTGACAAAACTCATCAAACTGGGCTCTGAAAATTGGTCAGTTTTATCGTGTTTTAATTATACATCAATGAAATGGACTGCAAAATTAAATGTCTCATCTAGAAAGTTGTAAAATGCCTCCTCCACACCTTTACTTATAGCCATTTCTCCTTTTTACATTTTCACTGATACATGAACTTCTTGTCATTTTTCTTTAAATATTCTTTTTAAAAATTTTTTATTTATTTTAATTTTATTTATTTTTTATTTATTTATATATTTATTTATTTTCTTGTCATTTTTCTTAACATGAATTACAATAGGATTGGTGATATTTGGGTAGACTTGTGTCAGTATGGACCTGAAAAAAATCAGTGCCTTGACATCCCCAAGAAGTTGATTGTTGCTGCTTTGCGATTCAGGTCAGTCTGACCTAAGACTCTTGACACTCCCCTCCCGACACATTACTTTGCACATAATCAGAAAATATGTGTGAACCAGAGCCCCCATCTCTTTTACACATCTACATCCAAATATATATGTAATAAAATATTTCAGAGTTTGAAGAATTAAACATAGTGTATGTATTTGTACTTATAAGCCGTATGAAAAATTAAACAACACCCATGTAAATGCGACCAGCTTACAAAACAGGTCGTTACCACTAATATGATTGAAGCTCCACATGTGCCTACCAACCCTACTCTTTTCCTGGATTCCTTCCTAAAATGACTATCCTTAATTTTTATCTTTATCATACCTTCTTAAAAACAGTTTTACAACTTAACGAACTCAGTTTTTCAAAACAAAAACTTGATTAGCCTGGCGTTGTCCATTTGTCTTGTGGTAAAGAGACTGGTGCAAGACACAGCACTGAGCAGGCCTTTGGATTGGTGGTATGCTCCTATGCTCTCCCCATAGGTCCCCAGCAACCCCCCCCCCCCCCGCCCGCAGCCTCTAGTGATCTTTGCTCCCCTAATCCCGGGGTTCACACTCACCTCCTGCAACTCCTCCCAGTGGAGAACTTCCTGCTGCAATTGCTAATGTCTTAAGTGTGGAGAGCAGGCCCGAGCTCCCACGGCCCCGCTGGGACTCCCGCAAGGCCCGCCGGAGGCCCCCGGGTCCGCACTCTCCAAGAGGGCAGGGAGGCTCTGGAGGGATGCGGAGGCCAGCCGGGCGAGCGCGCGCGCGACGGTGTGTGCGCCCCCACGCCACTGCCGACAGGCCTCCATCGGGGGAGCTTTTCTCCTCGGGGGTGACTCACCCGCTGCTCATTTTCATGTGACCCTAAGGAAGGAACCAGGAGGCATGGCCTCGTGAGCTAAAATGTCTCAGTGAGTCAGACAATTGCCCATGAGAAATACCTTATCCTCCCTTCTCTCCCAAAGCGGCAACACCTTTTTCACACACATCTGTTCCACTCATTGCAGAATTGGGGCTCTTTGGAAAACCAGCACTGAGGAGAGCAGCCGCCATTTTTTCCTCATCGCCCTCCTGCCTTTGCTCTTAGATGACTGGATGTGTAGCTTGGTTCGTCCACTAGCCTTCTCACTTTTTTGTTCAGGCCCCAGGTCACCATCGTCTTGCACACCGGAGTGCTGAGCGTTTCGTGGTGCTCTCTGTACGGGAGAGCTCTGACCCGCTTCGAAAAAGCTCTTATTCAAGATCCAGTTCAAACACCCCCCGGGGAAGCCTTCCCTGATTGCTTCACTCAGAGTTAGGCACTTCTTTCTCCAGATTCTCACTGTACTTCATTATTGTTTTTTAAAATGTAGGTATTATATCCACACAGTAAAACACATAAATCTTATTTTTTAAAGTTTTTTTTTTTTATTTTTGAGTAATCTCTACACCCGATGTGGACCTCAAACTACAACCCTGAGATCCAGAGTCGCTCGCACCACCGACTGAGCCAGCCAGGTGCCCCCACAAATCTTAATTATAAAACCTAGTGATGGTATTCCAGTGGTTTAGTAGTATCTCATTGTGGTTTTGTTTTCATTTTCTTGATGAGTAAGCACTTTACCCAGCCGTTTGGAGAAACTTTTTTTTTTGAGACGTGCCTGCTCAAGTCATTTGCACAGTTTTTATTGGTTCTTTGTCTTTTCCTTACTGGTTTGTGGGAGTTCTTTATAATTCCATACATGAGACCTTTGTCAGATATATGTATTATGAATGTTTTCTCCTGCCGTGGTTTGCTTTTCCACGTTCTTAGTGACAATGTGTTTTGATGAAAAGAAGTTCTTGATTTTAATTAAGTTCCATTTACCAATCTTTTCCTTTTATGGTCACTTTTTTTTTTTTTTTTGTATCCTGTTTAAAAAATCTTTGCCTACTTCCCACTGCATTTGATTTACCCGTGCTGTTTATGTGCCTCTTCTCCCACAACTGTGAGATCCTTGAGGGCTGAGGCTGTATCTTGCTCTGCTCTGTATACCCAGAACCGACCATGGAGCTTAGAGCATGGTAGGAGTTCAGGAGTCACTTGGCTAATGAATTAATTCATGCACTGGATGAAGTAACACACATAGTCTCTGTGCACAGAGATGTTATTTCTAACGATGAAAAAAGCAATACTGAGAAAGCCTCCGATGCACATATATGAGAAGGGATGATTATAACTGGCTATCACATTTTTAAACTACATATGAGCTGCTTTCTATGTATGCAGATGTCTATATGCCTGAAGCAAAAGCTAGTAAACAACTATTGGAAAGTTCATTAAATAGAATCCCATTTTCATTTTCATTGCAAAAGGGAATCATTTAGAGCCTAAATGAATTCTTGTGTCTTTCTTGTGAATTTTGATAAAAGATACTAAGCTGAGTACTCACAAAGCTTTATAGTAAGAAGAAACATTTATTCACCTTCTAAAACACATTTACAAACTATCTCATTAGATCCTTACAACAGACTTACAGCAAGTAAAATAAATGGTAGGTTAGCTTTATTATGCAGATAAAGAGATTATAGTGCAGAAGAATTTGACTTGCTCAGAGTAATAGTGAATGAGGTTGGGGAAATGATCCTGTTGTCTGTATACTCTCCACAGTCCCACACATTGGTGCTTGAGGTATTTTTTTCCCCAACCCAGATTCCAACTCTCAAGGCGTTTCTTCTTGGAGGCAGTACTGCGGTGCTTTGGCACCTGAGGGACCTGAGTCTCAATTCCTGCTACAAATACCTATCAGCTATGTGAACTTGGGTAGTTCACTGAGCCCCGGTAATAACCTGGACCTCAGTTTTTCATTTATAAAATGATGCCTACCTTGTAAGTTTATTTTGAAAATTAAGTAAGATGTGAGATGCCTAGAATGGGTTAGTCCTCTCCTGCTGCTTGTGGATCTCAGCTTAGCAAAAGGATTTTATATGCAGCATCTGTTAGAACATCTCGTACTTAGGGGCGCCTGGGTGGCTCAGTCGTTAAGCATCTGCCTTTGGCTCGGGTCATGATTCCAGGGTCCTGGGATCGAGCCCCACGTCCGGCTCCCTGCTCAGCGGGAAGCCTGCTTCTCCCTCTCCCACTCCCCCTGCGTGTGTTCCCTCTCTCCCTGTGTCTCTCTCTGTCAAATAAATTAAAAAAAAAAAAATCTTCAAAAAAAAGAAGAGAACATCTCGTACTTAGGTAATCAGAATAATCTGATGGCTGGCTGCCAGATATCACTCAGATTTTTAGAAGGTATCTCTGTTCCCAACTCAATGGCTTATCCAAATGGCTATCATCAAAATGGTGTTTGTGAGACAAGGGGAAGCAGTGGAACTGGGCTTCAACCCCTTAAAGGACCAAACTTCTTTGGGGCTTTGTGATAGCAGCTGTTGGTTTTTGTTCCTTAGGGTAAATGTGTGACAGTTAATTCAATGGTTAGCCCTACAAACAAGATACTTCTTTTAGAAACTATGTACTTGCAATAAGCAGTTTTACTAAGTAAGGCCAACTTTAGTTGAAGTTCTTCACTTCCCTGGGTTACGCCTCTATGGTAGCAGAGGCCGGACGAATGCCACGGTAGAACTAAACATTACCTTTTTACAGATGTGTCAATAATCTTAGAATTTGGCTTGACTGGGGGCGCCTGAGTGGCTCAGCCTGTTAGGCAACTGACTCTTAATCTCAGCTCAGGTCTTGATCTCAGGGTCGTGAGTTCAAGTTGCATGTTGGGCTCCACACTGGGTGTGGAACCTACTTAAAAAACAGACAGACAAGAAACTTGGCTCCACTGGAGACCCGGCTACTAGTCACCACGTTGGTGGTGATAGCTCTAGGGAGAGGCAAATGGGAGCCTACGAAGGGCACAGATTAGGAAAAGAATTTGCCTAATACCATTAACCAAGACTGAAAGGCTCACAAGAACAGGATAGACAGATGTTCCATTCTAAGGGATACTGTGGGGTCTGGAGGTGGGATCTGAGCAAGGAATAGGGGAAGCTGAGAACACTTCACTTGTAGAAGGGAAGGGGAAAAGATGATGACCATCAGGCCAGTGTTCCCCAAATATGAGTGACAAACTATCAGCTTCCTGTGGGTGGGCTCCAACTTCAGCTTACGGCTGACCAAACAAGAGAGCACGTTCCCTTAATTGGAGGGAGAAAAAAAGGAAGATAGGAGATGTTGAAAGAATTGCCATCTATACTAGTCCACTGAAGAGGAAGTACTGTTTTTTCTGTATTAGTATAAAAATATTACAAACTTCAAGCCACTCCAATTAGGCTTCTGTTTCCAACAGCACACTGAGATGGATCTTGGTCTCCAACGACTTTTTGCATCTAATAAACACTTCACTGTCCTTCTTACTTGACCCCAAGACAGAATTAGGCATAGCTGGCCACTAGATCCTTTTTGAAATTCTTGCTCTTGGCTCCCTTAACCCCCCACTCTAGTGTTTCTCCTCCCTCACTGACTGCACCTCCTTGACTGGGCCTCTTTCTGTTGGTGATCTCCAGACCTAGGTTCTGGACCCTCTTTAACTTTCTCCTTAGGTGACCTCATTCTCTCTCATGGAACTAAACTCCGTCTGTAACGCTGATGATTTTTCAAATCTCTAATTCCAGTCTACCTCTCCTCCAAGCTTCATACTTACATGTCCTATACTACTCCTACCCTTGGAAGTTTCACGATGAACACATCCAAAATGATTTCTTCTCCACCAATCCTACCTGATCACATCTTCCCGCCTCAGTAATGACTTGGCTACCTACCCACCGCCAGAAACGAGTCATTCTTGATTTTGCTTTCCTTCATTCCCCCGCATTTAAGTCTCTCCATTTCTACCTTCACAGTGCATCTCTACTCTATACCCTACTTCCCAGTTGTTCTGCCACTCTCTGGCCCAGGTGACCTCTGTTTTACAGTTTGATCATTGCAACTGTCTCTACTCTTGCTCTCCTCCAATTCACTGTCCACTTAATAATGGCTTCTCATTACACTTGAAACATGATCTGAGCTCCTTACCAGGGCCGAGTAAAGCCTTCTATGATCTGGCTTTTACGCACTTTATGCCACTCCCTTTGCTCACCACACGCCAGACCCATCTGCCTTCTCGAAATACCTCAGATCCATCAAAAACTTTGCTGCTCCCCAGCCTCTGCAGTTGTTGCCCTGCTTGGAAGTTTTCCTCCAACTCTTAGCATGGCCACCTTCTTTGCGTCCTTCAGGTTTCAGCCTAAATGTTAACTCCCCAACATCTTTTTTTTTTATTATTATTTTTTAAAGATTTTATTTATTTGTTTGAGAGAGAGAATGAGAGAGAGAGAGAGAGCATGAGAGGGGGGAGGGTCAGAGGGAGAAGCAGACTCCCTGCTGAGCAGGGAGCCCGATGCGGGACTCGATCCTGGGACTCCAGGATCATGACCTGAGCCGAAGGCAGTTGCTTAACCAACTGAGCCACCCAGGCGCCCACTCCCCAACATCTTATTTAAAGCAGAATTCTTGGGGTGCCTGGGTGGCACAAGCAGTTAAGTGTCCAACTCTTGGTTTCGGCTCAGGTCACGATCTCAGGGTCATGAGATCCCGTATTGGGCTCCGTGTTCAGCACAGAGAGCTTTTTTTTTTTTTTTCAAGATTTTATTTATTTGACAGCGAGAGAGACAGCGAGAGAGGGAACACAAGCAGGGGGAGTGGGAGAGGGAGAAGCAGGCTTCCTGCCGAGCAAGGAGCCTGATGCGGGGCTCGGTCCCAGGACCCTGGGATCATGACCTGAGCCGAAGGCAGCCGCTTAACGGCTGAGCCACCCAGGTGCCCCACAGAGTCTGCTTAAGACTCTGTCTACCTCTCCTCCCCCCACTCTAATAAATTTTAAACACATAATAAAAATAAAGAATTCTCTGCTTTTCTATTTTTTTTCAGTCTTTGAATCGAATCAATATTTTTCATGTGTTTATTGTCTGCATTCACTGAAAATAAGTTCCCTGAGGACAGGACTGTGTATGTTTTGCTCATCACCCGATTTCTATTATTTGGCACACAGTGAGGCTAGTTAAGGTTAAGGATAAGCATTCTGTGGCTGGAAGAATGAGAAAGAGACTCTCTCAGCCCAATTTAGTATTTATGCCCACCCCTTGGCCCGTCCATGTGGCCAGGGAGACAAGGTCTTGGAAGAAGATGGCAAGTCCCATCAGGATACATTGCTGAAGCATGGGGATGAGGAATAGTTCCACAAGAGGAAGAGGACTAACACAAACTGATTCCTGGGGTTACTGTGAGCTAGGCAGTGATCTCAATTTCTATAACATAATATAATCTATCTCCTGGCTTTTCTCCCATTAATTTAAAAATTCCTTTTTTCCTTCACTTATTAGAGTTGGGTCCTTAGTCATTATTCCTGGTCTGAAAGACTACATTCTGGAATTGCCCAAATAGGAGTTATAGAATCCTACTTTCCTAAAAAGCTAACTCACCCAGTGATTTCATGACGCAACCAACATTTACAGAGCAATTGCCATCCATGTTCAACATACTACTAGTATCAGAGAATCTAGCAAACATTATCCTTGATAATGCAACTATGAATTAACCTATGTTAATAAATACACTTCAGTGTCCCAAACATGAGAATGAGGGCAAGCTCTTGAAACCTGAATTATATTAACTGAGATAGTATCTAGGGAATCTTATCTGACAAAAACAATACCCCCCCAAAAAAAAACTAATACTGAAAAGTTTTTGATTTTATTTCCAAGATCAAATATTACAACAGGACATTTACATGTATTTATAAAAAAATGCAGCAGTTGAATTTATAGATCAGAGGTTTCCTTGAGTTTGGTCCCTCTCTCAGCACAGTGAGCTGATGTCTTCAAAAGACTTATCCCCCTTCCCCTCCCTCCCCCACCCCAAATGTCCCACCCCACCCCCCATTCAAGTTGCAGTACCAATATAAAGCAACTGGGTACAACACAGCAAGAATATTCACAATTTGGTACAGCCAAAACCAGAGGATCACCAACTGAAAGACCCTCTTTTTAGAAATTATTTACCTATAGAGTATGTGTATCTATAGATATATCACACCCAGTTATCTAAGATTTCCCTGGTTTTAGAGCAAGTGGAAGTTCCATTGAGTCTTAGCCAGCAGTTACAGCTCTGCTTTACCTAATGGCATGTTTTTCTCCTCCAAGTTTAGATTTTCTACGGCCTCCATGTGTCTTCAAATTTAAGGCTTTCCCTAGCACCTTAATTATCACTTACTAGATATACAGGAGGGTCTCTAGTGTGTTGTGAACAAAAAAATTTAGTGGATGATCCAGTTGCCCCTTGCTCACTGGTCCCAAACCCTTCTTCCCACTTTTGAGAAGAGCTGCAGAAACAAATTATCTCCTAGCACCATGGGATTAAAAGCCCAGAAAACTGACAACTGTATGTGCATTTTAGGGAGCACTTGCCAGAAACATTACAATAGGAGCACTGTCTCTGTCCATTATCTTCTTGGATTCAATAACTAAGTTACACTACACATTAAATTTTGAGCCTGTCCTGCATTAAAAACGCAAATCTCACTAAGACCGCCACTTTGTCCAGAATGAAGGATTCCCAGGGAATCTCTAAATACTGTTAGGAACTGCTTGAGAAACACTTTAAAGCAAATACCCCAAGCTGACTTCACTCGAGTCCCCAACCCACCCCCAACCCTATTCCCCAAACAAATTTCATTCCTTGATTAACCTCTCTGAATAAGATGGGAAGTGAGGTTTGGAAAATGACAAGAAAAATGTTTTAAAAACACAATTAGTGAGGACATGCCAGAATTGGGACATCCCAGATGATTCAAAACGCATTATTCAAACTGAACTCATACAAAGCATGCAGAGCCTACAAACACTCCTGAGAGTATCCATGGAACAATCAATACCTACTCAAAAAAGGACTTTTCTTAAAGGGTTAAAAAAAAAAGACACCAGATGCTTAGAAGTTGTTAACAATCAAAAGGAAAACCGTTCTAGAAAAGATTTTTAAAGGAGTGAAAAAATTCTATCTAAAGATTCATGCCAAAGCTTGGATGAAAGCCCCTCAAAGTCTAAGTATCATGTTAGCATCAACTGGTACTCATTTCTCTGTATCTAAGTCTAGAGGATTATATCAGAGCTTCACTGTGTTTCCCAGCAAGAGTTTTAAATAGCCTTTCCAAAACTGAAGGGACAAACATTAGAAAGTAACAAGGCCCAATCCCAAAATGGGTAAGATAAACAGCCCCTAGTACAAGCTTGCTACACTCATTAACTAAAAAGTGGAGGTCACACACTACTTTCATTCTAATTAGCAGGTAAAAGGGGATTTTCTGGTGGCAATGGTAACCTCATGTGAGGTTTAACTTACAGGGCAATAAATCAACAAAAAGTTGTTAAGAACATATGATTAGGGTAAAAAACCTATTTAATATTTTGAATCACACCATTTAATGTATTGATATTTTCCATTATTAAGAACACAGAAATCTGAGAACATACTATCAAACCATTTTGTTGAAAGCAGTAAGATACCCAACTGAGCATCAGCATTCCAGTGTCATTAATTTGAAACCAGAAATCTAGTGACATGTACTCTTCTAAAACCAGCAAGCTTGACAAAAGAAAAAAAAAGCAGAATGGCAGGGAATAGCTCCAGACCAAAATCTCTCCCTTATTAGTTAAGATGCTCTTACTGAGTCTATGAAAAAAGCAAATAAAGATTTTTAAGAAAGAATAATTCCAGGTCAGAACTATCCAGTGATTTGAAATGCTTCCCATTTTATTTACCACATCTTATAAATGAATGATTCATGGTACCCCAGTTAGATTAATAACTTGTTTTGATACAGATAAAATTTTTCTTATGTTCAGTCCCATGTAGCTTCACTATTCTTCCTATTTGAAAACTTAAGTGACCCCGTAAGGGATATAAAAATCTCAGGGCATTTTGATCTCTATACAAGAAATACCAATAAGCAAACAACAAAAATTTGCTGTTTGTGGCCAAAGAATTAAGTACAACAAGGCAACTTCCCCATATTTATAGATTAATGTGGGATTGTTCTTGGGCAAAATACTACCATTGGTATTTTTATCTCTAATCCAAGTAAACCTGGCCATCTCTTGAAAATACTTTTCTGAAATGTTCAATCGGTTTACTGAAGTAGTTCATATTGGACTGCCAAGCTCTACTAGGAGATCATATGGCAAAGAAAGGCTTCAACCAAAAATGACCATGTTTAGGAGAATGAGATTCTAAGCAGTACAAGAGCATTCTGTAGGCCAAAGAAAGGGGAGGGGTATCATGGTGCTCGCCGTTGTATATTTGGAATAAGAGAATTTTTAGGTAGAGAGAGAAAATGAGCTATGAAAACAATTGTTTCAAATTGTTCCCTTATAATTTATGAAAAAATTTTTAAGTATTATTCAAACTTAGAAATGGAATTTCTTAAACATAGCTAATTTCATTAAAAATCATGACTAATTTTCAGTGAATGGATGTCCAAAAAAATTGAGAATAGAGAATGGCAAAGTAAAAGAGAATGTAGGATGAAACGATTTTCTAATTAACAGTCTCATCATCACATCCAGTAATTTAATCACAAGTTCACTTCATGGGGAAACTATCAAGGTCGTCATAATCTCTATAAAAAAATATTCTTGATTCTAAGCTGTCTCTCTAGTAGTGTTCAAAGACTAAAATAACCATCCCTAAAATACTAAATTTCTATAGAATAGGAGGAATCAAGATAGTGCCATGATATTCTGTTGGTTATTTTCTGTACGAAAGAACATTCTTGCCACCAGTCTAAACCGTGTACAATGCAATACTAAGTTTCAAGTCAAGACAATAATTGATATGCTATGCAAGGCAAATCAATGAAGTTGAATATTCATAGGACACAGCTGTCTTTAAGTAGCCTTTTCATCAAGGCTTGTAATATTGGACAACTGCCATGCTCATCAGTAGGGTTGGTTCTTCCTACTCTCATTTAGTTTTACACAAGCCATCACTTATTCATCAACCAGCATCCTATGATTTACTATTGAGTAGTTAACTCAAAGAGGGCCAGAGAGAGAACATGAATGACATAATGGAGATATACTCTGTGAGATAAATATTTTTGGAAGTCAGCCTAACTGAATCTTGAAAAAATTGTTTCTGCCAAAACCAAGTGTGAATTCTACAACTTACATAAATCAATTTCCTAACAACTCCTCAGCCAGTAAAGTGCTTTGTTTAAGCACACAGGTAAAATAAATTTAACTCTGGTGTCAGTGAAATATTTGGTTCTCACTAGTTACATTTTAGTCATACTTAACACTGATTAGAAACACAGCATGAAGTTTTTTAAAATTAATGAATTGTGTTTAAAAGCTCATTACTAGATCTAGAACTATGATATTTTCCTTTTGGAGATTTTAGTCATCACAGTGAGGTTAGATTAAGTTACTGGGCAAATGAAACTTGGAAACAGAAAAAAACCAAAGGAAGTGATTAACAAGAATATTTTTAATTAGCCTAGGGATAATATAAAGAAAAGAAATTAGAAGCAAAAAATTTTAGAGTGGAAAGGACTTCAAAGATAATCTAATTTGGTGGTCTACAATCTGTGGGTTCCTAGAGTTTTTGCAAAGGGTCTGCAATTCCACATGCACATTTACATTTTTCCTCGTCTGTGGACTTAATGTTATTAATGCTTAACCCCACAATTCCCCACTCTTGCCGAATTTTAATATTTTTAAGTCCTTTTACTTGAAAAGACTGAGAACTGTTGATCTACTCCAATTCTGTTAGTAGCAGAGCTGTTACCCAAGTGCACTTATGCCTACACATAGTGCCCCTTTATACATTTGATTTGTACCTGGGGAGAGAAATGAAATCTTTCCTTCACTTTCCAGTTCCTAGTGGCTCCCTCTGGTATTTTCCTAAGTGTCCAAGTGAGATCCTTGCTAGCTAAAATCTTTAGTCCTAGGATCAATAATCCTTTCCTATTTGGGTGCTGGGTGTACCTTACTGATTAAAGTCATGCCCTAAGTCTAGTAATTACAAAAGATGGAACTAAAGAATGAATACAGGTGAGTCAAAAACTTTGAGCTATAGTGTTTGCCACTTTTCGGTTTTATTTATTTATTTATTTAATTTCTTTATTTATTTTTGTGGACTTTCCTAATGAAAGCCTAAGTCTTTCCCCTTTCTAAACTTTTATTGTAATTATTGTTCAGCACCAGAAAGGTAAGCATTTATACATGTTCTTCAATTATCTGATGTGTAGTGTATCTTTCCAACTGGATAAAACAGAAGGAACCAGGTATTAGACTTCAAGATATTTCCAACTTTGATTAAGGACTCAGTAAATACTTGTTGACTTTGAGTCAAGGAAGTAGAATGTTATAGGAGATTTAAAAACATACACAGAGAGTTCAATAATCTGGTATGGGTGGGACAAAGAAAAGATAACTATCTTTTCCCAAAAATGGTTAAAAAAAGATAAAATTATTTTTTATCCTTTCCATTTATTCTTGGCAAATAATGCCACATATTTTCCTTTCACATTTTCATCAGTGCATCATTTTTTTAAAAAGCAATCATCAGTCCCTCAAAACAGTGGTGTAAATAAGAATTTATAGGCATAGTGCAAATCCCACAGGCTTTAAGGAAACAAAACCAAATGATAATTTACAGAGCCAAACAACAGGAAGATAACCTTTTGGGTAAACTGATTCCCCTGTTGTAGGAGACAACAGCAAGGGAGTGAAAAAAGCATGGACTCTGGATGCCAATTTTGATTTTGCCCATTACTAGCTGTGACATCCTGAACATACTCTCTAAACTTCAATTGTGTCGTATCTACAAAATGGGGACAATATACACTTTGTAGAGTTCTTAGGAAGATTAAAGGAGAAAATGCACAGGAAGTACCTAGCACATGCTAGTTACTCAAAATTAGTTTCCCATTCTTCCCTCATTTGGCTGTTCTCTCTCTTCTCTGGTTCCTTTCTAAATTAAAATCAAAAGGTGTTTCCTGTCACTTTCTTCCCCCACTAGTTTTCATTCCATCTGCCTGTATTTGTTTCTTGTCACTCTCAAAGTCTCTCTTGTCCTTTTCCAACCCGTTCTTTCAAGCTGTTTCCAATACCTACAAGGAACGACTATTTTTAACTAATCTTACTAGCTTCACTTAATCTATTCAATAAAATCTCTCCTCCACAGAGCAGAGGAAATAAGACAAACTGGAGGAAGCTTACTCCTTTAGTGAATTAAGTTCATGAGCGAAGCAATACTCATTTACTCTCCCCGTGGGCCTCTGTATCAAACTCAGGGTAATTACACTTCTGCCTCACAATAAAAGAAAATCCTCTACATCTTGTACTCTAAACACACCCGTTGTACCTAAGTTGGATCAGTATCTCATGCCCTAAGTCTTTGATATGCTTACTTAAATCATTTTATACATACTTGGGTCATCTCACAGTAAAATCCATGTTGAAAAAGTCACTTTGGTTTCTCATAAACGGATATGCCATGGCTGACCTCATCAAAAAGGTAGAACTACATCCTATCATTAATGAACATGTCTCAGGTTCTTGAGATATGTTTTATAAAGAGAAGTTAGTAAGCAAAAGAATGAAAGAGTCCCACAGGGAAAATTCTTGACTTCACATTTTTGACAGATTTGGGCTTTAGCTGTGACTCTGCAGAGAGTGGATAGGTGCCATCACAGCACCAAAGCTGGGCATACCCTCAGTTCTTACCCTGTGCCTCCCTGAATTTTTACATTTCTGACCTTGGCTACTCAACAGTTTTTTAACCCTCTACTGCACCTTTGCTAGTATAGAGCTCTATTCCTCAGATAGCAAGTACATTATCCAAGTTGAGAGATACAACTGAGGAATTAACATGAACACCACGTTTCCTCCTCAATAAATCAGAAGCTGCTAGTTACTTGAGAGCCTATGAAAAAACACCAAAATGGTATTACTCAGTCACCAATCTAAAGAGAGAACTTTGACTCAAGGTATAAATGAAATTGTAATTATATAAATATATTTATAAATATTTATACAATTATATACTTATACATAAGCACTTACACAGACTTAGAAAAAAATGTAAGAACATTAATTCAAAAGGACTCACTGAAGAATAAACAGAATTTTCCATGATTTCCTTGAGGAGATACATAACTCATTCTTTAGGAAGGGTCCCTCTAAATCCAACCATTAGAAACCATATTCTCAAATTGTGTACTAGCAACACATAAGCATCTTTTTTTTTAATCCCCTAGTTGCCAAGAGAGTGATCTTAAAGTAGATGGGAACCTAAAGGTCTCTGAGCAATAGCAATTTATGTTCCTCAAGGAGAAGAATCGATCGATCCAAATCCCCAATTGACAAAATAGGCCCATTCTATACAACAAGGTTAAAGTTCTGATTTTGCCACCAGAATCATTACTACCCCTTCAGAGGACTCTAAAGCTCAAAATAAGAACTGAGCATACAGTGAAGGTGATAAGTCAAACAGTATTACATAGATTCAAGATGGCCTCTTCTAAGTAATACGGAAAAAAGCTTTCACCAACTACATTTTGAACGTAGCTTTTGTTGGCAGAAAAACCCCACAACATTTGAAGATTGCTGATAATCTTCTCCACCTCCCTTACTAAATGTTGTCTTATAAATTGAATTTAAAGGTCTTCCCCTTACAGAGGCTTTCAGTTTTGATACCTTTTGCAAGAAAACAGTAGAGGAATTAAGCTCATTTAGTCACCAGAGCCTTTTAGAAAACTATTCCAACCGGGGGTAAAAAAAAAAAAAAAAAAATGAATCATTCTAACCGCAGGAACATGGTTAGCAACTCTCAGCTGCATCTTCTTCTTTTCCCCCCCGGGACATACATTAAGTATGCCTTAAAGCCCGTAGGATGATCAATAACCATAGTGGTTACAACTACAAGCCACTGGACTGCATGATTATTGAACAGCTGCCTTCCCATAGACCACTTGTGGACCCAAACAATGGAAGGGCCAAGGGAACTAATATGCTGTACTGGCAAAAACAGCAAGCACCTTCCTATTCTAATCACCACAAGAGCCTCACTAAATGTCCCTTTCAGGACTAGCAGGATCAGTACAGTTTATAAAGTAATAATGAAGAAAGCTGTTTCAGGCTAGGATATTGAAAGCCAAGCCATGCTACTCACCCTACATTTAACACTCATTCTGCCAATAACACATACCATGGAAATAATTCTAGCTGGGTACATGGGAATCGTTGAAAAAAATTTTAAATATGATGAGCAATAATTTAAGGGATGCTTTTTCCATGTAAACGGAAGCCTGGATATTTTGTCACGTGATATTTCTTACATGAACAACAAAACATGTGTTATAGAGTTTCTTTTCCCTACCAAAAATGGGGCTTACAAAAAAGGGAGGTTGTTCTTATTCTGAATCTAGCCATTCCTTTACCAAAGGATCTGAGGAGTAACATTATCATTTGATCCCAAAAAAGTGCCGTGCAAGAGACCACTTATTGGAACACACATTTCCTGCTGCCAGTACTAGGAGGTCTAATCCTTACACTTCCATTTGGTCACCAGATTAGGTAAGAAAGGAAGAATAGTAGGAAAAAGAAGAAAATAGAAGAGGACTGAAAAGGTGGGGGAGGGGGAAAAGAGACTGAATATAGGAGAGAGCAAGAAATAAAAGAGAAGGCAGGTGACTTGCTTGCCCAACTTTGGCTCTATGGTCCTATGAGCCAAAATGCATACTTAGTGACATGGTATCTCACAGGAAAGGGAAAAAAGGGGTAAACTGAGAGAGGTCAGGCCATGATGTTAATTTCTTTCCTGTACAAAGACAGTCTCTTGAGGACAAAGGCCTGCCTCCTGTAATGTAATGTCATAGTCCAGATGAGAGAGTTTCCTTCGAGGGAAGTTGGTGAGAAGTTCAAAACGTTCATTTGGATATCCTTTAGACTGGACGTGCTTCACCAAAGCCTATGAAAAATAAGAGAAAGACAAAGCTGTTAGATGGAAATAAAAAGAAAGAATATATTAAAGAATTAAATATCTTATGTTCATTTCTATCATATAAGATATGAAGTTATTCTTTTTTTTTTAAGATTTTATTTATTTATGTGAGAGAGAGAGAGTGAGAGAGACAGCATCAGCTGGGGGAGGGGCAGAGGGAGAGGGAGAAGCAGGCTTCCCGCTGAGCAGGGAGACCAATGTGGGGCTCAATCCCAGGACCCCGGGATCATGACCTGAGCCGAAGGCAGACGCTTAACTGAGCCACCCAGGTGCCCCAATTTAAGTTACGCTTTCACATAACCAAAGCTTACCCTTGTGGAAGGGCCAATATAACTCTTTGGATGGGGAGATAATAAACCTGTACCCAATAATTTAGGGCCATTAAGTGATACTGAAATATACAGGATTATGTTTGTCTCCCAAATACACAAACTCAATTTCTATCTGTAAAATTATCGTCCTCTTTTTAAACATTTTACCAATTTTTTTCCTGTTTATCAACAATCTGTCCTTCAGTTCACCTACAGACATCCGTGCCACCTGTACACAGAATCCCTTCTTCCTTCTCCAAAACCGCACCACTACGATATCCCCTTTTATAGGTACCTTCAACATCTCACTCTCTACAGATGATTCCCCTCAGACTTAAAGATGCTCACTCTCTCCTTCAGTCATTTTTCCTCTCTGATTATTGCCCATTCTCTCCCTCTAGCTTCACAACCAAACTTCTCAAAGAAGTGATCTATACTTGTTCTATCCATGATCTCATCTCCCATTCCCATCCAAATACTAGACCAGGAAGACAGTTCTGGGTATGAGCACCACCGACCAGAACCTTCTTGCACTTCAGTCATCCAGTCTTGAAGAATCAGATTAATTATCATCAGCCACAACAAGGGGCTAGGTGTTGACAACTGACCCAAGGGGGATTCACTCACAGGCTAAGCTAAGCTAGTCAGACCCATTCTCTTTTCCAGGAATCAAAAACAGAGGGAAGCCCATTAGCTGTGGACTTTAGACAAAAAGGCCCTCAGCATCACTATGGTGAACCATGTACAAGTTGAGAGGTAAACAAAAACCACCAGTATATAGAGGGAAGAATAGTATGAAGCAGAAAAATCACAAAAGGGAAACAAAACAGGCCCCATGAGAAAAACACACAGAAAAACACTTTCGGTTTTCAACCACTTTGCAGGGTCAGCTACTAGGACACCC
This sequence comes from Callorhinus ursinus, assembly GCF_003265705.2. Classification (NCBI taxonomy): domain Eukaryota; kingdom Metazoa; phylum Chordata; class Mammalia; order Carnivora; family Otariidae; genus Callorhinus; species Callorhinus ursinus. The sequence continues at coordinate 62,076,246 of NW_027397063.1, forward strand.
AGGAGCCCCATTATAATCTATAAATAACTCCACTCCCGTTTTCCAGGTAATAATTTCATTTGGGTTTCTATACCATGCAGCCATGGAATAGAAAATCTTGACTAGACAAACCCTATGCGACTTGCCTAAGATAATTTAAGAAGGAAATAAAGTAATCTGAAGATTCACCACAGTTAAGTTTCCAGTTAGAGGCCAGACTGAATACCATCTATTTCAAAGAATCACAAAGCCAATTATGCCAATTAATTAGTTTCTCTGCTTCTAGTAAACACCTCCAATTAGATATACTTACCAACAGTTTAGCTTGCTCTGGAAGAGTGATCTGTTCCCTTTTTCCATCTGGATACCGCAACATCAGCTGTGCTTTTGGTCCTAAAGGAAGGGTTTAAAAAAAAAAAGAAGAAAAGAAAAAAAGATAAGAGCTTAAGACAGAAGACTAACTTAAACAAATAATAAAGCCCTTCAGTAACATTCAAGTTTTAAGTAAAGCAGGTCTAGAATGTAACTCACCATTTACATCTATGCCCTCCACTATTCCATCTGATTTTTCAGGTGACATCTCCAATATTTCTGAATCCACAGCTGGCAATCCTTGGTGGTTTGTGGCTGCTCCAGGCTCAGTTCTGGCTGGGGGTTCAGTCATTGGCCTTCTGTTCTCCTCTTTTCTATGCCCCAAATCTTTGTGGGGAGATTTTCTGGACTTGGCAAGATTCTCTATCTCCTCTTCTTCATCAGAGCCACAAACGGATATGAACTCCTCACTGCCAGAAAAAAGTTCAGATTCAGATTCTTCATCTGAGCGGCTATCCTGTTTTGTCTGTGTTGAATCAAAGTGTGTCTCTTGCAAGGAGGCTCTGATGGCAGCTTCTAGCTGGCTGTCTTCACTTGCATCTATAAGGCTCTCCTGCGAGATGCAGTCATAAAACGTGGGTGGAAAGAAAAAGAAAACAGTTAAACCAAAAAAAAAACAGATAAAGTCAAACAGGACATGAGAAATTTAACACTCAAGACGCCTGGGTGGCTCAGTCAGGTAAGCGTCTGCCTTCGGCTCAGGTCATGATCCCAGGGTCCTGGGATCGAGTCCCACACGTCGGGTTCCCTGCTCAGCGGGGAGCCTGCTTCTCCCTCTCCCCACTCGTCCTCTCTCTCTCAAATAAATAAATAAAATCTTTAAAAAAAAGAAATATAACAGTCAGCTTGCCAATATTACTTTCTGCAGAATGTATCTCTTTACTAAAGTTTAAGCTATTTGAGTGCAACAACTTTGTCTTACACAGCCAAGCTGGAATGTATATTTTAAAAACAAAAACTACCACCTGGCATAATGGTGTTGCAAGCACAGGTTTCCCTCATATCAAAATGAATAGAATCAAGAAAACAGTTTATTCCAGGCCCAGAAAAATACAAGAATTAAGGTTTTATATATAAAGCCAAAACGTTAGTTTTTAAAATGACTCGACACAGAAAAGGATGTCTACATCACTCATCACTATATTCTTCAACTAGCACTGCTTTGACACAGAGGAGGATCAATAAACTCAGTAATCATCATTTTGCAAAAATCCTAACAGATCTGTAACACTTGTTTTTTGTTTTGTTTTGTTTTTTGAAGATTTTACTTATTTGACAGAGAGAGTGAGAGAGCACAGCAGGGGGAAGAGCAGAGGGAGAGCAAGAGAGCAGGCTCCCTGCTGAGCAGGGAGCCCAATGTGGGACTCGATCCCATGACCCTGGGATCCTGACCTGAGCTGAAGGCAGCCACTTAACCAACTGAGCCACCCAGGTGCCCCTAACATTTGAACCAAGACAAAACAGCATATAACGAATAGGAAAAACCAACAACTATGTTTCCCCAAACTTAATTACAATGAAGGGTTTCATTGTGTATGTTTCATTGTGATCATGAGAAATGCAAATTTCAACAGTTTTCCCCCAGGTAAAGTTCTGTCACAAATATCACTAAACTGATGGAGTCGCAAAATATGGGTTGTCTGAGTGGAACTTATTTTGATCTAACTCAAATTATTAAAAAAAAAAACTTTGTAATGTAATCAAAAGTTGAATACTAGACATCTCATGATACTAAGGGATTGCTGTTAATTTTTTAAAGGGTGTGTCACTGGTATTGTGATTGTGTTTTAAAAAAATAGTCTATCTTTTTTTTTAAAAGGTTTTATTCATTTATTTGATAGAGAGAGGGAGAGAAAGAGCATAAGCAGGGGGAGCGGCAGGCAGAGGGAAAGGGAGAAGCAGACTCCCCATCGAGCAGGGAGCCCGAAATGGGGCTCGATCCCAGGACCCTGAGACCACTACCTGAGCCGAAGGGAGACGCTTAACCGACTGAGCCACCCAGGCGCCCCAAGAGTCTTTATCTTTAAAGATACATGCCGAAGTATTAATATATGAAAAAATGAATTCTGAGATTTGCTTCAAAATAATGTGACTAAGATGAGGTATGAATGAAACAAGACTGGCCACCTGCAATGATTACTGAAATTAGTTAATGGATACATAGAGGCTCAATAAATTCCTTCTACTTTTGAATACGCTGAAAATTTTCCACAATAAAAAGGTAAAAAGTATGGGTCGCTAACAAAAAACTAAAGGAACCTCATTTCAACTTTTACTATGTGCTAATCATAAAGCAAAAAATTTAAGAAAAAAATGTTGAATAAACCTAAGGCTAATCTACCACCAAAAAAGGGCAAGTAAAATGCCCACATGACCTGCAATGGCTTTTAGGTGGATTGTATGTTTACAATAATGACATTGCACAGTATGTAGCTTGATTTTAAAGACTGTCTCTGTGGCAGACACTACTGGCTTCCTATCCAATATCTACTCTCCTCTGATTTCTTACTTACAGAATACTAATCATGTCTATAAAAGAAAATCTGTCCAGCCAAAAAATTCCATTTATCAGTTTCCCTTGCAGCTAGAAAAAAAATGTGGTATGGAGCTAAGGAAGCACTTACAGAGAAATTAAAGAACTCAACACACGTAAAAGAAAAGTCTGAAATCAATGACTAAATTTCCATCTTAAATAAAAAGGTACCCACACAGAAAAAGAAAATTAAATTAAACCCAAACTACACAGAAGGAAAAAGAGAAAGGACAGAAATCAATGACCTAGAAAACAGAAGAAAAATCATTAAAACCAAAAGCTGGTTGCTTAAAATCAATAAACCTGATATGCTTCTAGCCAAAGTGTCGGGAAAAAAAGAAGCTACAAATTATCAATAACAGGATTAATAGGATTATTAAGGATTAATAACAATCACTACAAATACTACAGTCATTGAAGGAATAACAAAGAAATATAATGAACAACGTTATGTCAATATAGCCAACCCCTAAGGTAAAAGGGACAAATCCCTAGAAAGACAAAACCTACTAAAGCTCATTAAAGAATAAATGGGAGCACTTGGGTGGTGCAGTCAGCTGAGTGTCCGACTCTTGGTCTCGGCTTGGGTCATGATCTCAGGGTCATGGGATCAAGCCCCTCATCAGGCTCTGCCCTCAACACAGTCTGCTTGAAACTCCCTCTTCCTCTCCCTCGACGAACCCCCTGCCCCCACATTCTCGTGCTCTCTCTCAAATAAATAAATCTTAAAAAAAAGAAATGGGTAATTTAATCTTAAATGGTTCAGACCTGCTTTGTGCCATAATTGCATTTTTTCTGTAATTTTGAGACTTTTAAAATTTTAAACAATATTTTAATCTGCTAAAGACCTTCAATGTCACAAGAACATCAAAACTAGTGACGATTTCTCAAGAAAATGAAATACTGAAATATATATTATCACTGTTACAAAAATTTATATCCATGAAATAAGGATGTGGTAAATATATTATAGCAAATTATTGTATCCTACCAACTTCGTGTAGTAATCAAACTTTCTATTATTAAAAAAAAAAGAAGAAATAGATACTTGAGTAGTCCTTTATCCATTAATTAAATTGATTCTGTAGTTTAAAAACTTCCCACAAAGAAAGCTCTAGCTTCATTGGTAAATATCATCAAACATTAAGGAAGAAAAATACCAATTTTAGGGCTCCTGGGTGGCTCAGTTGGTTAAGCCTCTGCCTTCGGCTCAGGTCATGATCCCAGGGTTCTGCGATAAAGTCCCAAATCAGGCTCCCTGGTCAGCAGGGAGTCTGCTTCTCCCTCTACCCTTCCCCCTTGCTTGTGATCTCTCTCAAATAAATGAAATCTTAAAAAAAAAAAAAAAAGAAGTAATATCAATTTTATACAAACTCTTCCTGAGGGGCGCCTGGGTGGCTCAGTCGGTTAAGCAGCTGCCTTCGGCTCAGGTCATGATCCCAGGGTTCTGGGATTGAGTCCCGCACTGGGCTCCTTGCTCAGCAGGGAGCCTGCTTCTCCCTCTCCCTCTGCCTACCACTCCCCCTGCTTTTCTCTTTCTGTCAAATAAATGAATAAAATCTTAAAAAACAAAACAACTCTTCCTGAAAACAGAAGTGACAGAAACACTTCCCAATTCATTGTGAGGCCAGCATTAACCTTATACCAAAACCAAAGACATTATGAGGAAGACAAAACAAAAGACAAAGAAACTACAAACCAATATCCCTCATGAACACAGACCCAAGAATTCTCAACAAAATTTTAGCAAATCAAACCCAACAATACATAAAAGAGTAACGCACTGATAATAACCAAGTAAGTTTTAGCCCAGGAATGCAAGGTTGGTTTAACATTAAAAAGCCAACCAATATAATTCAATAAAAAAGAAAACCAATGTTCATCTGAACAGATGTAGAAAATCTGACAAAATTTCCTCATGATAAAAACTCAGCGAACTAGGAATAGAAGGAAACTTCCCTCAACCGTTTATCTATAACAAACATAGCTAACATCAAAGTTAATGGTGAAAGAGTGAATACTTTCATCCCACCACCAGAAGCAAGTCAAGGATATCTAATCTCACTACCTGTATTTAACTTTATACTGGAGGTCCTACCTAAGAAAAAGGTATAGAGACTGGAAAGGTAGAAATAAACTAAGTCTTTATATGCTAACAACACGACCATCTACATAGAAAATTCTGAGGGCTCTACAAAACTAACGGAACTAATTAAATTTAACAAGGCTGCAGGCTACAAGGGCAATATACAAAAACTGTAAAACATTGCTGAAAGAAATTTAAGACAAATAGATCATGGATTTGAATACTCAATACTGTTAGGATGTCAATTTTCTCCAAATGATCCATAAAGCTAACGCAAATCCAATTAAAATCCCAGCAGCTTTCCTCACAGAAAGTGACAAACTGATTCTAAAACTTATATGGATCTTGGGGCGCTTTGTCAGAAAAGCATGCCACTCAGGGTTGTGAGTTTGAGCCCCATATTGGGTGTAGAGATTATGAAAATAAATAATAAACTTAAAAATAAGTAAATAAATAAACAAAGCTTATGTGGATCTCTCTGCCATAGATCCTTCCCATGTTAAAAATAAAAAAAATAAAAAAATTTAAAAAATTTAAAAATAAAACAAAAACAAAACAAACTTGTGTGGAAACACAAAGGACCTGAAATAACCAAGCAACTATAAAGAACAGAGTTTAAGAATTTATACCATGCAATTTCAAGACTTACAATCATTAAGACAGAAAATATTAGTGTAAAGAAAGACATATTAATCGAAAAGAGTCCATAAACCCATACATATATACAATCATTTTTTGACAAAGATGAGAAGGGCAATTCAATGGCAGAAAGGACAGTGTTTTTTAACAAAGGGTGCTAGAATAAGTGTATAGCCATATGCAGACAAACAAAAAACCCTAACTCAACCCTATACTGACACCATACACAAAAATTAATTGAAAATGGATCACTGACTTAAGAACTAAAATATAAAAAAAGTGGGATAAAATCTTGAGTTAGGCTAAGATTTCTTAGATGAGACAAAAAGCACGAAGCATAAAAGTTTATAAATTGCACTTCATGAAAAATTTAAAATTTGCTCTTCAAAAGACTATTATGAAATGAGTAAATAAGCAACAGACTAAGAGAAAATATATGCAGACCATATACCTAACAAAGGCTTATTATCTAAGGAACTCTTACAACCCAGTAAGAGACATACAACTCAATAAAAGAATGAGCTGGAGATCTGAGTAAACACTTTACCAAAAGAGAGATAGTATAAAAGCATGTGAAAAGATGCTCATATCAAAAACTGTAACTTGTAAGTTTTAAACATGCTATTTATTGCACATTAACTATACTTCATAAAGCTACAACTTTTATTTTTTTAAGATTTTATTTTATTTTAGACAGAGAGAGAGAGACAGCACCCAAGAGAGCCCACGGGGGGAGGAACAGCGGGGGAAAAAAGAAGGGAGAAAGAATCCCAAGCAAACTCTGTGCTAAGCAGGAAGCCCGATACAGGGCTTGATCTCAGGATCCCAATATCATGACCTGAGCCGAAACCAAGAGTCAAACGCTTAACCAACTGAGCCACCCAGGTGCCCCTATAACTTTTTTTAAATAAAATAAACTTACGGCTAACTTATCACACACACAAAAGCAAACAGATGTGCCCATATGACATGTAATGGCTTGGACTGACTACAGATAGTAACACTGTGTACCATGTAGGTTGATTTTAAAGAATGACACTATGATGGACACTACAATTTCCTATATCACATTCAGTCTTCTTTGCCTCCTTCACAGAACCTCAATTATATTTGTCCAAGGACATGTGTCCAGCTAAAGTAAGCAGAATTTTTATCTGTAGCTGTTTACTTTTGTATAGAGGCACTACCCCCTTCTTCCTTGTCCATGCTTGGATATCATGCCTGGGAGCATAGCATCTATACTGTGAACATGAGAACAAAAAGCCAATACTAAGGATAAAGGAGGGGGTGGGGCGAAGAGGAGGAACCTGGTTCCTTGATGACATCCACAGGAGTCATGTCCTAGACTGCCTACGTCAAATTCTTGTTGAGGAAACAGATGTCTTCCTTGTTTAAGTCATTATTTGTGGGTGTTTCTCTTGTACACAGTTGATCCATATTTGTAACATTCAGAGGATTTAGTATCAGAAGTGGGGTTTGAGGTACTAGTTAACCCCAATCACCTCTATGTATTTGTCCAATGTTATGGTCCCACTCTTCCACTAAAAGCCTTACTTTTGTAAGAGACCTGGTGAAGTTGTAAACTCAGTTTATGCTATTGTAATTCAGCAACTCAAAAGCCCAGTCTCTGGTTTTTGAAAGTATCAGCCTTATGACTACAAAGGATAAGAAACTCTCTGGGTTTTTTATGCCTTAAAAAAAATTCTACTTAAGTAAAACTTCTCTGGGTAATGAGAAAAGCAAAGCAAAGCAAAGCAAACCAAACCAAAACAAAATACAAAACAAAAACCCCCGAAATACTGTGTCTATAGATAAAGATGAAACAATGTTTTTGTTCTGCAGTACTATGTCTACCTAAATAAAACTGCTCTAAGGGGGAAAAAAAGAATTCTATATCACTCCTTGACAAGCACCCATAGCATTTTGTGCCTGTGGGTACTTTATTCTAGGTGACAACTTAAGGAACTGTGTTTCACAACTGCATTATATGGACTGCTAAAGTCATATCCTCTGAAACGAATTTTATTCTCATTGCCATCAAACCCAAATAGCTCCTACAACCAGTGTGAGATTCCCATATCTTTGAAGCTCTCTTACATGCCACTAATCTTGATTCCAATTATCAAACAGGTCTGCCTCATAATAGCATATTATAGAAATTACATATAGAAATAATCTGAGTGGGCCGGAGAGCCAAGCCCCAAAGCTATATAACCAATAATAATGCCCAGCTATACCGTAACCATGAGCGCTGTCTAGGAAAAATACCATTTCCACTGGCAGTGCTGCCCCTGAAGGAGTGGATTCCTCTGTCACGGGGCTTGCCACAGCAGTCGTCCTGTTCACTGCTACATATTCACATTGTTTACTTCTAAATCTGGGTCTCAGGTCACATGCCTGTACCCTAACTGCAAGGGAGACTGGGAATACAAATCTTATAATTTCACTGAGAAGACTGAACCCTAATGTGGGAAATTATCCAAATATAAGGAGGGTATCTAAGGTGCTGTGAAACTGTAACTGTCCAAAACTTATGTTATTATATTTACTCAAAACATTTTACACAAGACATTCATATACAATTACACTTAACTGCCCATCACCACTTCTCAGTCATACTTACTGAACGGGCACATTTTTTGGGGGGACTGCTAGAAAGTCCATCCAGTTGCCCATGTTCACCCAGAAATCCTGTCACTTGATCCAAGAAAGAAGATACATCTAACTGGTGCCACTCTACTAGCTTCTGACCTAAAAATTAAAAACAAGGACATATAATAAAACCAATTCTGAACATTCTCATTAAATATTTCTTTGGCACATGCATAATTAAAATTTGTATGGGAACATACACGCCACCCTTCAGCATAAGTTACATAGTGTCTTCATAAACTAGAGGATACATTAATTATAACCAACCTAAGAGACTCCGAGCCATCATGACAGGGCAGCTACTTTATCTGCTGATATCACTTATTGCGATTTAAGAAAAAGAGATTCAGACAAAGCAATATCTATATGAAGCTCAATTAAAATAGTAAAACTAGCTCTATCCCCTGCTTCTCTGGTGAGATTACAACCAGTAATTGAACAATCAATAATTTAATGATAGAAAACCTAAGGGGATCCCTTATAAAAGGACAAGAAAGATAAACAACTATTCTTTGAAAGGACAGAATTGTACAAAAATAGAAAATACTACCATCTCCCAAAGTTACCAGAAACAGACTCCTAAATACATACTTCACAGATATTTAAACATTTCTCAAGGGCATGAACAAAAACCCTTTATCTAAATTATTACAAATAATTCTGAAACTGGATCCAAGTCCAATAGTAAAGATCAATTATTGAGAAAACTGAAAGATAAATGAGAGGTTAAAGACTGTAAGCTGACATAAATCTTACCTGTCCGTGGATCCAGGATGGAAACATACGGGAAATCCCCCAGCTTATAAAACTGTATGTATCTCTGACCTTCCTCACTGTCATGATAAACCTGTTAAATCATTGATATTACAAAAAAGGTCAGCTTCTAATCTTTGGTATATATAAGGATCTTATTCCTACATTAAATAGAAAATGAAAGTTATCTGGCGTGAATTCCCTCAACTTCCTGCCCTCAATCCCTCTGGAAACTTACAGTAACATAAAATCTGTTCTTCCTCCCTTCCCAGTCTATTGCCCTTCCTGCTTATCTGTCCATCTGTCATTCCTCTCAACCATATACATCTTAATAAATCACAATATATTAAGATTATATGGCTCGAGTGCCTAGCATAGTGCTAGACAAAGAGATAACCAATCAACAGGTGCTGAATAAAAGATTACCACTCAGAAAAATACTACTGAATTTAGAGGCCTGCAACACATGAAAAGGCAAATTAATAACATTAATAGCATAAGTTGCAGTGGGAAAATAATTAAGTTCATTCAGAAGTTTTTCAGTTATTTTTTCATAAAATAAAAAATCAGAGCAAGGTCATCTAACTTTAGCTTGATAATTTATATAAAAAGTAATCACAGCCAGCAAGACCCTAAGTGACAAGTCTAAGGGCATATAGATGGGAGTATCAAACTCAAGCTAAAATCCACGCCTTAGGCAAATGTTTTTCCATTACTCCAAGAACTTCTACATCTGCACTGTCAATTATAGTAGCCACTAGAACATGTACCATATTGAAGTACCTGAAATGTGGCTAGTCTGATACTGCTAAGTATAAAATACACACCAAATCTTAAAAACTTAACACCAACAAACAAAAACCCTCGAGATTTCAATATTAATTTTATATGACAGAGCGAATTTTAAAAATATATTAAAATTAATTCCACTTATTTCTTTTGACCTTTTTAAATGTGGCTACTAGAAAACTCTAAATTACTTATGTGGCTCATGTTATATTTCTCCTGAACAGTGTAGTTGTACATTCTATCAAAATATATAAACTCTTCTGAGATATGAGTATTATATGCTTTACATGGCATGGTTCTTTTTTCCTCCTTCCCCTAATAGTTCTTCATTGCTGCCCTTATTTTCACTTGACCTTACCATTTCAGCCATTATGGGTAGTTTTATTTTTTCATATGTCACAATTTAACTGTTATTAATTTTTCCCCATTTTATAACCTAACGCTTCCTCCCCAACATCCCATACTACAAAAGTAAAATACCACAAAAATTTTGATTAACTCTCCATCTCACCTGCCAGAAAATGAAATGTTCCCGGATAATATTCTTCACAGCTTCATTGCTCCATACATCACGGTTGAGGCACTGGCATGCAAAGTCTTGTACATTTTGAATGTTTATCATTAGCCACTTATTTTGCATCTGGCCACACTCTTTGGCCTGTAAGAGTAAAGTAATATAACATTTGTTAGAATCACTTTCTACTTGTAACTGATATGTTTCAGAATTCAGAAGCTGTCTTCATATAAATACTAAGTTTTTTTCCTCAAGTACAACATCTAGAGTTTTCAGTATCTATACAGCATTTACATTAATTTGCATATTTGTATATAATTATACTGTCCATTTTCAAGCATTCTTCAAATTTAAATTATCTGCTTTTCATTTATACACTGTTACTTATTTAATGGCTAAATTTCTACTGTACATTTAAACATCTCTACCTAAAAAAGACTCCACAAACAAGGTCAACAAGTCATATTACTGTATTGTCTCTTCTGACCCCTATCCGTAAATATCTCCCCTTTTAAATAGATGTAAGCAGTATGTACTACTTTGTTGTTTTCTTTTCAATACTTCCATACATGTATATACATATTTCAAAATGTGTTTCCAATACAAAGTTCTAAATACCATTTTCATCCCAATTATCAGGCATGTGCTACTTTACAGAATCACCCTAAACACTTTCAGTAAGAGCTGCTGAGGGTGTCTTCTCTTAAGGTTGTTATTCCTAAGGGTGGATTTCGAAACCTAAGATCACAGGATCACGGAATATTTCAGAATGATCTCCAAGACTCCCCAGTGTATGGTACAAATATCAATCATGAGTGTGTACTTTTTGCTTCACAGTTCCTCATCACCACAAAGACCTAAGAAATAATGCCAAATAGGAAAAGAATAGCAGGAAGGCAAATAAGCAAATGCTACCTCAAACCTCTGCATAAGAACTGAAATGAAAGGCATAGTTTTGAATAATTTTGCCCTGGAATAATATTCTTTTCCTATCAGTTTGACATGGGAAAATCTTAAGGATCAATTAACTTAGATTAATAACAACTGAAGGACATAAACATTTCAAAAGTATTATAATATGTAAAACTAAGAATATCTTCTCTTTTAAGGCTTACACAATCTTGCAAATACTGTTATCCTATTTTTTTGTATGAATCCCCCCAGAGAAAATAATTTTCTAATATTCGCTACTGATTCCACAAGTGAAAACCCAAGTTCTAAAAAGAAGCATCCATGTATTGAGCCAGGAAGCTGTATTTAACTGGTCAAAGCCTTATTTTAAAGTATAGTATAATAATCTTATTATACAAATATAATAAAATACCTCCTTGCTCCCAGGAAGTAATAGTGCTCCACTTAACTTCCTTACCTATAGCATTCACACAGATTTAATAAATGGGTGGTAAGTAATTATACTGTCTTAACTGAAGAAAAGTATCTGAGGGATACCTGGGTGGGTTAAGCACCCAGCTCAGTAGGTTAAGCACCCAACTGTTGATTTTTGGTTCAGGTCATGATCTCAGGGCTGTGAGACTGAGCCCAGCATTGGGCTCCATGCTGAGTGTGGAGCCTGCTTAAGATTCTCTCTCCCTCTTCCCCCCATGTGCTCTCTCTCTCCCTCTCTAAAAAGAAAAAAAGGAAAGAAAAGAGAAGAAAAGGAAAGTATCTGAGAATAAAGAAAAAAATTAACACACATTCTAGAGAGACAGACTGGAGAGAACATATCCCTTTAATAGGATAAATTTACATGTCTGCCTCAAATACAAAGACTAAGGAAACAGGAACAAGGAAAACAAGGAAAAAAATGTGTAGCACCAAAAATAATAAAAGTTCAGAGTTTAGGGGTGCCTGGGGTCACTCAGTTGGCTAAGTGGCTGACTCTTGATTTTGGCTCAGGTCATGATCTCAAGGTCATGAGGTCAAGCACCCCCCCAAGGGGCTCCATACTCAGCAAGGAGTCTGCTAGTCCCTCTCTTTCCTTTCTGCCCCTCCCCCACTCTATCTCTCTAAAATAAATAAATAAAACCTTTTAAAAAATAAAGTCCAGGGCGCCTGGGTGGCTCAGATGGTTAAGTGTCTGCCTTCGGCTCAGGTCATGATCCCAGGGTCCTGGGATCAAGTCCCGCATCGGGCTCCCTGCTCCTTGGGAGCCTGCTTCTTCCTCTGCCTCTCTGTCTCTCATGAATAAATAAATAAAATCTTTAAAAAATAAATAAATAAAGTCCAGAGTTCAAAAATGATGCAGAACCATTTGTTTCCTGTGTTTAAAAAATTCGTTTATTAGCATTCATGCTTTCATTAATTCAGATTCATTCATTCAACAGGCACTTACTGAGAACCTACCATGTTTCAGGTACAGTTACAGATGCTGGCTTATAGCAATTACCAAAACACAAAAATCCCTGCCTTCATGAAGCTTTACATTGGGGGCAAAACCTTATAGCAGCAAAAACACCTGAAGATCTAGAACACCTGGGTGACTCAGTTAAGTGTCTGCCTTTGGCTCAGGTCATGATCCCAGGGTCCTGGAATCAAGGTCTTCATCGGACTCCCTGCTCAGTGGGGAGCCTGCTTCTCCCTCTGCCACTCTCTCGCTTTCTCTCTCCCTCTCTCTCTGACAAATAAATAAATAAAATATTTTTTAAAAACCAAAAAAACCACCTGAAGATCTGTTAAGAAATTACTGCTAGAAGGAAGGAGCCAAAGAAGATACAAATTTCATGCAAAGGAACAATGTCTGGATAAGAGGTAAGAGTCTTAACACAATCTCACTAAGTATACAAATTATATGAGTCAAGGACTAGAGGTGAGAGTGGACCATGGGACAATGATCAATCTTCCCTCTTGGAATCTATTAAGCTGTTCTGAGTCAATATTCCAAAGCTATTACAGGGAGACCCAAGTGTGGCTACACCAAACAGAGAGATGTGTGATGGGATTTATCATGACAAGGGGTAACAGTAAAGACTAACTTCTCTCTCAGTCCCAGACAGGAAAGTACAAAAAGTAAGGATATAGAAGAAAAATAATTTGTTTCAATAACAAATATATAGCCACAAAGGTAAAAGGGAAATATTAAAATATGCACAGTACTTTCTTATGGAAATGTTAATTACTTTCACCCACATTTAGAGCAAGTACTTTTGAAATTAATAAAGTACTCTTAGTGATTAGGACAAGGTGCATGTGTAACTGAACAATTTTAACAAATAAATATGCATTTCTTATTAAAATAAGGAATATCAAGGAAATTGTTCTGACTCTTTCTGTACAATATACTCCAGATTATGCCAATCATTCAATCATTTAACGAAAATTTAATGAGGGCCAACTATGTGCCAGAAACTCTTCCAGGCACTGTGGAACAGTAAATAAAACAAAGTCCCCGGGCGCCTGAGTGGCTCAGTGGTTAAGCGTCTGCCTTCAGCTCAGGTCATGATCCCAGGGTCCTGGGATTGAGCCCCGCATCAGGAATTTTGGTCGTGAACCCCCTGCTCAGTGGGAACACTGCTTCTCCCTCTCCCACTCCCCCTGCTTGTGTTCCCTCTCTCCCTGTGTCTCTTTCTGTCAAATAAATAAATAAAATCTTAAAAAAAAAAGAATAAATAAAATAAAGTCCCTGTGTTCACGGAACTTAAGGGCTAAATGGAGAAATAAGAAAACCTAAGGGGCGCCTAGATAGGTGGCTCAGTCGGTTGAGCATCCGACTCTTGATCTCAGCTCAGATCTTGATCTCAGGGTTGTGAGTTCAAGACCTGCAAAGGGCTCCATGCTGGATGTGGAGCCTACTTGAAGAAAAAAAAAAAAAGAAAAGAAAAGAAAACCTAAGAAATGTTCCACTGCCCAGGTCAGATCATTCATCCTAAGTGCTTTGCTCACTCAGCTCCAACCACATTGGTTTTCTTGGCTGTATCCGAACTAGGCCTAGGTCTTTCCCGTATCAGTTCCTTTACGTTTAACTGTTTTGTCTACTCTTCCCCTGGACCTTTATGATTCACACTCCCTCATTCCATTCAGGTTTCTATCAAATCTCATCCTTTCATAATCTTCCCTCATCTTCCTATCTAAAATAGTTTTGGGGCACCTGGGTAGCTCAGTCGGTTGTGTCTACCTTCAGCTCAGGTCATGATACCAGAGTCCCAGGTTCGAGTCCCACATCAGGCTCCCTGCTCAGTGGGGCATCTGCTTCTCCTTCTGACCCTCCTGTCCCCCCAAGCCTCGTGTGTGCTCTCTCAAATAAATAAAATCTTTAAAAATAAAATAAAATAGTTCTGTCCCCTCACGATTATAAACATATGTGAAATTTATGAAATCAACCTTGCTTTCAATTTACCGGTAGGAACACTTGTACTTAATGGCCCCAAACAAACAAAAAAAACCCCTCTCTCTCCTTCCCTCATTCTATTTTACTCTTTCTCCCAGCAGCTACTGTAACCTGAAATTTCTCCTCCTCTCTCTTCCTCTCCTTCCCACTCTCTCTCTATGGACATATCAAACATGCATATAAAATACATGCATGTTATATACTGCTTGTTTTTTGTTTATAGTATGTTTCTCCCTCTAGATCATAAACTTTTTGACAGCAAGAACTTTGTGTAGTTTGTTATCCGCTTATAGGTACCAAATACCCATTTTCCCCTTCTCCCTCTTAGTAACAGAACCTCCAACTTTTTGCGAAGCATCGGATTTCCTAGTGTCTCTTGCAGCTAGGTTTGGCCATGTTGTAGAGTTCTGGTTAACGGGGTATGAGCAGAAGTGATATGAACAACTTTTTTTTTTTTTAAGATTTTATTTATTTATTTGAGAGAGAGAATGAGAGACAGAGAGCATGAGAGGGAAGAGGGTCAGAGGGAGAAGCAGACCCCTCGCTAAGCAGGGAGCCCGATGTGGGACTCGATCCCACGACTCCAGGATCATAACCTGAGCCGAAGGCAGTCGCTTAACCAACTGAGCCACCCAGGCGCCCTGATATGAACAACTTTTAGGTTGTGCCTTTATTTTTTTTTTTTATAGATTTTATTTATTTACTTTTGAGAGACACAGAGAGAGAGTGAGCACGAGCAGGGGAGAGGAGCAGAGGGAGAAGTAGACTCCCTGCTGAGCAGGGAGCCCAATGCCACACTCGATCCCAGGACCCTGGGATCATGACCTGAGCTGAAGGCAGACGCTTAACCAACTGAGCCACAGGAGGTACCCTAAAAGCTGTGCCTTTAACGGGAAAAAGTGCGCCCTTCTCAACCCCTTCCCTCCATGCTGGTTGGAAAGCAAACAAGGTGGTAAGCCATCTTGATTCTTATGAAGAGAGGCAAGCAAGACCTAGGGAATAGCAGTGCAAGACAGAAAAAAACACACTCCTAATAACTTCATGTAGCAGAACCACTCTAACAGTCTGGACTTCTATCTTATTTAAGCTACTGTCTGCTTTCTTCCTAGTGTCTCTCTCTCTCATATGCAGTCAAATCTTTATCCCAACAAATACAATCCCCATTACCTAGCATAAGGCCTTGTAATTCAAGGCTTCAATAAATAGTTATTGAGTAAACAAGTGAATTAATCAGTCTCTCATGTGGTTAGCATCAACCACAACACTTGAACATACTCTACTTCTAGTTACACTAAAAAAGTCCAGTTTCTAAACCTGTCAAACTGTGGCTCAAATCTACATCTAAGATGGTGCCCAAACCTATGGGTCCTGCCTGAGCAGCCAGTGTTCCTCTAATTTTCAATATTTACCTTCCTAATCTTCAATGACTTAATTCTGCATATTACCTCCCTAATTTTTATAAAACTAATATACATTAGTCATAATTAAATGCCTACCTTTTGTTAAGTATTTATGTCATTTATAGATTTATAAACAATAAAGTTTGAAGTTTAGTATTATCAGTGAATAAAGGATTGTTGTGAATAATACAGGTCATGAAATACAAAGAATATAACTTAACAAAATAATACCAAAAAAGATTCACATTTTCCCTCAAAGAACAAGCAGCAGAGTAACTGCTTTTATGAACCCAAAGTGATCAAATTAAATCAAGCTCATAGTTACTTCATTAAGCCCTAGAGCAACTCAGAAGCTACTAAAAAATGGAAAACCTGGCTAAACAAACGCAGATCCTTTTTGTCTTTCATACTGCTGCTATTCTCTCTCAATGGCTGAATTTTCACCAGAACAACAGAAAGGATAGGCAGCTGCCATATTTAGATCACCAGGCCAAGAAAAGGAAAACATCTTTGAGCTGACTAATGAATATCAAAGACTCTCAACTCTAGTCTTATTTACATGACAAAAAGAAATGCTTGGGCTTCTGGGTGGCTCAGTGGGTTAACTGTCTGCCTTAGGCTCAGGTCGTGGTCTGGGGTCCTAGGGTGGAGCCCTGCCCTGCCATGGGCTCCACGCTCAGTGAGGGGCCTGCTTCTCCCTCTGCCTGCCCTTCCCCTTGCGTGTGCTTGGTCTCTACCTCAAATAGGTGAATAAAATCTTAAAAAAAAAAAAAAAAAGAAAGAAAGAAAAGAGAAGAGAAGAAAAGCTAAGCTAAGTTTGTTTGGTCAAATCACTATCATTTGTATTTTCTGTTACATGTTGCCAAACACTTTCAGGTTTTACAATTCAGAAAATTAAAACTGAAGAACAGACTTAGTTAAATTTTTAATCCTCAGTATTTCATTTAGGCTACTCTAAGAGTATGTCAAAGTACAAAATCTTTTAAAAAACAATCATAATTCACTTCCAAATATGCAGCTACAAACATCACTTTTCTGAGTATTGTTTGGCCTACTTTATGCTTAACAGGTAAGACCTGAAATTTAAGGTAATTTACATCTATGGAAATGCTATTCTGACTCAAAAGAGCATTAACATGCTAGTTATCACACAAAAGCAACTGTTTGAACACTTCAACAGAATATTTAAAATCCTAACCAAACTCATTCATTTAACAGATACTATGCTTCTGTAAAATACCAGAAACTGGGGGCACCTGGGTGGGTCAGTCAGTCAAGCGTCTGCCTTCGGCTCTAGGGGCGGGGAGTGTCCCTGTTCAGCAGGAGTCTGCTTTTGCTCTCCCTCTGCCCCTCCCCCCAGCTCCTACTTTCTAATAAATAAAATCTTAAAAAAAAAAAAAATCCCAGGAACTGGGTCCCAAGGATTACCAAAATAAAAAGAAACATGTTACCCCTGCCCTCTTTACATTTATAATTTAGCAGACAATCAAGTAAACCTGCTCTGGAAAGCTTTTCTTTGGCTTTAGCCAAATTAAAACCAAAAAACTGAAGAAGAATATCTTCTGCAACTACATATTCTTTTAAAATACAACAGGATGGGCGCCTGGGTGGCTCAGTCGTTAAGTGTCTGCCTTCGGCTCAGGTCATGATCCCAGGATCCTGGGATCGAGTCCCATATTGGGCTCCCCACTCGGCTAGAAGCCTGCTTCTCCCTCTCCCACTCCCCTGCTTGTGTTCCTGCTCTCGCTGTCTCTCTGTCAAATGATAAAAAAAATCTTTAAAAAAAATTAATTAATTAATTAAATAAAATACAACAGGATCCCCATAAAAATATGGGCAAAAGATACCTACAATTCACAAATGGCCAATAAACACAGGCACACTATTCTCAGTAGTAATCAAAGAAACACAAACTAAAAAAATTAAGATTTTTTCCCCCCAAAAACTACCAAATGGCAAAGATTGTGTGATACCACACAAGGATAATAAAAGGAATTTATGAAACAATCTCATATACTGCTGGTAGAAATGTAAATCAATGCAACTTTTTAGGTATTTCATACTTGTGTCATACTTATTAAGATGCCAATTCTCTATACTCTGGAAACTTTTTTGTTCTTAGAAAGAAAAAAATGGCATTGAAAATGCAAAAGGATTCATAGCTAAGGCTTACAATTTCCAGCAACTTACTGTTTCAAAGCTGCCTTTATGCATCAAATCAATAGGTGGCCGGAAGAGATCTGCAAGGGTAGTTAGTTTCTTATCTATTGCTCCTCCATTTCTTAATTCCTGTTCTTGCCGAACTGCAACACAGGAGGATAGGAAAGTTTCAGTTAGCCAGAAAATAAAAGCCATGAATCTCAAAATATAAACATGCATCAACTGCAAGAATTACTGAACAATGTGCCTGACCGTGCCTGACCTCATGCAAATGCAAATATCTAATGCTGATTCTGAAAAACATACAAAGCATGGTGGGGAGGGAGTCTTTTAAGACTTAGTGGTGCTCTCAATCCAAATGTAAGGACAAAAGCTGAAAATTACAGTAGAGTCACCTACTCAAAATATTTCCTTCTCATATTCCAAGGGAACTTGAGCACAGGAGAAAATTTTCATCTCCATTTATCCAGTTCTGAAGGTTAAGCCTAATATATCTGTTGTTTCTAGCTACACTGCCAATCTTTAAAGATTCTGGCAGTGAGAGAGAAGGACCACCTGTTGTCACCTTCTCCTGGAAGGGTATAGGCTTCCCTGGATGACCTGAATCAGTTTGGGTTCCCCCTTTCAACTCTCTCCAAAGTTACAAGACCTACCTGTGCTGCAATGAGCTCATTATAAATCAACTACAAAATCAAGCATGGTCCAACAGTTTTTCATATATTCTCTAAACAACTTTCCTTTTTTTAAAAGATTCCATTGCTAAATCACTACTAAATCCTCTAAAAGTATAAGGCCAAGAATCTCATTCTAACTTATTCCACAGAAAGATATAAATCTATTCCAAACAACTATAGCCAAAATGGTAAGAGTGGCTGCTTTGGGTGGTGTGGTTTTTTTTCCTCTTCTATTTTTCAATCCCCTACAATAACCATTTTCATTGTGGTCATTCCTTTAAACTGACAGATAGGATTTTTTTTTTCCACCAATTATTCATTTATTGTTTTAAAGTACAGCTGACATACAATATTCTTTTAGTTTCAGGTGTACAACATAGTGATTCAACAATTATATGCATTACAAAATGCTCACCGTTAAACGTAGTTACCCTTCGTCACCATACAAGTTATTACAGTATTAACTGACTATATTCCCAATGTTGTAGCTTTCATCACTGTGACTTATTTTATAACTGGAAGTTTATACCTCTTAATCCCCTTCATCTACTTCCCTTATCCTCCCACTCCCTCTGGCAACGCCCAATTTATTCTCTGTATTGAGGAATCTCTTTTTCACTTCTTTGTTCATTTGTTTTGTTTCTTAGATTCCACATATACGTGCAATCGTATGGTATTTGTCTTTGTCTGATTTATTTCACTTAGCATAATATCCTCAAGGACCATAATGTTGCTCCATAATGTTGCTGTGAATGGCAAGGTTTCATTCTTTTTTGTGACCAAGTATTATTCCACTGTGTACATAATACATCTTCTCTATCCATTCATCTATTGATGGACACTTAGGCTGCTTCCGTAACTTGGCTACTGAAAATAATGTTGCAATAAACAAAGGGGTGCATATTTGTTTTCTTAGGATAAATACCAAGAGTTATAAATTACTGGGTCATATGGTATTGCTAGTTTTTAGAGGGAACCTCCATATTGTTTTCCATAGTGGCTGCAATCCCATCAACAGTGCACAAGAGTTCCCTATTCTCTACATCTTTGCCAGCACTTCTTATTTCTTGTCTATTTCATACTAGCCATTCTGACTGATGTGAGGTGAGATGTCAGGATCTTGAGGGAAACCATCTTTTTCTTTTATTATAGTCAGCATTTAAGTGCTCATTCAAAAGCTAATTAACTTTGTAAATTACCAGATTTCTTACATTTCTCCATCACCTTTTTTTTTTTTTAATTAAAAGTTTGCTTTCAGGGCGTCTGCCTCTGG
Source organism: Callorhinus ursinus (assembly GCF_003265705.2). Classification (NCBI taxonomy): domain Eukaryota; kingdom Metazoa; phylum Chordata; class Mammalia; order Carnivora; family Otariidae; genus Callorhinus; species Callorhinus ursinus. Next base: position 62,096,394 of record NW_027397063.1, read on the forward strand.
CTTGGGTTGTGATCCTAGGGTCCTGGGATCAAGCCCCGCATCGGTCTCCCTGCTCAGTGGGAAGCCTGCTTCTCCCTCTCCCACTCCCCCTGCTTGTGTTCCCTCTCTCACTGTGTCTCTCTCGGTCAAAATAAATAAATAAAATCTTTAAAAAAAAAGTTTGCTTTATTTTTCTGTTGAATCAAGTATTAGCCCCCAGTTTACAGTTTTTTTATGCCTTCCAAACAGTAGCACAGTTAATATCACCTTATCAATAGCCAAAGAATAAATCAAATCAGTCCCAGTGGGTATATCCACATCTAGACTGTTCGGTTGGTCAGGAACTCTTATTTGTTTGCTTTAGCTTTTAGTTCTTGGTTATATCTCCAAATACGAAAGAGCTGAGAAGCTCTTGCTACCCCCACAAAGAAATTAACAGCAAAGAGACTCCAGTTTTGGGGGATAATTACAAGTGAGTATCTTGACCAAATAAACCCTGTGGCCATCAAAACAGCAAGACCAAATAAACCCTGTGGCCATCAAAACAACATCAAACTCAGCTGTGCTGAGTTTCTCTGCAGGTCTGGCCAGGTCAGCCAAGCCAGCACACACCAACCCCCATTTCATAATTGGAGCCCAGAAAAAAACTGTTTTGGGACCTGCAGGGTGGTTGTACAACGGCCTCAATTTCTCCAGCAGCAGGAGCTCCACTTTATCGAGGACCCAGTGGTAGGTGGTCCGAAGGCCCCGGGCACCAGCGGCTGACATCTCTGCAGACGAGTTGGTCGTGGGCAGTCGAGTGGGACAGTGGCCGTGTGCTCCTCCCACCAGGTACGCAGGGGCCCAGAAAAGATTGAGGGGGTGGAGGCTCTGCGACCTCCATCACTCTTAATATTCTTCTGTTACCAGTTAGGTTAGCATTTGGAACAATTTAGCTTAAGGGGAAGTTAGTAACAATCACAGACTGAATTCATAATTTCCTTTTAAAATAAGGTGACTCCTCAAAGTAATTAGGCCTGATATTAAACATCTTTTTCTTTTTAAGAAAAACTATATAAAACAAACCAGGATCCTGACCTGTAGGGGAGCAGATGGGTGCTTTTCCATCTTGTGGTTTTCTATGTGGGAGAAAGAGAGGGGAGGAGAAAATGGAGAAGGAAGAACAAAGAGAGATAATAAACTGGTACAAGATACTTACTAGTTTCAGTTTGAAAATCTCGGAAACCATCAAATATTGAACGTGCAGGCCGTCGTCTTTTAGGAGCTTTCGGGAAAAAATAGAAATGATACAAAAATTTAAACCTTAATTTTCAAATGATTCTAAAACCTTCCCTATCTGCAAGTATTTCTTGTTTTAAAACACTCATAGATTTATAAAGGTGTCCTTCAAAAAATAAAATATTTAAACCATGAGAGACGATGGACTCTGAAAAACAAACTGAGGGTTCTAGAGGGGAGGGGGTGGGAGGATGGGTTAGCCTGGTGATGGGTATTAAAGAGGGCATGTTCTGCATGGAGCCCTGGGTGTTATATGCAAATAATGAATCATGGAACACCACATCAAAAACTGTAATGTATGGTGATTAACATAATAAAAAAAATGAAAAAAAAATTTTAAAAACCTTCAAGTCATTCATATAAAATTAAGTCAACCATCTTCAGCCCAACCATTCTGTTTTACAAATAAGAAAATTAAGGCCCAGTTAAGAGACTTAACCAAACTTGTGTAAAAGATAAGAACAAAGATTTTAAGGATGACTCCCCATGCTGATGAAGCTACATACATGCTGCAAATATCTAATTCAGGTTAGCCTAAGGGATCTGACCATCTTTTGGTGAAACGCCTGAGTGAGTACCTACCTTCTAAACCATATTTAAGAACAACTTCTTAGTCAATGGATACACATGTAGAATTATAAACACCAAAAACATTTTTAATTTTGCAAGAAAAATTTTTCCACAGTTACACAATGGGTTAGTGAGAGAAAAGGAAACAGAACCAAGATCTTCTGAAACCCAATACAGTATCTATTACCCAATCCGTAAGTATTTTATAAAGTCTAGAAAGCAATAATAAAAATGTTATCTTCCTATATGTATATGTTCAGATCATTTGCCAGATCATTTATATACATTACAATAAACAAGGACATTTAACAATTCCTTCAATATGGGTAACAGTTATTAAATTGGCTTATGGCATGCCTGGCCAGCATGTAAACAGAACAATGCTTCATGTCAATAAATGATGAATAGCAGTAAGATTAGGAAGTATAAAGTCCCCACCCCATGTCAAAGCATCTTTCCCAAAAGTCTGTATATGCCATTATATAAGATAATTCTTTCTATCCAAGAACAATTAAGTAAAAAGCAAAACAAAATGCAGAACCATATATTAAAAAAAAATCTCATTTTTGTGTGAAGTATTATCTGTATATAATTTATGCACATTTGTGTATTTATGTTAAAGAATCACAATATTATCTCAAGGAAAAGAGATATGACTTAAAGGAAAAAGAAACTTCCATGTTTTAGTTCTATATTGAATTTTATTTATATTTATTTAAACTGAAAATTTTTTAATTTAAATATTTCATTATTTTCTCCTCCCTTCCTCTTTCCCTCCTTTCCTTTATAAAGCAACAGCAAGGAATGTTATTCTTTCCAATCTTGTAACTATTTTTAATCAAGAGTTCCTATTTCAAATGTATAGGTTTCTAGTAGGAACAATATGGCCTCTCAAATAATGCCTTCTTAAAACTCTTTAGCAGATACTTTTAACCGTAACAATTAAAAAAGTAAGGATATCTGAGGATAAGGCACAGAATGGCTGCCTAGAGTATATGATTATTGGGGAGGTAGTACACAAAAGATAATTTTCTTCTACTTTGAAAATGACAAAGGCAGGCCACTCAATATTCTTTTTTTTTTCTTTTTAAGATTTTATTTATTTATTTGAGAGAGAGAGCATGAGAGGGAAGAGGGCCAGAGGGAGAAGCAGACTCCCTGCTGAGCAGGGAGCCCGATGCGGGACTCGATCCCGGGACTCCAGGATCATGACCTGAGCCGAAGGCAGTCGCTTAACCAACTGAGCCACCCAAGCGCCCAGGCCACTCAATATTCTACATTATTTCACACACACCACCCACTTTCTTCCCACTGTAGCCCTTCTATATCAGGCATCTGATCTCCTGGGAGTCTCCTACTTCCTCTTTTGCTAGCTTTGGACTCAACCCCTTTTATTTCTTGGGCTCATAACCTGCTCCCATTTGTTTCCTCCTTATTTATGCTAAGTCTAACCAAGAACCTCTCCTCAGGCCACACACAACACCTCTAGTCCTAGGACCATTATTATAGGCATACCTTAGAGATAATGTAGGTTTGGTTCCAGACTACCACAATAAAGCAAATATCACATTAAGAGGAGTCAAATGAATTTGAGTTTCCCAGTGCATATAAAAGTTATGTTTACACAAAGTTTACCACTGAATAATACAGATTTGAACTGCATGAGTCTACTTATATGTGGGAATTTTTCAATAAATACAGTACAGTACTGCAAATGTGTTTTCTCTCATGATATTTTTTAATAACATTTTTTTTCCAACTCAATTTTTTGCTAAGAATACAGTATATAATACATATAATATACAAAATATGTGTTCATCGACTATTTACGTTCTTGGTAAGGCTTCCAGTGAACTGCGGATTACTAGTTAAGTTTTGGGGTGGGCGGGGGGAGATTGGGGGGGTCAAAAGTTATATGCAGATTTCAATGGCTTGGGGGGTCAGCTCCCCTAACCCGAGTTGTTCAAGGGACAACTGTGTACTGTAGTCCATCATGTGTGCAATAGTACTGTGTCTAAAAAAAATGTACACATTTGGGGCGCCTGGGTGGCTCAGTCATTAAGCGTCTGCCTTCGGCTCAGGTCCTGGGATCGAGCCCCGCTTCGGGCTCCCTCTTCAGCGGGAAGCCTGCTTCTCCCTCTCTCACTCCTCCTGCTTGTGTTCCTTCTCTCGCTGTGTCTCTCTCTGTCAAATACATAAAATCTTAAAAAAAAATGTACACATTAATTAAAAATATTTTATTGCTAAAAAATGCTAACCATCATTGGAGTTTTCAGCAAGTTGTAATCTTTTTGCTGGTGGAGGGCCTTGCCTCTATGTTGATGGCTGCTAGAATGATCATGGTGGTAGTTGCTGAAGTTGGAGTGGCTGTGGCAACTTCTTAAGATAATGAAGTTTGCTGCATTAATTGACTCTTCTTTTCACAAATGATTTCTCTGTAGCATACAATGTTGTTTGATAGCATTTTACCCACAGTAGAACTTCTTTCAAAATTGGAGTCAAACAAGCGGCACCTGGGCTGGCTCAGTTGGTGGAGCATGTGACTCTTAATCTTGGGGTTGTGAGTTTGAGCCCTACAGTGGGTACAGACATTATTTTTAAAATAAATACATAAATACATTTTTTTAAAAAATTGGAGTCAATCCTCTCAAACCTTGCTGCTGCTTTATCAACTAAGTTTATGTAATATTGTAAATCCTTTGTTGTCATTTCAACAATCTTCACAGCATTTTTACCAGGAGTAGATTCCATCTCAAGAAACCATTTTCTTTGCTCATCCATAAGAAGCGACTCCACATCCATTTAAATTTTATCAAGAGACTGCAGTAATTCAGTTACATCTTCAGGCTCTACTTGTAATTCTAGTTCTCTTGCTATTTCTACTCACATCTGCACTTGCTTCCTCCACTGAAGTCTTGAACCCTCAAAGTCATCCATGAGGGTTGGAATCAAATTCTTTCAAACTCCTGTTAATGATGTTATTTTGAGGGGCGCCTGGGTGGCTCAGTCAGTTAAGCAGCTGCCTTTGGCTCAGGTCATGATCCCAGCGTCCTGGGATCAAGGTCCGCATCGGGCTCCTTGCTCAGCGGGGAGCCTGCTTCTCCCTCTCCCTCTGCCTGCCTGCCGTCCCCCCCTGCTTGTGCTCTCTCTCTCTCACTATCTCTCTCTGTGTGTCAAATAAATAAATAAAAAGTCTTAAAAAAATGTTATTTTGACCCCTTCCCATGAATCGTGAATGTTCTTAATGGCATCTAGAATGGTGAATCCTTTCTAGGTCTTCAATTTACACTGCCCAGATCCATCAAAAGAATCATTCACTATCTATGGTAACTATTGCTTAACAAGATGTATTTCTTTAATAAGACTTGAAAATAAAAATTTCTCTTTAATCCATGGGCTACAGAATGGATGTTGTGTTAGCAAACATGAAAACAACATTAATCTTGTTGGACAATAACATCAGAGCTCTTAGATAACCCGGTATATTGTCACTGAACAGTCCTATTTTGAAAAGAACCTTTTTTTTCTAAGCAGTAGGCTTCAACAGTTGGCTTAAAATATTCAGTAAACCATGTTGTAAACAGATGTGTTGCCATCCAGGTTTTGTTGTGCCATTTATAGGACTCAGGCAGGGCAGATTTAGCATAATGCTTAAGGGCTCTAGGATTTTCAGAATGGTAAATGAGCATCAGCTTCAACTTCAAGTCACCAGCTGCATTAGACCCTAACAAGAGAGCCAGCCTGTCCTTTGAAGATCTGAAGCATTGACTTCTCCTCGCTAGCTCTGGAAGTCCAAGATAGCACCTTCTTCCAATAGAAGGTTGTTTTGTCTACATTGAAAAATCTGTTGCTTAGTGTAGCCACCTTCAATGAATTATCTGAGCGAGATCTTCTGGATAACTTGCTGCAGTTTCTACATCAGCACTTGCTATTTCACTTTGCACTTTTATGTTATGGAGACAGCTTCTTTCCTTAAACCTCATGAACCAACCAACCTCTGCTGGCTTCAAATTTTTCTTCTATAGCTTCCTCATCTCTCTCAGCCTTCAAAGAATTGACAAGAGTTAGAGTCTTGCTCTGGATTAGATTTTGGCTTAAGGGAATGTTGTGGTTGGTTTGATCCTCCATCCTGACACTAAAACTTTCTCCTTATCAGCAAGCAACAGGTTGTTTCACTTTCGCATCATTCATGTGTTCAATGGAGTAGCACTTCTCATTTCTTTCAAAAATTTTTCCTTTGCATTCATAACTTGGCTAACTGGCACAGGAGGCTTAGCTTTTGGCCTATCTCAGCTCTCAATATGCCTTCTTCACTAAGCTTAATCATTTCTAGTTTTTGATTTAAAGTGAGAGACGTGCAACTCTTCCTTTCACTTGGACACTTAAAGGACATTGTAGGGTTATTGACTGGCCTAATTTCAATATTGCTGTGTTTCAGGGAATAGAGAGGCCCAAGAAGGAGAGAAAGGGAATGGCTGGCTGGTGAACCAGTCATATCAATTAAGTCCACCATCTTATATGGGTGTGGTTTGTGATGCCCAGAAACAATTATAATAGTACAATCAAAGATCATGGATTATAGATCACTGTAACAAATATAGTAATAATGAAAACATTTGAAATATTGCAAGAATTACCAATATGTAACAAAGAGACATGAAGTGAGCAAATGCTGCTGGTAAAATGGCGCTGAAAGACTTGTTCACCACAGGGTAGCCACAAACCATTCATTTGTAAAAAGCACAATATTTGTGAAGCACAATAAAACAAGGAATGCCTGTACTCCCACCTGCCTCTTCAATATGTGTTTCCTGACTCTTCCAAGCAATTTGCTATACAGCAAACATCAGTCCTTTGTATTCTCACTCTATTGCCATGTAACAGGAATGCTGGTCACCGAGGTCTAAGATGCTAAGCTACAAATTGCTAATAAAAGACTCAAAATGAGATTCATAGAATAGGGGAGTGGGACAGGTGGAAAATAAAAATTTAGTTAGAAGAGTGGCACTGATCCCATTTTCACAACTCCCTGTTGATAACTGGCTTAAGAGAAGACATCTGGATTTTCAGATCTGCTTCTGCAATCTGTTGTTATTCCCATAGCTCAAGTAAATGAAGGAAATTAAAAGTCAACCTAACACAGATACATAGTTGTAAAGGGGAGCAGTATTTTAATAGTGTTTTGAGATCACTGTGAATATTCTCCTTTGATACTGTACCAAAACTCAACCAGTAGTAGTTTCTTAAAGGTTAACTGCAGCATGGAATCTAAAATCTTATCAATGAACTTTTCATTATCTGCTCCATCAAAATCCATTGGTCTATGTGGTAGGCAGTCTCTAGGATGGCCTCCAATTATCCCAATTTCTCAATATTCATAACCTGTGTGTGAATATCTTGAATAAGGGCAGGATCAAATGGAATGTGGCAGAGGTGAGGTGATGGGTTGTCACTTCTAAGAAAGATGGTGGCTTCTAAAATGGGCTGCCTTCTCTTGCTCTCTCATTTGCTCTTTGGTAAGGAACTGATGATGTCTTTAGTCAACCAACAGCCACATGAGTAAGCTTAGGAGATCCTCCTCTACTCAAGCCTTGAGATGATTATAGCTCTGGCTGATACCTTGATTATACCCTTGTGAGAGACCCTAACCAAAGATACCTAGCCAAGCCACACCTGGATTGCTGAACCACAGAAACTGTGAGATAACAAATGTTTGTTGTTTCAGGAAGCTAAATTTTGGAACAATCTGTTACACAGCAATAGATAACTAATCTATCCATCTATACATCTTATCTTATTGTCTGTCCTTTTACCTATGCACAATTTTGTAATATGGTGCACTGGTCAGGGGCACCTGGGTGGCTCAGCTGATTAAGCGACTGCCTTTGGCTCAGGTCATGATCCTGGAGTCCCAGGATCGAGTCCCTCGTCGGGCTCCCTGCTCAGCAGGGAGTCTGCTTCTCCCTCTGACCCTCCCCCCTCTCATGCTCTATCTCATTCTCTCTCTCAAATAAATAAATAAAGTATTTAAAAAAATATATGGTGTACTGGTCATTTGAAAATATTAGTTCAGGGGCACCTGGGTGGATCTGTTGGTTAAGCGTCTAATCTTGATTTCGGCTCAGGACACAATCTCAGGGTTGTGAGATCAGCCCTGCATTGGGCTCCGCTCTGGGCATGGAGCCTGCTTAAGATTCTCTCTCTGTCCCACTCCCCAACCCCACTAAAAAAAAAAAAAAAGAAAGAAAGAAAAAGAAAATATTTGTTCACTGAGTTATGCAAACATTCCAAACACTGACCATTTCATTATACAATAATAATAAAAAATCAACATCTGTTAATGACACCACTAATCTCATCAGAAAGCCTTTAAGTAATGGGAAGCTATCAACTCCTAATCGTGGATATAAACTTTCTAAAATTCTAATTTTTGCCTGAAAGCTTTTTTTTAAAAAATAATAACTGGTAACAAACAATGTCAGTTGTTTGTCTTAAAGCAGTAATAGGCCTTTTTTCAGATCCAAGAAAATGTCTGCCAAATGCCTAAGTCTACATAACCATAGTTTGTCAGCAATCTTTCAAGTAAAAATAATGTTCCATAAAAAAAAAAAAAACAGCTAGTTTAGTTCACAACTCAACCATAAAAGTGCTTTTCCTTAAAGTAACCACACTACTTCAGTATACTACTTCAGTATGCAGAAGGGCTTTATGGACACATCCTATTTCATTAAACAGAATAGTTTTAAAATGTGTACTCAGGAGTCAAGATTTAATGAAGCTAATTTTTTATTGCTTCATCAAGAACATTATTAATAAAATAGGTTTATTTAAAAAAAAACTGTGAGTGTATGGCAGTGAAGAATTTACAGTTTGGTGCCACTGCCCTGACTCAATTAAAATGCAGCAGTCTGATCCATCATTGCCTCTGAACCATCAGTCCAAATATCAACAATGTAAAAAAAGGCAAATAACTTATGAAAATTATTATGAAAATAGTTTTCATCTTACAGACCCCCAGACCACACTTTGAGAATCACACTTTAAATCGATACCGTCCTAAGAAGAAATTAGTTCTCCAAAGACCTTTATCAAGTTATAATAAGATCTAATAATGAGTGTTAGGACTGACTTCCTAAATCTACAGTCATTCCCATTCCCCTCTTCAATGTCTATTAAACCAGAGGTAAAAGGAGGAAAGAGTTTTCAAAAGGGAACTCTTTTGCCTCTTTACAACAGTAAAACAGCACAGAATTTATTTCCTGTAGTCTACCCCACTCAGAAATCCTGCCTTATTCCTTGCAATAAAGAAAAGATAAAGCTTCCAAGGGCATCACCCCTCAATTTTAAAATCCATTCATAACATTTATATGAAAAAAAATTATGAACAATGCTTTATTACTTCTGGGATATTAACAGCACAGTGAAAGCTGAATCAAAATCCAGAAAGCCCATATTATACTTCAATATTCAGTTCTTACAGTTTTCTTCCTCCCATCTTTATTTCTAATCTAGACAGTATATTCTGTTATTTCTCAGTACAGTAAACTCTAAAGCTGCCAAGTCAAAGACTGATCTTAAAAAACAGTCCTTTTTCAAATTAAGACATATCATTTATATCATTTTCTTCATCCTTTTCTTATAATTTATTTCTTCTCCTTTATTCAAGTTTACCTACAGAACTTCTTATTTCTCTGCATTACTGGTATCAATATGTACAAATACATTTCTATGACTTTGTCCACCCAGGTTATAACTTTATTTTCTATTTTTTTAATATACCTATTAATACCTAAAATATTTAGCTTGCAAAAGGTAAATAAGTGCTTATTAAACTAAAAGTTTTCTTTAAATCTAATTGAATGTTCCACTTTCTACTGTCTCTCTATGCACCCAGACTGACACCACAATTTTTTGCATGGATTAGGTATTACTTTCTCCTTTGTTCAAAATAGGAATAGTGCTTCTGGAAATTTAGAAAAGTAAAGACAAGGCATATCAAGACAGTAAGGATATAGTAGTCAAGTAAGTGCCCCCCAAATAAAAAGTAATCGGAGTCTTTATCTAATGATAGATTTGCTTCCATTACAAGGCAGTATTTCTTTTTGCTAATTTTCCTTCTTTTGGCCTTCTACAACAAATATTTTAATCTGGTTGTCTCCTTGGAAAGAAGCAACTGCAATTTTCCTGACGGGAGTACAGAATTGTAAGATAAGAACTGACTCTACACTTAAAAGTAATAATCTCTGAGCAAGCCTTCACATCTTTTGATAACTTCATTAAAACCCTAAGGTAACAACAGAGTCCAATAAAACTAAGGAAAAAAGATGAACTTACCACCAAACAAAGGTTCTGGTTCCACCAATATTTCCTGTTTTTGAGGAATTGGGGCACGAACTTCTTCTCTATTAAAAGAAGTAGGAAAATATCAAAAGGAAAACTTTTTTGCTACATGTTCTCTCCATAACTATTGTGAATGCATCCAAATTAACAAGTTATATGAACACCAAACTTAGTGACTTTTAGGAACCATCGTGTTAAATAATTGTTAGGTTTCCATACAGAGGTCACCTGGAATAAAAGTACCTGGCATAGATGGCTCAAATGATTTATAAAGAAAGAGAACAAACAGAAAAGAAAAAATATTTCCCCTTTCCTCTCAAGTTCCCTATCCTAGATTCTTTACAGGGAAAAAAAGGGGGGGGGCAGCTTACAAAAAAAAAAAAAAAAATCAGACAAAAAATGGAAAATATAGGCATAATAAATCAGTATGACATTACTACTATATCAAACAATAGATCATTAAATCACATGTATTAAAATAAGTTTAAATAAGCAATAAATTTTATGCTAGTTATGAAGATAGTTAACATAGGTATTACCTTGGATTATTTATTAAATAAACTCCAATATATACGGAGCGGAAAAAGTAATTCCTCATCTTTTAAAAGCCTATAAACTCTTCAAAGTTTACCTCCAGAGGATTTAATAACCCATCTCCTCCAGTAGAAAATACTCATTTAGAAATACTGTAAAAATGGCTATGTTGTTTTAAATATCAGTTGATTTTATAGTTTTAACTAAAATATTAATCTCTGCTGATTAATGTTCATAGCAAGGAAGAGTATGCTCCAAATTTATTGTGTCCTACTCACATGTTAATTTAAGTAAGGCGTAATGTTTTCCATTCAGGTGTTTCTAATAGTAATAACTGAGCTTAAGGCCTTCTTTTTTACATCTAATAGATAGAACTCCAAAACATACTTTACAAAATAAAGTATGAATACTCATTTGTCAACAAAAACATCCTATAATCAAAGAACAACTAGTTCGACAGAGAAATCTACAATAAGCCAAAAGAAGAAGGATAAAAGGTAATTCAAAATTAAGTACATCAGTCACTGCTCACACACAAAATTCAATAATCTGAAGGAATAGACAATGCATCTATAAGAGGAAACTCTATTAACCCTCTTTCATCAAAGAGAAATAGTCCATTTTCTTAAGAAAACTAAGAATTTAGAAGACATCTTTTACCTAAATAAGTCTTTCCATGATTTTCCTGATTTTATAGTATATATATAATTATCTAAATTTAAAACAATTTAATTACTCAGAAAACAAACCTTAATCTGATAAAATACATCAATTAGGGGTTTAGATTAAGTAGTATTCCCTATACATAAAAACTTGATTACTACATGTTTGAGGGTATCTGTTCCAAGATTGCTAGCTACCCAACAAAATAAAGAATGGATCAGAAAAAAGTTGAACCGTAAAGAGTGAAAATTATAGTTTAGGACAATCAATTAGCAATACAAATAATCTAAGTAAAATTATAATGTAATTCAATAGGATAAGACATTCATCTATCAAAATTACTATTTTTAAAAAGTAGGCTCCACATCCAATGTGGGGCTTGAACTCACGACCCTGAGATTAAGAGCTGCATGCTCTACTGCCTGAGCCAGCCAGGCGCCCCATATCAAAGCTATTTTTAAACACAATAAAAAAAAACATGTTTTATACAGTGAGAACAGTTATGTTCCCCCAAATCAGCCATGAATACCTGTTATTCAAGTTTCTGTAAACTAAATCATGTTTTCATATTGATTTCCATGAAAAATTTGAGCTATGTTGGGGGAAATGGGATACCAACATCTTAAATACGTAGCTAATACTGATAGGAAAAAACTTTATGAAGTACTAATAATGATCTCTAAAGTTCACTCTTCATGTGGAAACAATTAGTACTCTAGAACCTGGAACTAGATAAACGAAGTAACTATGTCTTAAGTGTTATTTGGCTTTTTAAATCTACCTCTAATTTAAAAATAGTATCTATGTCTTTATCTATTCCCTTAAACAGGGAATTCCTCTTGTTTAGTATCTCAAGTTGTAAACACTGAGTGTTACAAAGGGCTGTAAGCATGAAAGTCTTATTTAAGGATCTGCTTAATTGTTTCAAAAATCAATGGTTTTCCTTTGAGTAGCATTCATCTCTAATATTTTCCAAAGATGTGGAATTTTGCCCATAAGGTATTCATTTCAAATTCTCATTGGTATCAAATGTAAAGGGCAAAACACCCAAATTTGTTCACCATTTATTATCATTCTCTACAGAATACAGTTCCATATGCTAAAGGTGCTTCCAATGATTAACCACATGTAACCATCATTAAGGTATAAAGGACTAGAATTATTTTTCAAAAGGTTTTCCTGGCAACTCAAAACTCTCCTGGGACAATGTAAGAAAATTTAGAATTGGGAAATCTGAGCTTTATTGGGCTTTATTGCCGTATCTGCTATGTAATTACTCTGTAGCTTGGGAAAATGGCTAGCCTTCGCTTCCTCATCTGTAAAATGTAGATAATAATGTCATCCCGTAGGGTTCTTTTGAAGATTAAATAATAGACATGACAGTGCTCTAGAGAATTTGAGGCATAGAAGTATAAAAATGTACATGAGACACTTTTTCAGATGCTTTCTTTCAGCTTTTAAGTTTTTCAAAACCAGAGAATTAACCTAACTGATAAAAATGCAACTACTCTAGGGCGCCTGGGTGGCTCAGATGGTTAAGCGTCTGCCTTCAGCTCAGGTCATGATCCCAGGGTCCTAGAATCGAGTCCCCACATCAGGCTCCCTGCTTGGCAGGGAGCCCGCTTCTCCCTCTCCCTACTGTTCCCCCTGCTTGTGCTCTCTCGCTCTGTCAAATAAATAAATAAAATCTTTAAAAAAAAAAATGCAACTGCTCAATTTAGGTGGGGTTGCTCCTAACAATAAATAATAAATTCATACTCTGTGTGTGGTCTGACTGTGGAGACACTTGCTGAACTGGTACTGGGCTCTTCAGCAATTCCTCCACCATCCAAAAACATAGTGACTGCCATCTCCAGATTATTGTTGCAGGCTTCGAGCATATGTTTCCCTACACTTTCGCTTGCACCTGAAAAAGCAAAAAGACAGGGAAAAAGTTAAAAAAAAGGCACCTTCTTACTAAAGGTTCATATTAAAATACAGAATTCCCAAGCAAATTAATAGTACCCTTTCCCTTTTAGGATGAATGACTTCTTTTTAAAAACCTGTTTATTTACATTTACGATGTTAGCTGATTAGTAAATTACACAAAACTAGAAAAGAAACTACCAGCATTAAAATAGTGGTCTTCCTTCATAATAACACCAAACTAAATAAAGCATGTCTTTAAATGGACCAACTATATATGTTAGAAACTGAAAAAATGAGAAAGAAAAATGAAAGCCTACACTCTAGAAAGTTAGGAAATATTTTGTTAGAAAGAATGCATTTCAGTTAGCATTTGTTTCCATCAAAAAGAAAGCATTTTTTAATAACAAAGGGAGAGAAGTGAGATGGGACATTTTGTCAAAACTATAACCAAGTCAAAATCTGGTAAGAATGTCAATCTTCAGGGCACCAGGGTGGCTCAGTCAGTTAAGTGTCCGACTTTTGGATTTTGGCTCAGGTTATCATCTCAGGTTTGTGAGATGGAGCCCTTCATCCTGCTCAGCGCTGGGCATAGGAGCCTGTTTAAGATTCTCTCTCTCACTCTCCCTCTGCCTCCCCAACCCCCACCCCCACTCTCTTTCTCTAAAAAAACAAAAAAAAAAGTCAATCTTCATCATTTAGACTGACCCTACACACATTTATTCATTTGTAAAGCCAGCATAGTCTGTTAGATGCAATGTATACTGGTAAAGCCCTTTACAAAGCCAATTTTAAAACATGTATCAAAAAGTACTCCTTCCTTCGCTGACCCAGTAATTTGGGTTTCTAGCCAAAAAAACATTTTTTTTTTTTAAGATTTATTTGAGCAGAGAGCACATGTGCATGCTCGGGAGTGGGGCGAAGGGCAGAGGAAGAGAATCTTCAAGCAGATTCCATGCTGAATGCAGAACCCCAAGCAGTGCTTGGTACCACGGCCCACGAGATCATGACCTGAGCCAAAACCAAGAGTCAGACGCCTAAACTTAGCCACCTAGGTGCCCCAAAAGATTTATTCTTTTATCTATTCCATATCAAATACTATAAGCATAAATATGTCCATATACATGTCCAGTATAGTTTCAGTTAATATTGAAAAATTGGAAACATAAATGTCCAATGGTACTAGAATCTAAATCATAGAATTTATTTGATGGAACATTTTGTGACCATTAAAACACATTGCAGGTTTTCCATCTGGGATGACCTTCCTTCTACCAGAATCATGTACCTTATAATTTCCTTCTAAAGGGCATGTGTGTGTGTGTGTGTGTGTGTGTGTGTGTGTGTGTGTGTGGTCTGAAAATGTCTTTATTTTGCTGTCATTCCTGAAAGATAGTTTTACTGGATATTCTATTTTCAGGCTGATAGCTATTTTCTCCCAGTAAAGACCACATTCCAATGTCCTCTGGCTTCTGTTGCTGCTGCTGGGAAATCAGTTGCTAGACCAGAGAAAACCTTTTTTTAATAGCAATCTGTTGTTTCTCTCTAGTTGCTTTTAAGATTTTCTGTCTTTGGCCTTCTGCAGTTTCATCCTAATTTGTCCTGGCTGATTTTACTTATCTCCTTGGGATTCACTGCACTTCCATCATGTAAGGATTGTTATCTTTAATCATTCCAAAAAATTCTCAGCTATTTCTACTTAACAATTACCATGTTCCTCCATTCACACTTATTTCTTTCTGGAACTCCAATCAGATCACTCTATGCTGTGCCAGTCTGTTCTTTTTGTAGTTGTTGTTTTTTAATCTCTTCACTGTGTTTTTCATTTCAGTTAATTTTTTTAAAGATTTTATTTGAGAGAGAGAATAAGAGAGAGAGAGAGCATGAGAGGGGGGAGGGTCAGAGGGACCCTCTGAGCAGGGAGCCTGACGCGGGACTCAATCCCGGGACTCCAGGATCATGACCTGAGGCGAAGGCAGTTGCTTAACCAACTGAGCCACCCAGGCACCCTCATGTCAGTTAATTTTTTTTTTCAGTTAATTTTTTATAACTAGAAGTTCCAATTTTGTTTTTTTCCTAATATGCCTAGCCATGTTTCAGAGACCCTTCCTTTATAGTCATATTTCAAACTTCTCACTTCTTCAAACATATTCGTCAAATTTATTCGAATTACTAAGACAAAACAAACTTTCTGTAGTCTGTGGGAGTCATCCTCTCTTGTTTCTGCTGGCTCTTGTTCATGTGACATGGTTTTTGCGCATTTTGTGATTTTTTTTTCCTGTGATCTCATGTGCTTTGGATTTTTAATTCTGTCGATTCTTGAAGTAAGGGTTGATACATTCCTCCTAAGAGGGTTTGATTTGGTAAATTTTGTAAGGCACCTGTGGGCACTACCAAACAAAGACCTTTTTTTTTTTTTAAGATGTTATTTATTTATTTATTTATCTGAAAGAGAGAGAACAAGCAGTGGGGAGGGGCAGAGGGAGAGGGAGAGAGAGAGAGAAGCAGACTCCCTGCTAAGCAAGAACCCTGATGCAGGGCTTGATTCCAGGACCCGGAGATCATGACCTGAGCCGAAAGGCAGATGCTTAATGGACTAAGCCACGCAGGAGCCCCAATACATTCCTGACTTAGGGTATTTAAGACCTCATGGAAAATGTGACCCTATAAAGACCCTTGTTATGAATTCTCAGTGACTATCTCCTGCCACTCTCCAACTGCCAAGGTTGAAACAAAGTCTCAGCTTCATGAAGGGGAAGGGTCTCCTATCAGACTCTTCTCCTTAGGAAGACTACAGGCATTGTTTCCCGTTTCTTGGGCCCTATGATGCTATCAAAGAAGTTTAAAACCACTCAATTTGGGCAGATTCCACCAGGGTGAAGGCTTCCTTTAAAACTAGCTAACATCTGCATTCCCATTTCATTTTTAGCCTCAAAGTATTCCTTACTTTCTCACCAGCCCAATGATGTATTTTCAAAAAAAATTTTAAATACACGTTTCACTTAGGATTTTTCTCAGCAAGAGGGTTATTCATGATCTCTCTCTAGTTTACCCCTACTACCAGAAATGGAAGTGCTGATTCTCCTCTTAATTTCTTGCATTTGTTTTCTCTTTTCTATTATTGTTTTTTTTTTAAGAGTTTATTTATTTATTTGTCTCAGAAAGAGAGAGCACATGCACAAGCCTGAGGTAGCAGCAGGCTGCCTGCTGAGAAAGGAGCCTGATGCAGGGCTCGATCCCAGGACCCTGGGATCATGACCTGAGCCAAAGGCAGACGCTTAACTGACTGAGCCACCCAGGCGCCCCTCTACTGTTAGTTCTAAGGCTTTAAATGAAGCCCACAATACTTCTTACCTAGATTACTACAACAGACTCCTAACTGATCATTCTATCTTCTACCTTGTTGCTGCAGTTATGCTCCAAAATACAAGTCTGATTCTCATTCTCTCTCTCTCACACACATCCACTTAAAACTCTTTAATGGCTTAAAAAAAAAAAAAAGTCTTTTTAATGGCTCTCTGACACCACAGTATACAGTATACAGTATAAATTCCAAAATCCTTATGATCTGGAAAGTCCTTTGTGACCAGGCCTCAGCTCATCTCTCTGTTCTCCCTCTCCTCCTCCCCATCTGACACCCTTCAGTACAGTCATACTGAATTACATGCTTGGAACGTCCTTACCCTGCTCATCTCCCCTTCGTCCAGTTCATGTATGCTCAAGAACCACCTTAAGTGTTACTTTGTGAATTTGTGTGCTAATAAGCATTCTCTACAGTACCTCCCCACTCCCATCTCTATGATACTCTTCTATTATATACATCAATATACTACTAAGTTGGAAATGTTGGTTTACTTTCTGGCTCCAAGGAAAGAGCAGAAGCTTCTTGAACACAGGCTTTTGTTTTGGTATCCCCAGCACCTAGCACTGTGTTTGCTTGCACATGATCAATGTCTAATAAACTGACTTAGAGCTATCTCACAGTACTTCAGTTCACCAGTTGATATACCAGGGAAAGAAAGGTCAGGCTTCAGCCAAAACAATACTTCCACATCCTTTGAATTTTATACCATGTGCATATGTTTATTCTTTAACTTTCATTTATAAAGCATATGGTTACACTGTGGAAATCACAAACAACAAATGGGTACTTAAGATCTATCCATGTTCTTAAGATTAAATTTCCAGTGAGAGCATCACATACAAAATTTTTTTTTAAACCATGAGACTTTTTTTTTTTTAAAGACTTTTTATTTATTTATTTGACACAGAGAGAGAGATAGTGAGAGAGAGAGCACAAGCAGGGGGAGCGGCAGGCAGGCAGAGGCAGACGGAGAAGCAGGCTCCCCGCTGAGCAGGGAGCCCGATGCGGGGCTCGATCCCAGGACACTGGGATCATGACCTGAGCGGAAGGCAGCCGCTCAACTGACTGAGCCACCCAGGCGCCCCGTCATCACAAATTTTAAAAGGGCTCTATCTCAAACAATGTAAAGTGAAAACCACATACTCAAAAAAAAAAAAAAACCCATCAGATGACGAAGTAGATACTGCTTTGTCTAATAGCTGACAAAGACATATATCTAAGATGCCAGTGAAAAAAACTGAACAACATTATTTCCTGAGGGGTGCTTGGCCTACTCAGCAGGTAGAGCATGTGACTCTTCATCTCAGGGTTGTGGGTTCGAGCCCCATGTTGTGGGTAGAGTTTACGTAAAAAAAAAGATCTGAAAAAAATTATTTCATGAAACACAAGTGGAAAAACCACGAGTACATAAAATTAGGATTTAATGTTAAATCAATTTAAAAAATTACAAAAAAGCATCTATCATTTGACTTAAGTCCCTAAAAATTTGCATATTTATGTTGGTGAGAAATCTTTTTTGGGAATTGGACAGAGAATTACCTTTCATTTGGGGTTGGCTGTATATCTGGGTATATATATGGTCATTTTAGTTACATAGGCCCAGGGAGGCTTTTTCCTTTAAAAAGGCTTCTCTATTACTCAAATTTAAGAAACTTCCAACCCTTCTCTCTCCTTCAACTGCAAACACCCCTTCAGTCAAACAATTCCTACAGTTTCCATCTAGATGAAACCACTCTGATCCATCCTTTTCGCTCTGCACTCATCGCTACAGTCTTCGTTCAAGTCTTTACCTCTTACATGAACTACTGCATCTCTCTGCTCTTGGTCATGTTCCCTTTGACAGACCCTCTACACTGCTAAATAATGTAAATTTGATTGTCTTCTCTGTATCAGTCTGCATTGCTGACTGGAAGTTTTCATGTTTCTTAAGCTGCCAATAAGATTTGGCCCTCATTTACTGCTTCCAAATGATACCCCTCTGCTCTCATCTCATCCCTATACCATTCCCTCCAGCCACGCAGGTCTACTAATCTAGGCAGATCCCTTGGTGTTACTTTAGAATGCCATGCCTTTGCATAATATAGTTATAGCAAATCAGTCCCCTCATTCACTAAATACCCACTTCCCTGTTAAGTTTTAGACCTTCCTCCTCCCCTCCTCACCCTGAAGTAGATAGATAGAGGAATAGATGTATACTTTTCCATGAAGTCTCAATCTCTATCCTTGTCTGTGCTAGCTTTTCCATCTTGCAAACTTTAAAAACTGACTGAACTTGCCCAGGTCTCACTTTTCTCCTACCAGTTATCTCTCCCTAAGGTCGCAATCAAGCTGAACTAAAAGTTCTCAAGTTCTAGTATGTACAAATTTACATTCTCACCATTAGTAAACACACTTTTATTTTTTATTTTTTTAAAGATTTTTTATTTATTTGACAGAGACACAGCGAGAGAGGGAACACAAGCAGGGGGATTTGGAGAGGGAGAAGCAGGCTTCCCGCGGAGCAGGGAGCCCGATGCGGGGCTCGATCCCAGGACCCCGGGATCACGACCCAAGCCAAAGGCAGACGCTGAACGATGGAGCCACCCAGGCGCCCCAGTAAACACACTTTTAAAAAATGAAATTTCAGGGTGCCTAAGTGGCTCAGTCAGTTGGGCATCTGACTCTTAATTTCAGCTCAGATCATGATCTCAGGGTCGTGAGACTGAGACCCGGGTTGCATTGGGCTCCACACTCAAGCCTGCTTGAGATTCTCTCTCCCTCTCCCCCATACATACTCTCTCTCTAAAATAAATAAATAAATCTTAAAAAAAAAAAGAAATTTCAAAACACAGACAATGCAACTTTTTGAGGGGAAGGAGTTCAAATATCCCAATAGCCAATCTTAGGTAATCTTGGGGCAAAACCAGCACAAATTTGATGAACAATTTTGAGACTTATGTGTTTCCATATTATTTGTCATAAAACCTGAGGCTTTGTTTTAGTGCCTTCCTAATACTTTTCCATTATACTTCTTAAATGGTAGTCTAAAAATTCATTTTTAGACTATTGTACTCCATTTTAATTTACTTATCTACACAGCAATTCTGAAAGTTAAAAGGTTCCTATAGACAGACCACTCTGGCTGCTTGTTCTAGCAGAGAGATGCATGAACTGTTATGTTTGCCTCATAATGAATCCTAAAACCAGCTTCACAAGGCATCCACCAATCTTTTCTTTTTCAGAGAATTAAATCACTGAGTTCATATCATTTTTGGCTCTTGTCTTTCTAGGTGCTCACACTGCACTGAAGCACCATAAAAAGCACAAAGAATATGTTGGTGGGGGAGTGAAACTCCCTCTGCCATAATAGCAACCAATGCTGGCTGCTATCACTCCTTCTGAAATGTGTTCACAAGGAAATTCAACTTAAAAATGACCACTGCAGACAAATAATTGTTGTCAACCTCTCTACCACCCTCCAACTATCAGAACTCCAGTACAACTGAATGGGAACCCTTCAGAGAATGTATGGGCTCTGAAGTAAAATAAAAGATGGTGTGAAAATCAGGAACTTGTAAAGTCAATCCTCAGGCAAGCTCGCCTGTCAACAATATGGTCTGCCTATCCTAAAAGGTCTAACTGCCTATTTTTTTTTCACTTTATTAGGCTGCCTAAAATGCAACCACTGAAGAGATTAATTTAGGTTAACAAACATGCTTTTTATTTTATTTATTTTTTTAGAGGCAGGGGGCAAAGGGAGAAGGGGAGACTCCGCACTGAGTGCAGAGCCGGAGGCAGGGCTTGATCTCACAACCCTGAATCATGACCTGAGCTGAAATCAGAGTCGGATGCCAAACCAACTGAGCCACCCAGGTGCCCCATCATTTATTAACTTCTCCATTAGATGTTGAGCTACTCCCTAAAATCCTGTAAATTGAGAGCAAAAATAAGAGATTAAGGGAGTTGGGTTAGGAAAAAAGATTTAAGTAGCCTTTTGGAGGAGAGCTAAGGAAGGCCTACCAGAAGTGCTGCATTAGGGTGGGAGGTACCTTAGAGCATGAAAAAGATACTGGGTACCTGAGGATAGAGACACCAAACAGTTGGGATGAAGATATCAAATTTTTCCTCTGGCCTGTCCTATACACTGTAAGGAAAAAAAAAAACATTCTTCATGTTCCCCTCAGTTCTCAGTATAGATATTAAGAGCATGAATACTACTCAAATAAACCTGAGTTTGACTCCTAGTCAAGTTGTGTGACTTTGATTAGTTACTAATTTCTCTATAGCTCTCAGTTTCTTAGTTGTAAAATGGGGATATTACCAACTTCATGAAGTGCTTGTGTAGATTAAGAAAATTCATATTAAAGAACTTGGCACAGCTCCCTATTGGCAAATAGGCAAGCAGAGTAAGACATCTCAGTTTTCTTTCGCTCACTCATCTGATGCTATGAACATGTGCTTCACTCACATTAAACACTCATTTTGTGTTTTTTTTAAAGCAGGAATATAACAGGAAATAATCACTCTAGGAAAAAAAATGAATGCTCTAAAGAATAAAACAATACCAAAAGATATCTGCTTTAAAGAAACCTGTAAGTAAGCAGCATTCCAGTATGACTGAGAAGCATCAGGAGTGTTGTAGTGGCAGGGGAAAATGTAATAAAAGTATAGGTAAGTATTCCAAAATTTCCTAGGTCCACAGGTTTATTGAACTATAGATTAAAATAGAATTTATTAAAAGGGATTCTACAGGGAATGACTTTAAGACACAAAAATAAAGCTATAATAAAGGAAATAATCACTGTGATATTTTGGGGGCAGATGGTGTCAACACTCGAGGCCCAGAACTGCCATCCTATTTGTAATCCTTACTTAACTATTTAACACTAGAATCTAAGCTGTAGGCAGCATATCCCAGAGAGGGCCCTATCATATCTCTGTTGACAATATGCAGGATAACTTGCATCACTGGCGTTTGTCAGTGACCTGTAGGAAACATTCAAAAAGAAAGAGGGGCCTCTACCTATAAATATTTTTTTAAAAGGAAGCACATGCTAAATCCTGGCAAGACTGAAGAAGGTAGTATTTGAGAGGGGCCCAAGAAACAAAGTACACCATTCACTTTCTTAAATAAAGCGAAATTATCTGAGTCATCTTGCTTGTATAATCATTCTTAAAGCATCACTTGTATCACTTAGTGCATCATTTTATTTATTTATTTTTTAAAGACTTTATTTATTTGACAGAGAGAGACACAGTGAGAGAGGGAACACAAGTACGGGGAGTGGGAGAGGGAGAGGCAGGCCTCCTGCAGAGCAGGGAGCCCAATGCGGGGCTTGATCCCAGGACCCCGGGATCATGACCTGAGCCGAAGGTAGACACTTAACGACTGAGCCACCCAGGCGCCCCAGTGCATCATTTTAGAAACAGAAGACAACAGAGAGATAATTAAAGGTTCCAGTGGTTCTTAATGCCGGGAAATAGCAGAGCATTTAGTAATGTGAGAGACCATTTTTGGTGTTTCATGACTGGGGGCTGGGAGAGCGCTACTGGCATTTAGTGGAGAGAAGACAGGAATGCTATAGGACGTTGAAAAACGCCTCCCCTCCCACGAAGACTGCTCACACCTTCATTTCAGACTTATGACCTCCAGAACTGTGAGAGAATAAATGTGTGTAAAGCCATGCAGTTTGTGGTAATTTGTTACAGCAGTCACAGGAAATAAATACAAGTGCTAAATCTTCTGAAGAGGATAGAATAGTCCTACGCAACAAAAAATTGTCCCAGCCAAAATGCCAATAATACTCCCACCGAACTAAATAGGCATATGAAGAAGTGAAGGTTAACTGAGAAGGCAGAGAAAAAGTATGGAGAGCTAAATGACATAGGGGAAAGGAATAGTGATCAACAAGTTAATCAAGTTGCAAGTTCTACCTATATATTCAGAGGTAATAACTATTGTTGATGGGTCAGCTGTAAAAAATTTGAACTTCCACCTTATTATATTCAGAATAAAACACCTATCTTTTTTAAAGAGGCGGGACTAATAATACGTTTGCAGATTTAAACTATCTGTACACTTGTTTAAATTGGCTTATTTTTTTTTCCCAAAGATTTTATTTACTTATTTGAGAGAGAGAGAGAAACAGCATGAGAGTGGAGAGGGTCAGAGGAGAAGCAGGCTCCCTGCCGACGCAGGAGCCTGACGCGGGACTCGATCCCAGGACTCCGGGACCATGACATGAGCTGAAGGCAGTCGTAACCAACTGAGCCACCCAAGCGCCCTAAATAGGCTTATTTTTGTGGTCTCAATATTACAGGCAGCAACAGGATAGCTTAATCTAACCCTGCATCTTAGTGTGTTCAGGCTGCTCTAACAAAAATACCTTTGACTAGGGTGGCTTAAACAACAAACATTTATTTCTCACAGCTCTGGAGGCTGGGAAGTCCAAGGTCAAGGGTCCAGCAGATTTAGTATGTGGTACAGGCCTGCTTCCTGGTTCAAAGACAGCTGTCTTGGGGGCATCTTGCTGGCTCGGTCAGTAGAGCATGCGACTCTTGATTTTGGGGTTGTCAGTTCGAGCCCTACACTAGGTGTAAAGATTACTTAAGAAAATAAAAAAAATTGTTTTAAGTATATTAAAAAAAAAAAAAGAACAAAGACAACTGTCTTCTTACTGTGTCCTCACAGAAGGGGTAAGGGAGTTCCCTGGGGTCTCTTTTTAAGGATACTATTCCCACTCATGAGAGCTCCATCCCCATGACCTAATCACCTCCCAAAGGCCCCCACCTCCTCATGCCACCACATAGAGGGTTTAGGATCTCAACATATGAAATTTGGGAGGGGCACACAAAAATTCAATCTATAATCTATGGCAGGAGCTCCACTTTACTATTTCTCACTACATGAACCCTTTTCATTTACTCCTTCTCTTCCTTCTTCTCTACTCCTTCCTTACTCCTTCCTTCCTTCCACTTTAAGCCTGCTAATGGCACCAAAGTATATTATTCAACCCAGCCTGTGGTATACAATTCACCAGTGGCCATTTCTTTGCTGCTGCCTCTTAGTTCACACTCTCTCCATTAATGACTTGATATAGGAAATAACCCAAAACCTGTAATGCAGTTATCTCCACCACAGCTGGAAGAAAGAATCAAGAGACTTTCCAAACTGTAGTAGTCCCTTATGCCTATCCTCTATATCACTTTCAAGTGCCAAAAAAATTAGTCTCTCCTCCGCTACTGTCAAGGAACCAAAGTAGAGCAGTCAGAGAGAGAGAGAGAGAGAAGAAAAGAAAAGAAAAGAAAAAGAGAAGAATCCCTGTAGAGCCCTTATTATCCCAGGATAGAGAACGGAAAAAATTAGTCTTTCCACTACTTTCAAGGAACCAAAGTAGAGCAGTCAGAGAGAGAGAGAGAAGGAAAGGAAAGAATCCCTCTACAGAGCCGTTATTATCCTAGAAGGGATAGAGAACAGAAATGATAAAGACACAAAGGGATTGCTTTTTAGTTCTACCTATCCCCCAGAAATGATAAAGTAAGCTAGACTGTCCACCTAGGAAACAGGAGTGAGTGACAGCTGCAAGAAGTAAGGTGAAAGCTAACCTCATCAGTCTCCCATCCTGATGAAGTTTTTAAGCATTCAGGAACTGAAAACATTAAAAAACAAAAACAAACAAAAAAACACCAAAAATTTATGCCCAGAAAACTAAATTTATTAAGTATAAGAGAAACGAAATGACTGAGTTAGCGGACAGATAAACAAAGCTAATTTTTGTTGGATCAACAAAAGGAAACTATAGTGAGGGTAATAGTAATATGGTGAAAAATGCATAGGCCTAGGAGTAAAGACACCAGAATTCTAGTCCCTGTTCTGCCATTACCTAAGACCATGCTACCCAAAGTGTGGTCCTGAGACCAGCTATCTCTAGTCCATGACAAGATTAAAAGAGAAATTCTAAAAAATAAATAAATAATAAATAAATAAATGAAAGAGAAATTCTAGTGTAAACATTTAGAAACTTTTATAACAATTTGATAGAGTAATTTTATGTCTGTGGAATCTAATAATTAAAAGTTCAGGCTTAAAAGATTTATGGATGGCAAATTATCATATGAAAAAATGCCCAATATCATTAGTCACTAGGGAAATGCAAATTAAAACCACAATACTATACCATTACACACCTATTAAAATGACTACAAAATATTAAAAATACCAAATGAACAAAAAATAAAAATAAAAATAGAATAATAATAAAAAAAATACCAAATGGGCAACTGAACTCTCATACATTGCTGATGGGAATGGTAATCATGACCTTGGAAAACAGTTTGGCAATTTCTTAAAGTTATAAACCTATCATATAATCCAATTATCCCACTCTAGGTATTAATCCAAGGGAAATGAAAACTTACATTCACACACTTGTATGCTAATGTTTTTAGCAGCTTTATTTATAATCTCCCAAACTGGAAACAGCACAATTATCCATTCACTTAATGAATGGATAAACAAATTGTAGTATATCCATTCAATGGTATACTATTCACCAATAAAAAGAAAAAACAATCTGAATGAATCTCAAATGCAATATGCTAATTGAAAGAAGCCAGACTCAAAAGGCTACATACTGTGATTCCATTTATATGACATTCTGGAAAAGAAAAACAATAGACAAAAAGATTAGGTTATAGGTGAGGGGAGGGATTGACTACAAAGGGGCAGGAGGAATTTTCTGAGGATGATAGAACTGTTTTGCAACTTCACTGTGGTTATAGAATTGTACAGTTATTAAAACTCATAACTACACATTTAAAAAGGGCAAATTTTACTGCATGCAAATTATACCTTAATTTTAAAAAGAATTTGGGCTTATATTTTGTTATTTTTATCTCATTTTTCAAGCAATTAATTTTTTAAAATTTTTTATTGTTATGTTAATCACCATATATTACATCATTAGTTTTTGATGTAGTGTTCCATAATTCATTGTTTGTGCATAACACCCAGTGCTCCATGCAGAATGTGCCCTCTTTAATACCCATCACCAGGCTAACCCATCCCCCTACCCTCCTCCCCTCTAGAACCCTCAGTTTGTTTTTCAGAGTCCATCGTCTCTCATGGTTCGTCTCCCCCTCTGACTTACTCCCCTTCATTCTTCCCCTCCTGCTATCTTCTTCTTTTTCTTTTTTCTTAACATATGTTGCATTATTTGTTTCAGAAGTACAGATCTGTGATTCAACAGTCTTGCACAATTCACAGAGCTCACCATAGCACATACCCTCCCCAATGTCTATCACCCAGCCACCCTATCCCTCCCACCCCCCACCACTCCAGCAACACTCAGTTTGTTTCCTGAGATTAAGAATTCCTCATATCAGCGAGGTCATATGATACGTGTCTTTCTCTGATTGACTTATTTCACTCAGCATAACACCCTCCAGTTCCATCCATGTCGTTGCAAATGACAAGCTCTCATTCCTTTTGATGGCTGCATAATATTCCATTGTGTATATATACCACATCTTCTTTATCCATTCATCTGTCGATGGACATCTTGGCTCTTTCCACAGTTTGGCTATTGTGGACATTCAAGCAATTAATTTTTATTGTACTTTATAAAAGTACTGGTCCATGAAGACTGAAAATTAAAAAAAAAAAGGGGGAGTCCTTTCCTCCAAAAAAAGTCTGAAGAGCACTGACCTAGTCACATAAACCTAAGTCATGGGCGCCTGGGTGGCTCAGTTGGTTAAGCGACTGCCTTCGGCTCAGGTCATGATCCTGGAGTCCCGGGATCAAGTCCCGCATCGGGCTCCCTGCTCAGCGGTGAGTCTGCTTCTCCCTCGGACCCTCCCCCCTCTCATGCTCTCTCTCTCTCTCTCTCTCTTTTTCTCTCTCTATAATAAATAAATAAAATCTTAAAAAAAAAAGTTTAAAAAAAAAACCTAAGTCACTTTACTTTTCATTTGATTAACTCAGAAATGAGTCAAGATGGTTTTTAAGATATCTTCCAGCCCAGGGGGCACTGGGTCGCTCAGTCAGTTGAGCGCTGGGCCAACTCTTGATTTCAGCTCAGGTCATGATCTCAGGGTTGTGAAATCCAGCCCAACATCCGGCTCCGCGCACGCCATGGAGCCTGCTTAAGATTCTCTCTCACCCTTTCCCACTGCCCCTCCCACCCTCTTAAAAAAATCTATGAATATTCAATGATTTCTGGTTTCCTCAAGTACCTACACATTATCTGAGTTACTACCATACTCCTGATGTTGGAAGTACCATTACATTCTCCTGGTTTTCCTCCTAAATCTTTGGTTTCTCTGTACTTTCTTCTTTGCACTGTGTCAGATGTTAGTGTTCCTTCAGCTTTGTGTCTTGGAGCCTACTGTTTTCTCACAGTACACTCTCCCCTGCAAGATGCTATTCACATTTATACTTCAGCCGCCATTGCTACAACTCCTCAGATGACACTCCTCTTTCTAGACCCAAATAGTCATTTGTTTATTGAACAGTCCACTTGGAAGTCTCAGAGGCAGCAACTTATCTGAAACTGAACTAATCATCTTCTCCCCAAACCTCTTCCACTATCCCATATCCTTCACAAATAGCACCATCATATACCTAGATGTCCATAACAGAATCCTAAGCTTCATTCTGACTCCTCCAACTTCTTCCCATATCTTTCTTCCCTTATCTTCCACTTCTCTGCCACAAACTTATTTCAATAAGGACACCAGTGTCTTTCTTGGATTAAAGCAACAGTTTTCTACTTATCTCAATGCCTACCTCTTCTCCACTACAGCCAAGTAGCTCTTTCTAAAAAACCTAAATCTGGTTATGTCACTCCCCCAATTAGTTTTCATTGACTCCCCACTACACTAGAATACAGCCAAGATTTAACATGGGTTACAAAGCCCTTCCTAATCTGGCACCCCCCCCCCAACTATCTCTTCAGTTCAATTGACTGCATCTCCCACTAACTATGCCCTATTCACTTGGAATTATCATCAACTCCCTAAATCTACTGTCTCTTCTTTCTTGTGTCTGTGTGTGTGTATATCTGTCCCTCTCTCCTCCAGGCCTTTGTACATGTTCCTCCTGTAGGAAACATCTCTCCTGCAAGTTTTTTTTCTTTCTTTTTTTTTTTAAAATTAAGTTTTAGCTAAGAAATTATTTCTTCTGGGAAACCTTTCTTTACCTCCATCTTTTGTGCTCCCATAATAGCTACCTACCATTCCCCATTGTATTGTAATACCTATGTATGTGTCTGTATTCCCATTAACCTTTATGCTTTTTGAGCACAGACACCTTGTCTTGCTCATAGTAGTATTTCCAGGATCTGAACCATGCCAGGCACATAGTAGTCCATCAATACTGAATTTATTAGTAAGATCCCATTCACAACTCAAAATTTATTACCTCTCTAAATTCTGCTCAAACATCATTACCTCCTGAAATAGTTCTTACAATTCCAAAAGAGTTTCCTCTTGATATCTAGAACACTTACAACCATCTTTCCTGACAGAGAACTTAAACACAGTTTAATACTAACCCAAGAGAAATGTATTGGTAGAAAAGAATATGAATGGAAATTGGCCAGAAAGCCAAAAACTCCACACACCACAGTTTCTAATTTCTGTAACAAATATGCATTCATTTAACGGTTTTAGACAAAGATTAAACTAAGGTCTCTTCCATAATTTCATGAAGTACATGAGTGTCTACTACGCATTAAGTTTTATGGAATTCTATACTAACTCCTATTTTCTTCTCAGCCCCCACTTTCTATTCCCTCACATTTTGTCCTTCCCTTCTATTGCCTGTTTATTTTTACCAATTCTATAGAGCATCTATATATCCCTCATCTCATGAAATTATTCTGATTACATCTGTGCATTTTGTCTATGTGTGGCTGGATGTCAGCCCAAGCTGGTGTTAATGGAATACTGCCATGGTTCAAAACATTAAAAATTGTTCTTTTGGGGGGTACCTGGCTGGCTCAGTTGGAGAAGCATGCAACTCTTGATCTTGGGGCCATGAGTTCAAGCCCCACACTGGGTGCAGAGATTACTTAAATAAATTTTTTAATTGTCCTTTTGGAATGACATTCAGATCCAGCAGCACATTCCTTCCTCATGTTTTAAGAACTGATACGACTTTTGAAAGCAGTTAACAGTCATTCAAACCCAAGTACGATGAATATCAAGGGAGATCAAACTGATAATACTGTAAAATGTAGTGGACTATAAAGTAACAGGACTGGTTTTCTATGCAACTTCAAATGACTCTAACATCAATGGTAAAGGTATACAGTTTCTCAATGTATTTCAAAGACTGTCACTTCCCTTGGCTTATCAGAGTTTGATCACAGAAAAAATATTTATGATGTAATATTAACTGAAAATCTATTCTAGGGGCACCTGGGTGGCTCAGTCATTAAGCATCTGCCTTCTGCTCAGGTCATGATCCCAGGGTCCTGGGACCGAGCCCCACATCAGGCTCCCTGCTTGGCGGGGAGTCTGCTTCTCCCTCTCCCTCTGCCTGCCGCTCCCCCTGCTTGTGCTGTCAAATAAATAAATAAAATCTTAAAAAAAAATTGCTGTTGTGAGAGGTTAGTTTTTACTTTTTTCAAAATCATTTTAGGTTAGGATTTGTGTGTGTGTGTGATTTTTTAAGTATTTTTTTTAAAAATCAGAGTCAGGGTGCCTGGCTGGCTCAGTCAGGAGAACATATGACTCTTAATCTCAGAGTTGCAAGTTCAAGCCCCACATTAGGCATGGAGCCTACTTAAAAATAAATAAATAAAAATAGGAGTGCCTGGGTGGCTCAGTCTGTTAAGTGTCTGCCTTTGGCTCCGGTCGTGATCTCAGGGTCCTGGGATGGAGCCCCACCTTGGGGACTCTGATTTTTCCCTCTCCCTCTGACCCTCTTCCCTGTTCGCATTTGTGTGCATGTACTCTCTCAAATAAATTAAAATCTTTAAATAAAAATAAAATAAAAATCAGTCAATACACCTGAAGCTAATATAATATCCTGTTAACTATATTCAAATAAAAATAAATAAGAAAAAAATCGAGTCATTACTTCATACTCATACATCATATAGAGAGATTTGTTCTACTTAGTGAGAAATAAGACTTAAAATTCTTTGTTTTCTGTTCTATTTTTAAAGCCACAGAAAAGGTAAGGCTCACATTTTTGAAAATGCATTGCTTTCACCAGAATGTTGAGCTTCCAGAAAGTAAAATCTTTTTGAAATCACAGCATAAGTTCTTAAGGTCAATTTAATTCATCCAGCAATGAATAAATATCAAATACCTTTTTATCATAAAAAACTACAATTTTAAAATATATGTGGACAGAACCCCAAACTTTTTTTAATATATGTAAAAAAGACTAAAGGGGCTAATCATGTGCTTCTAACAGTTAATCACTGTCTTGTAAAAAAAAAAAAATCCACAAAGTTATTATTTTTTAAAGTTTTTTTAATTTATTCAAGTAATCTCTACTTGAAGAGTAGTGTGGGGCTCGAACTCACGACCCTGAAATCAAGAGTCGCATGCTCTTCTGACTGAGCCTGCCAAAAGCCCCAAAATCCCCAAAATTATTAATAGAAATTCATAATACATTAAGAACAATCTAAGGTATTTTCCCTTTTGCAGACTTCCAGATACCATTGTCTACTAAGGGTCTCCAACCTGATTCAGGAATAGAAAGGCCTGTGGCCAGGAAACAAGCCATGTAAGCTAGCACAGAATTAAAGCAAGTAAGTGAGCCATTTTATCTCACCACACTTTGGGTTTTGTCCATATTTAACAAAAACACTGAATTAGAAGAAATAATGTGAGGTTCTGAGTTCCTGAGGGGTGGTCCTTAACACAAAAACAGTCTGAGTTCCTGAAGTGGTGGTAATTAACATAAAAAACTGAAATTAAATAGGTGGCATCTTAAACCAACTCTAGAAAAATCTAAAGATTAATAATAACCACTTCTATATCTGATTCACTACAAAGATTTTTCTATAGAAAAATAATACTGCAATATTAACTTATATACACAATAATTTTCTAATTTTCCCAATAACAGCAATCTGCTTTGACACTGGGAAATGCATTACATCTTTAATAGTCCAATCACAGAAGTTTTAAAATATTAAGAAAAGTTGATCATTCCATTCCTCATCCCAATTTTACTTCAAATTTTACTTTACCAATTTTGACGTGATGTTTCATGCCCACCAGCTAGATAATGCATCAAACGTCTAGCTGTCATTGCAGAGCAAAAGAAAAAACTAGCTTTAAATTATAAAACAGCAATGTGCATAGAACCTGTCTGGTTAGAACAATATAAAATTTTACTTAACCAGATCTTATATGTCAAACTCTTAAGTACATTAACAATAGAAACATTCTCTGCACCTAACAAATAACCAGATAAAGTATAGATCTGCTCAGAAAGGGAACTAACATTCTAACCTCCTTCCAAAATGACAAACTAGAACGGCAAAATTACACTCAGGCACATGGAGTACTCTTCTCTCAAATCACTCCACAGAGAACTTCATCATTTGCTCCGCCCTCTAATAACTCATGCAAAAAAAGTTCAGCACCATCAGAGAGAAACAAGGCATAGAGAATTCATAGAATGGCTTAGGGCCTTTCCTCCAGGCGGCAAGAGGATCTGCGTGTGCCCTTCGCAAGGGTCCAAAGGAAAATAACCGAGGATTTGGGGGATGCTGACACCCAAAAACTGACTTTCTCTCAAAGAAGTTTCTGCCGCCATCCCTATTTTATCAGCAGGAGGCTCCGGCGCCATCGTCCCAGTCTTTATTATTTTATTATGGGGAGGTGGGAAACGCCACCCAGGATTCCTCCAGGCCTTCCCTAGTAAGGTTGGGGGGGTTCCCCCTCATTCTTCTCTTAAAACCTCTGTCTTGAAGGTACTTCTCAGCACCCCCCTTTCTAGCGGCCTATCCCCCAGGATCGGTAAAGGCACTGCCGAACCCACCAGCCTCGTCGTTAAGGCGGGAGGGCCCGAGCACGCCAGGGCCACGGCGATGGCTCTGAGGGGCCCAGAAAGGGGAAGGGCAGGCCAGGGACTGGGGGAGAATGACCTGGCCGAGGAAGAATGGAAAAAGGAGGTGAGAGATGCACTGCACCCCACGGCTGCACAGAGAAGGGAAGGTAATGAAGGAGGAGGAGGGCGGTGGCCCGGGTGCGGCCCCCCACCTCTCCCGCCCCCAGGTCCCCGGGCCGGCGGGGGCGGATGAGATCGGCCCATTCCCCGGGTCTTGGATGACAATGGGGGCATGGGGGGTGAGTGGGGTGTCTCCCTCCACACTGCGAGAAGACCGAGAACGAGGTATGGGGTGCGCGGGGGGGGCTGTCTCCCG
Source organism: Callorhinus ursinus (assembly GCF_003265705.2). Lineage (NCBI taxonomy): Eukaryota > Metazoa > Chordata > Mammalia > Carnivora > Otariidae > Callorhinus > Callorhinus ursinus. The sequence goes on from NW_027397063.1 coordinate 62,128,398, forward strand.
CCTGAACCCGGAGACCCGACGCCGTCGTCGCCTCTTCCTCAGAAGGGAGGACGGGAGCTGTGGGGAAAGCCCGAGGGAGAAATGCATGAAGGTAAGGGGAAGCCCGGGGCGGAACGGCCGTCCGCTCCAGACCCCACTCTCCACCTTCCGGTAACCGCGTCTCTTACCGGTGATGGCGGTGAACTGCTGAATTAACCCCTTCAGCGCCGAGGACGCCGCGGAGCCCCCGTGGGCAGCCATCTTACCGCCGCCGCCGCTGCCGCCGAACAACAACACAAGACACACACGGACCGCCCTCCCCCACCTCGGCGCGCGGTTTGCGCAGGCTCATTGACCGCCCCCAAGCTCCGCCCCTCCCGTCCCGCCGGCCCCCCCCTCCCCGCGGAGATCGGCGCAGGCGCACTTCCAGGCCGGTCCGGGAGCGCTTTCTGCTCTCCCGGTTGGTTGGCTGCACGGTAGCTGCCTGCCGGCAGCATCCTTTACAACCTCTGATGCCTTCCTCTTCAAGCTCCAAGGCCAGTCTCATAGATGCGGTATCTGTTCCTGTTTTCCGAGATAAGCTTCAGCGAGCTCGGCAGATTGTAGGCACTTTGCGTTTCAACTTCACAAGTTTTATTGACAGATCCAACTGCCGATGACAGTTTTTCCTTCTTTTTTTGCAGCTCCATAGCCCTCTGCTAGGTTTCCTGCAGCTCCTATCAAAATACAAATCCTACATCATCGCACTGAAGCGTCTTTCGCACCTGCTCCCCAACCTCTAAACTAATTGCCTAGCTTTCCTTCAATAAATTTGTCAACCCATGACTCCCCTCAAGGTCTCAGTTTCCTCACCTAGAAAACGAGGAGGTGTCATTTAGGTAAAAATAAAACGTGTATTTGTATATACAGTATATGTATATATGCATAGAATGAGCACTGGAAAGTTGTACTCAAAAGAATACTGGTGACGCCTAGAGAGGGCAGCAATAAAGGGGATGGCAAAAGAAGACTCTGAGTGTTTTTTATCCCTTTTTTTTTTTTTTAAGATTTTTAAAATTTGGAGCGCCTGGGTGGCTCAGTCCTTAAGCATCTGCCTTCGGCTCAGGTCATGATCCCAGGGTCAAGCCCCACATCGGGCTCCCTGCTCCGCGGGAAGCCTGCTTCTCCCTCCCCTACTCCCTCTGTTTGTGTTCCCTCTCTCGCTGTGTCTCTCTCAAATAAATAAATAAAATATTTTTTAAAAAGATTTTTAAAATTTATTTTAGAAAGAGAGAGTGAGTGTGTGGGTGAGTTGGGGAAGGTTAGAGGGAGAGAGGCAAGCAGACTCAGAGCTGAGAGCGTTGGGCTGGATCTCATGACCCTGAGATCATGACCTGAGCAGAAATCAAGATTCAGAGGCTCAACCCACAGAGCCACCCAGGTGTCCCTATCTTTTATTTTTAAACAAAGATAACATTAGTATATTACTTATATTTTTAAAACAATTATAGGGGTGCACTCAAATCTGATGATCCGTCCCTTTATTTATGAGAACAAAATTAAGGAGACTCAATTTAGATTCTAACCTCCCACCCACATTTTGCATCGACATAGGAAAATGGCCCAGGAAAAGATGAGAGGAGTCATGTGGAGAACTGACCCATCCTAAGAGTGTGTAAATGTGCTATTTGGGTGAATTAAGAAATAACTAAGTCAGGGGTGCCTGGGGGGCTCCGTCATTAAGCATCTGCCTTCGGGTTAGGTTATGATCCCAGGGTCCTGGGATCGAGCCCCGCATCCGCATCTGGCTCCCTGCTCAGCGGGAAGCCTGCTTCTCCCTCTCCTACTCCCCCTGCTTGTGTTCCCTCTCTCGCTGTCTCTCTCTCTGTCAAAATAAATAAAATCTTAAAAAAAAAAGAACCAAAATAACTATAGGGTTATAGCTTCAGGAAGATATGACTGATATCTTACGATTGAAGATATGATCGATATGATATCAGAAAACAGACTCCTGATCAAGAGTATTGTCAATTAAATGACAAAGATTGGTCCTAGCACCACCTCCAGATTGCTGCAATTCTCTGGGTGTGTTGAGGAATCCTAAGGACCAGTCATGGATTTGGAAAGCTGTTTGGCTCACATTGACACAAAAGTGCAAAAAAGGAGAGGAAAACAAGGGCAAGAAACAGTGTGACCTCTTCCTTTTTTTAAAAAAATATTTTATTTATTTATTCATGAGAGACAGAGAGAGAGAGAGAGAGAGAGAGGCAGAGGGAGAAGCAGGCTCCCAAGGAGCAGGGAGCCCAATGTGGGACTCGATCCCAGGACCCTGGGATCATGACCTGAGCCAAAG